>NW_027437185.1:21745000-22252500 GCF_033239565.1 Halichoeres trimaculatus
TTCCAAGAATTAGTCTGCTCTGTCTTATTAAAGGAGATAAATTAGCCCCTGGACAAGGTTTGACAACAAGGGTGCAAAGACGTTCCAAGTCTCTTGCTCATTAGTTAATAAGAAACCAACATTTTCTTGGTTTAGCTTAAAACTAGTAGAAACATTGACTTCAAAATGTGAGATTTGGCATTTTATTATTTGTCAACTCAAAGGGCACGCAGAAAGTGCACAACTCTGAAAAGGCTAAAAGTCTACTTCTCTACATGCAAGCACAACTGCTACAGATATCTGGAGATACATGTGAGACACTCTTGTTTTGTTCAAATAAAGACGTAGCACTCTTGTGTTTATCATTTATCCTGAAATTGGAAATAATGGAAATATTTTGCAACTAATACGGAAACTGTCTTCATTATCATTACACTGAAATAATGAGGTCAAAAATAGTTAACAACAAAGTTATTTTCACAGGCAACGCTCAATAATTTTTCACTCCGTTTGTTTTGTTGTGATCTCAAAACGAAAACTTTCCTCAAATTAGGGCCATCTTTTTTTTCTGTTATCTCAATGACAAACAGCACTAAAAAAAATCCCTCCTGAGTGGAGGTAATGAAGCATCAAGGGAGTGCACCGCTTGAGGTTCTATCCCTCGATAATTTCATGGACTCATAGTTTCCCGCATATAAGGCACCTTATATTAACGACCACTGACATAACAAGTGTTTTTCATAAGTGCTGTCTTACGTCAAACAAACAGTGTATATCAGGACTAGGTTTTACTGTCTTGCCATCTTGTCAAGTTCCCCGATCACCAGAACAAGTTTAAAGTCAGGATGGGGGACAGGATTATGCCTGCAAGACTGATCTCTGGAAGAAGTTCACCCATTTCTCATCAAGTTAGGAAAAATAGGCTTTCACACTATTAGGCTCATTTCAGTTTTATATTTTGTATTATCAGTATATTTTTTATTGCGTCTTGTGTTTTTCCATATATTCTGCATATCTGTCGTCAATGGGGCGGAACAACAGGGCATCACAATATGTTGTTCGAAAATTCATAATCTGGAGCAACTGGAAAACATGTAGTGTTACAAATAGTCAAAGCACAGTTAAAGAATCATCCTAGATACTCTGCTTATATTTTGCATTCAACAAATGTACGATTCTGTGGAGGTATTTCTGATCAGCTCCCCCCCCTTGCCTTTCTTTTGGTCTCGTTAAGGATTTCATCCCTGTTCCTGTTCTTAGGATTTGATCCCTGCTTGTTCTCATATGTGAAAGGATTAAGCTGAGTCCTGACCTTTCCCCCTCAGCAGTGGAACAAAACAAAGGGGAACGGCTTAAACAAAATAATCACATTTGTAAAGTCTCATTTGAACAATGTGATAGGGCACAGCGAGAAAAAGCCATATTCACATGTGTCCTAAAACAGCTTTCTCTTAGTCATAAGCTACAGAGAGAAAAAGAATGAAATGTGATTTAATAGTGGTCAGAGCATTAAAGCCCTGGAGTATCAAGGTAAGGGAAAAAAGTAGCATTTTTCCATTAGGTGAAGGAAGTCAGCAAAGCCGAGGAGAGCATGTTATGAGCTGCAGATGGCGTTTTGCTGGACGAGATCAGCATGGCACTGTGAGAGGCCAAAGAACTGCTAGCATAACAAGGTTGTGTAATAAGTGTAGGTATTTGAGAAAAAAAAACAGGCTAAAAAACCCTGAAAAAACAAAAATGTAGGCATGGGAAGTGTTTTAAAGAAAATGTGAAAGAAAAGTTCAAATTTTGGCAGAATTTTCAGGAATGAGTGTAAAGGGGCTGGAAAAAAGGGGACAGAGTGTTTGAATGATGAATTTTTCATTGATCCCTGAAATAAATTCCATCTATATGCCTCAAAGATCAGTAGGGAAGGTTGTGACGGAGGCTGAAAAATACCCCAGAGGCCTGTTCGAGAACATTGTGTCCTATTTATGTCAAATGAAGACATCATTGAGTAATAACAACTTTTTTCTGTTGCTTTTTGTACAGTCAGTGTGTCAGCGATACTGCAACATTATCTCCATTAGCAATGTTGCTTTGTCCGAACAGAGTAAGTGTTATTTTTACACTATACTCAGATCCTATGTGAGCTGTGTATAGATCTTTACATCAGTGAGACAGTTTGCCATAGTACTCTGAAAAACACACTTCAAATTTATAAATGACCAAAACAAGCTCATGGTCTGAGACTGAGGGTCATAGGTACAGAGTATGTTGAGTAGAAAAATACTAAAATGCTGCTACATCTCTTTTCCTTTCTATACACGGCTTCTATACATTTCCAAACAGAAATACTGTAGTCATTTTTGAGGGATAGTAACATACAAGGAAAACTAGTCAGAGATTGTAACATGGTCTAAATGTTTGTAAATGACTCAACCATGAGTTCAAATGTTGAGCTGTGTGTTTGATCATGCTCCTGTCCCCTTTTTTGTGACCTTGTACTGTGTTGTTTGGCTTGGCAGTCATAACAGGGTGAGATCAATATCACATTGAAACATTTCATAAAGACGCTGCCAGTGGACTGTGTTGAACAGGTGTATTAAAACAGAGGTTTTAATTTATTACAGGAATTGTGAAAATTGCTTTAGAGGCATGATCAAAACATTCATGGCTAATACTTTTTTAAAATCCAAGCACAGCTCATTAAAGAAAAGGATTTCCCTGTTGATCAGACAAGTGCTGCCACTGTTGTTAGCACACTGCTACGCTCTGTGTTGTGCTGCATCTCCCAGCATCCCCCAGCATCTCCAGGGCAGCTGTAACTTCCAGGTTGGCAGATCAGAGTGTACTTTGGCATATTTGGCATTCCAAAGGGCAGGGGAATGGGTTCAAGCTGTATCAAAGTCTGCTAAACACTGCTCATGCTGACAAGCAGGTACGTAATAAGAAGAAGGCACTGACTGCACTTGTCTTTGTTAAAACTGGTTTATTTAAATGCTGGTACAGGAAAGTAACTGAAAAAAGACAGCCAGTCACCAGAAGCTGACACCCGCAAGAAGACAATGGACAAATAGCATTATCATTTATCAAAGTCAACATTTCTGGGAAGAAGAGTCTTATCTTCTACAAACAAAGCTCAGAGACTCCCACCAGTATCAGATAGAGGCTGATCGAAACAACGTAGTGCCAGAGTGGCTCAGTAGATAATATACTCACTGCATGCTATATCCTATTCATCTACCAATGTAATCCTCCTGCATTAGTGTTGAGCAGTTTGCATAACTGTGAATATTAATAGCTTGGAGCGTCGTATAAAAAGTAAACATCAAAAAAAGCTGTACCAACTTAACACGTCATGGAGCACCCAGAGGACTCAGGCTGTCACAACACATTTGAGGGCTGTCTTGTTTGAAGACACTCCCCTCTGAGTGTGAGAGCTGGTCCCTCCAATGATTCGTTTTACGTTGTGAACTATGCTGCCTGACTTGATGTACAGAAAAGTAATTATCCTGTCATTTGACTGGCCTTTATTTCCCTACCCTTTTCTTTATCATTTACTTTACATGCAATACTTTGCAGGAGCTAGGTAGTGTTAGCATGCTGTACAAGCTGTCTTTCTGTTTCAGTAATTTTCTGCACATAACGCCCCTGAAATACCCTTCTCTTATGTCAGCTATTACACCCCATAACTGACTTGTCTTAACAGTAAAGTGCATTATTAAAAAAAATACCTGATGAGCAATTAGATAAGATGAGATAACATCTCAGTGAGGATTTGTAGATTTGTAGCTCAGGTTAACACGACTCCTTGAGCGTATTTAAATGTCGGCCATTTCTGTCTGATGTTATGTCAGTTTAGAAGCTAATTGCTGTCAATTTAACATTGCTGGCCAAATGAATTCAGTGTATCTGACAAAAAAAATTCACAGGTTCTCAATTGAGTAGCTGGAAGAAAGAAAAGAAACTGGTAAAATCAGATAGAAAACATCCACATTTAAAAATCAGAATACATATTCTCCTGGCTAATCTTTTAGCAGCGACCAGGAAACAGATAACATTAGCATTCAGCAACTAACTAAACAGTGTCAAATTTAGCTAAGGAGTTTGTATAGCAGTGTTTTTATGTTGTTTAAGTTTTAGAATACAGGAAAACTCATATTCAAAATCAAAATAGTGATGATAGCGAGTCATTGTCTTGAATGCTAGCATTAGCTAAATGCTAGCACTTGCTGTCATCTAACAGTAGCCAAAATGCTTAAATTATGTTGTGTTTACTCAAAACATATTGGACATTCTTGTTGAATTGCAGCTGCCATTTCAGTTGCTCACTAATAGACAATTAATTACAGGAAAACCAATGTATTTGCAAGACTAAAAACAGATTTTGTAGCATTTCTTTTCACTGCTTTTTTTTATTTACTAGCGGGTAAACCCTTAAAACAATAGTTGCACAACATTATTTTATTAACAAATCCTTGTGGTTGTCCATCTCCAAGTTAAGTTGATTTTTTGGCTTCCCTGATGAAACAACTGTGTGCATCTAATAGAAGCACATTGTTCAGTGCTACCAGCTGTCAGGAACATTTAATGTGGCCTTGAAGACATGAGCTTACAACAGTCTATAGTCTTGTACAACAGCCTTTCCGCTAACTTTACAAAAATATCTATTGCTATTGTTCCTGGAAGAGAGAGTACCCAAGGCACTTTCAGGTGCATTGTTCAGTTGATGGCATATTTCCGCCCTGTGTCAAAGGAATCATTATGTGGACCTGGATGTCTTTGATGATTTTGGCACATAAGGCATTAAATACAACACCGCCTGTGGAGTAAAAAGGTTTTTTTCCACAGTGTCTAACAGCTGGATCTACCAGTTTTGAAAGAAGAATGGTATTAACTGCCGTGGTATCTTTTTTCTTTTTTTCTTTTTTTTTTTTTTTAACAGTTTTGTGATTACTTGCCAGTTGGGCAGTAATACCCAGAAATCAAAGCTGGTTCTTTGTTTTTTATATAACACCTGAGTTTCAAGGCAAACCTAATAAATGGTGCCAGACTTTGTTTTATGCACCACATAGTGGCTGCAGTGCAGAGGCAATTTAAAAACAAGTGGAAACAATCAAAGAACGATACATATGACTTTGTACCTGTGTGCTGATAACAATGGTAAAGATTACTGAGGGACTGGCTCTTCTCAGTACAGGTATAGTATTCAGCCATGTCCTCTCCATGTTACATTATTCATGGTTTGAGTAAAGCTTTAAAAGACAAATTGCCCATAGCTCACAAAACAATGATTGCAGAATTTGACAAAACATTTCTCTGCATGTTTTCTCATTCAAGCTAAGTACCCTCCAAGGATGCCCAAGAGCCTTTGGTGCAACAAGTTTATTCCCTGGACAGACGGCTCCTATACAGTCTCTCTGGCTGTCACATTGCATTTATCACTTAAAGAGAAGAGAGCTTGCTAAGCCCCCTCTGCACCACCACCATAAGTGCGTGTGCACACACACACACACACACACACACACACACACACACACACACACACACACACACACACACACACACACACACACACACACACACACACACACACACACACACAGACGCAGACGCATGCACACAAATCAAAGCTGGGAGGTTTCCAGACCTAATCATGTTTAATGAGTACACTCCACTCAGTCCATTCACAGACCCTTTCTTTTGCCAAGAGAAGGGCTGAGGGAGAGTGGATGTTTGGGGGTGAAAGCACAAGAATAAAACTTGTTTCTATTTCTTTATCAGCCTCCAATTGTTGGCAGGAAAGCCTTTTTTGACAACAGCTCCTCTGATGTTCTGGTAAAGATTGTACATCCAAGTAGCTAGCAATCTTCTCTTCATTCTTGGTGCAGAGAAAAAAGCCTGAGGATGGGAGCTTGGGTGAAGTAATTGTGCAATTTGTCACAACATGACAACAGCTATGAATTTATGGTGCTGCTCGTAGTGTTGGTACTCAAGTTATTACATTCCCACAAAGCTGGAGTTGTGCAATTTTGTTTTGAGTTTGACCATTCCTCCCCTCCAATCAGTTTCTACTTAAAGACAGAAAAGGCTGAGGGTGTAGAGTGAATGTAACCCTTTATTCTGAGTGTCATGGGCCTTAGCTACAGCTCTGTTTGGTTTCATCTTCAACACTCGTTTCCAGCCAGTTACAGAGGGTTCCTAAAATTTACATATATGAAGAAGAGTTTTTGTAATTCTTTCTCCATGAAATGTTATTTTCCTGTTCTATGGAACATTATGACTCCTTCCTCCTTCCTCCACAAAGAAGCAGCGTAACAACTACCCACAACTTCAGTGAAGCACCACAGCAAGTGCAATTCCATCTGGAGTCACAGAATAACTGTACAGGAGGAACATATGGAAAAATGCAAATAGCATATAGCAAAAAAGGAAGAGTATTCTATAACACTGGACTTCCTCTGAGAGGGTGTGCTGGATAAGAGCAGGAACAGGAGACCTAAAGCAGAACATAAATCTTGCTCTGAGACACCACAATGGGTAGCTGATAATGACAGAGCTGAGATCCTGTGGTGCCTGAAGACAGCAGCAACTGGACATGTGGCAATTGATGTGTAACACAACATAGGAGAATAGAAGTGCTGGTGGTTAGTAAGGAGGTGAACATCAGTATGAAGGCTTGAGAAATACTAATGAAGAAAACGTTAATGTTTTAACTGTGGAATCATGTAAGGATGTGTCTGATACAGCAGAAAACAGCACTGTACCGTGGACAGGACATTGAATCTATCAGGCTAGGCATTATCTGGGTGGCTGACTTTCAGAGCTAAGTAGCCACATCATTAAATTTAAGGGATCTATGTTTAATTTATGATCACATGCACACTCAGCTGAGGTCACAGGCTATTTTCATGGATCATGTTCTTTCACTGTTCCTTCCACTGAACTTGGCCCCTATAGACATGAGCGCTACTTAATTACTGCTGCAGCCTTTCCTGAAGCCTCGAGCTTAATCTTCCCTCCCTAATGTACAGAAATGCTGACATCCACACATCACTGAAAGCTTTTACAGAAGATTGTTGGTTTAATCTGCACATTTTTGTGTTTCTTTATGATTTGTTGGAAAACCCACACAGAACAGACTTGTTTTGATGCCCTTTTCCCTATACAGGGAAGCTATATGTTCAGCCCAGGGGGCAAATATGATGCATTAGTGAAGCAAAACAGGACATTTTCATCAGTATATACACAGTGTTTTAAATATCAGGGATCTAAGTACTGTGTGTGTGTGAAAGGGGTGAGCTGCATGTCGTGCACTGATTTATTTCAACAGGTCATCATTCAGCTTTTAAAGAACACAACTTTGTCCTTCAGATCCACTCTCACCACCCTCACCAGACCCATTTTCAGTCAAAGCAGGCAGATGTTTTTGCATCTTTTTAGTTGATGACACCGACATGCTAAGAAGCTAGATGAGCCAAAACCCTTGGGAATCAGATGATACCAAAACAGATCCCTAAAAAGAGTGTGGAGAGTTGGTTCCAGACGCCCCAGACAATCTGCAAAGCTCCTGAGTTTAAAGCACCCTGAGTCTCTAGGGGTAAAGGTTGTTATCTCTCTGGATCAGCTGGGCAGTATGGTGCCATAGTAATACTTATGTGCTTAAGGGGGAGCTACCCAAACACCTTTGCTTGTTAGTTAAAGTGGGTCAGTCTGATTATGTGCGATGTTACCACTGCTTACCCTCTCGTCTAGGCACGTTTTTTTTAATGTTTACCCAAAATCAATTGAAATTGACCAAGTATTAAAAGCATTGATATAAACTGTAAGTTGCGAGGAAAACCCCTCTTTTTTGTTCTATCTGAATAAACAAACTGAAGGAAGGCTGGGGTGCAGTCCCACCCTTAAACTATACAATATTGTGCTCTGTAGTACAATGTGAACCAACCAATGTACACATGTATGGTACAGAACGTTTAGGTCAACTTCTAAAACAAAGACTGTTTGTGAAGAGCTTCAAGTAGTGTTTCGCTCTGAACTCTGAGCGCATGTGTATGTGTGTGTGTGTGTGTGTGTGTGTGTGTGTTAGCTGATGAATCATTCTGTCTACCTGTTTATCACTCTCTCTTGTCTCACTCTCTTTGACTGTGGCCTGCATCCCAGACACCACAGCAGGCAGTAAGGTTACCTTTGCTCCCCAGAGGTCTAAACCCAGATGACTGCTTGTTTGCTCTTCAGGGTACACAGTGTCCTCTGAGTGGTTATGTTTTAACACTGGATGGATATTTCACCTCAGCCAGAACTATCTGCTTTGATCCACTTTTTTATCACATTGAACTTTCATATTAAAAGCTGTGTGGTGCTTGATTTTATGAGATGAGACACAAAAGAGAGAAACTTAGAAGAAAAAGTAGGGCATTAAGGTTTGTCTGTTTTTCAAAGTCTCTGCAACCATGCTGCGAGTGCCTGCATGGTTCAGCATTACAGCTCAGAGAGTGGCCTGTAATGAGATCACATGCAGCAAACATAAAATAAATCCAAACATGGTGACTTGACTTAAAGTATAGGAACTCATTCATAAAGACCCAGTTCTTTTTTTTCTGTATCCACACAATAACTTCTGTAAGAAATAAATATATTTTCGAAGGACAAAGAAAGTGTCATTTTGGTTTCCAAATCTCATTTCAATGTTTGTTTTTCAAATTTCAAATTGAAGCTTGATTTATTTATCTACATGTTGCCTGCTTTAAGCCAGTTAATGATGTTTATAAAATCTTTAGAAATTGATGAAGAAACTTTTTATATCACTCATGATGAAAGATAAAGGTGTTATCCCATCATAAGACACTGTCTCCTGATTCTTAATGGCAAGATAATTTACTGTTTATAGTGCATTACACATTTTTTAAAACTAATTCCTTTCCTCTCCTCTTCCTCTGCAGCCTGGGTCGGAGCCCTCGCCATGGGCATGATCTTCTTCTGTTCTCCTGTCGTCAGCATGTTCACAGACCGATTCGGTTGTAGAAAGACAGCTGTCAGTGGGGCAACAGTGGCTTTCATCGGGCTGCTCAGTACATCCTTTGCAAAGTAAGTTACTGTACAGTTGAACTCTACCTTTGTGTTTGATGTTTAACTGAGCATTCCCGGGGCACTGGTTTTGATCAGTGGTTATGTTATGCCATGTTGGAAGGCTACAGGTCTAACAGAAGCCTCTTGCTGTACTCCATCCCCTACTTCCTCCCTTTCCCAATGTTTTCTGACTCTTTTCAGCCGTCATGAAACAATGATGAAATGAACCAAAAATTATCTTTAAAATCAAAATCTGGACGTGATCATTTGTATGTAAAATGATTATTTCTGTTTTGAAAATTATCTTATTATATACAGCAGACCCGCAGACCTAGTATTTTTCTAAACTTTGTAAAAAACAAATGGACAGATTTTGGCAATATTATTAGAGAAGGATCCAAATGTTTCCAAACATATGTAGAGATTTGGTCAAACATTCTCATTTTTGTTTTCCAGTAAAACATTGACTTTGTTTTGTGACTTGGAGATTACTGTAATGAATAACAGGTAAAGACTAACACTTGTTTGGATGAGATATCCATGAACACTTGGATTAAAAAAATAACAAAAAACAAACAAAAAATGTCCAGGCACTAAAACAAATAATGAGGCTTTAAATTGGTCTGCTCACTTATTCACGAGGCATGTGAAGGTGCTGTGCTTCATATTGGCACAGAGAGAGATTTGGTTTGACTATTTTATGTGTAATCAATAAATGCTACACATAGTTGATTGAAGAGAAATCATTAATAAACTCTTTTGAACATTTCTTTTCTGTTTTAGCACCCTGAGCCTCCGCTATTTCACATATGGCATACTTTTCGGCTGTGGCTCCTCCTTCGCCTTCCAGCCCTCACTGGTGATCCTCGGTCACTATTTTCGTCAGCGCCTCGGCCTGGCCAACGGTGTGGTGACTGCTGGTGCCAGCCTGTTTTCCATGGGCCTCCCGGTGTTGCTCAACAAGGTGGTCGAACCTCTGGGCCTCGCTAGAACGTTCCAGATCCTCAGCATCTTCATGCTGGTCCAGGCCCTGCTGGCACTGTTGTTTAAACCTTTACTGCCTCCTGGAGGAGGGATGGGGCCCCCAGGCATGGGTCCTGGCCCTGCCAAACCTGAGACCCAGCCAGGTGGCAGTGCTCAGGCAGGGAGCAGGTGGAGCAAGGTTGTGTGTGAGGTCAGGAAGTATTTCAACCTACGTGTTTTTCACATCGTCACATACCGAGTGTGGGCCTTTGGAGTTGCCACAGCTGTGTTGGGCTACTTCGTGCCGTATGTTCATCTGGTAAGAACAATAATGGGCATGCTAGCTCAAGCCTACAATCAGTTCATCTCAGGATTATAAATGATAAATGTTTTTTGACAAAGATCTTGAGTATAAGCAATCTAAAATTAACTAGCTATGTTATATTTTGTTTAGATTAAAGAGAATCTGATGGTAGACACCGAGCTGTATCATGTCACGACAATCTATTCACCTCATTATTCATAAAACATTGCATAACATAGATCACACATCGTAACCCCCAAATTTCTCAGAATGTTACTTTGGATATCAGAGAGTTCTGAACTCAAAAAACACTTACAGTCTATGAAAAGTTGCACAGACAAGCGTTCCTGCTAAACCTTTCTATGTATGTATGTATCAAACAGATCTGGCTTATATGCTCAGGTTTTGCTATGCACTCAGGCTTGATGAATAATTATCAATAAAATCTTTATAGAAAGTAATTCTTACCCAGAGAGCAAGAGTATACTAAGTATAACTTATGTTTCTCCAAGAGAAGCTTTTGCTCCTTTTTAACAATAAATAGAACTGACTCTTGAAACGGTGGAGAACTTTGATTTCTATCAGAGTTAAGGAAGAAAAAAGAAGTCACATGAAACTGAACATGATTTTTTCTCCTCAAACTGCACATGATCTTTGTCCAACTTTGGTGTGAGATAGTGAGGTAGTGGAGGAAGATGATGAAGTGTAAGGGCGCAGCTTGGAGCTGTGAAGTTGATCTCCCTCCATCCAGATGTCGGATGTTCCAGCTCCGGCCTCCCTCTGTCAGGCCTGTTGTTTCAGGCCCAGGCCCAGATGTAAACACAGCCCCGGCCTTTGTATTGGCTCAACCACTTCAGGAAACCTCTCCTGTATGGGCTCCCTGTATCCCTAAACATGCCTATCCTATGGCCATTGATGAATGTAGAGCCTTCAAAGGAGAGAAAATATTTTACAAGTTCAGGAAGAGACTTCAGAGGGCGGTTTACTGTTTTGGATACAATTTTAGGGGGTCAGGACTGAGCGGAGTGGGAGGGTCTGACCTATATGCATTGGCTCTTCCTGCCCTGCTGTTCTAAAGTTTGTGGATGAGGACATTTTGTTATTGTCAGACCTTAGTTTTGAGATCCAAGAATCCCCCCACTCCCTGGAATACACACCCATGTGCTGAGTTGATTGACATCTGAGGAATGGAGCAAAAAAACATAGCAAAAGTTCAGCAACAGGTGGTGGGAAATATTTGTAATCATCTGGAGAGGTTTTTTTGTACAGAACAGTTGACTATCAATCACACTGCCAGACCTCATACTGTTATGTGTCTGTTTTTCTCTCTGTGTCTCAGATCAACTTTGTGAAGAAGCAGTTCAAGGAGACAGAGAAGGAATGGGTGCTGCTGGTTTGTATAGGTGCTTCATCTGGGCTGGGACGCCTTGCTTTTGGCAAGATCGGAGACCACATTCCTGGTCTTAAAAAGATCTACATGCAGGTGAGGAGCTGTCAATAAAGGCTCCAGATGTGGGTAGTCCACTTTTTCTAAACTTGCCTGTGGTAGGTCCACTGTCCCATCATAATTTTTGAATAAAATCAAATATTTTTTATGTATAGAAGAACATTTATTAGTGGAAAGGCAGCAATACTAAGTACCAGTTGGTAATGTACCAATACTAAAAGAGGTTTTGGAGTACGCTACAGCTGTCAAAGGCAAACCCCAAGTCACTCATCAATCTTCTAAAACCACGTTTAAAATGTCAGGGTAACACACAAAACAACAGCATGTGTTTTTTTTTAATACACTATCACATTTTAACCGTGCAGACAAACAGTTTGTACAGACACATCTTACCCGCTGTCATAGATCGCCCCCCCCAAAAATCCCATCACCACACGCCACATCAACATTTGTCCAAATACACTGCAATACACTGCCAGACATCCTTTGAGAGCACATTCCTGTATCCTTAGATATCCTGTTTCAGTGTGTTACATGGAGCTGAGATAGCAATTGAAAGGGACCCTGCAACATACTGTACTGAACTGTTTTTTGAGTAGTGGATGTATTATCAGCTTTAAGTTTATCTTTTACAAAATTGGCCATGCTTTGCTTTGCTTGTGGAGAAGAATTGAGTCTTGTTTTAATCCCCCCATTGTGATTAATTCAGTTAGTTATAGAATCAGACTGGCTGTGAGGGTCTTTTATTGGCGCCAAAGCGTGTTACTTTTCTTTAATTAAGTGAGAACACAATACTTTTACGAGTCCCTGTCCTGTACAATGTGGTATTTGTAAGTGTGTTTGGGTAACACCTTTTTGCTCATTGTTACTGTAAAGAACCCCAGTTCACTGGATTAAATTTATAAACCCTTAGCTCAGTGTAATGCAACAGTAAAAGCTGTGTGTTCAGGCTTATACCAGCAGGCAGCCTTGAGCAGCAGCTAACTAACGCACAAAGCCCTGACCCTCATTTACCAATCAGCCTATAAAAGAGATGATTGGATTAGATTTTGTGCACAACCTTCGCTTTTATTTTCATTTGGCTTAGTCATAATCTCTGCATAAATCTTAAAACATATTTAACGGGAGATCTTATCAACATCCTGCCAACTCTAGCTAATGCAGCCATCCAGTCTTTTGAAAAATAGAAGCGACACACTGAAACCTTAACTTCTTATGAGGGAAAAATAATCAGTTACTAGAAGGATCAGTTACTAAAAACAGCTGCGATGTTTAGAGTTTGTTGTATTAGTGTCAGGTCAACCACAGATAGAATATTTTCCACTGGGTTTTGCAGCATTGTGTGCTTTTACTAGCCTGAGGGTAAACTGTCACGCAAGTAACAGAGTGTTCACAACGAGGGACCCAGAGGCCAGATCTTTGTGTACAGGCAGGAACCACAAGGATCGAAAATAATGTCACAACAAAAATCAGGTTTCATGGTCTTTCCTGAAATACTGCAACTAGTGTTACTGTGAGCACAGATGGTTAGTGAAGAGCAGGGGAGGAAGATATAAATAGTGACATGTAGAAGTAGTCTCTAATGTACTTTGTTTATGTATAAAAAATGAATAAAAACTGCATTTTGACCTTTCAAAGGGTAGCCATGAAATTTAATACTTCACTTAATTCATACAGATGATCCCATAAGTTACAAAGTTATGAAATAGGATGTTATTAGTCATTTTGTTGAGTTGTGTTCTTAGCCCAACCATTGATATTATGTAGTGAACATTAAATGTACTTTCGCTCTCTTTTCCAGGTGGTGTCATTCATGGTTCTGGGCCTGATGTCCATTATGATTCCTCAGTGCTCAGTGTTTGAGGGCCTGGTGGTTGTGTGTGTAATCCTGGGGCTATGTGACGGTTGCTTCCTCACCATGATGGCTCCAATAGCTTTTGAGCTGGTTGGGCCCATGCAGGCCTCACAGGCCATTGGTTACCTGCTTGGCTTAATGGCACTTCCAATGACAGCAGGTCCACCCATCGCTGGTAAGATTTTCTTTTTTGTTGCACTTTCATCAACATCAAACTTTCATGTTGAGCTTAAAATGTTTGGGTTCATTGCTCTGACTTCAGGATCCCCACAGTTACAGCACACAACAGGTTTATTGGCATGAGCTCTTTGAAACAAGCAGGTAGAGGGGGGCAAAGAAAGAGTGAGACAAATCCATGCCTGGGGTTTGGGCGTGAGGCCAATTGCAGGCTGTCTCCAGGGGGATTTGTCTTGTGGGAAAATAAGGCACATACAGGCTGCACACAACTCTCTTTGTCAGTCCTCTACCTCCTCCTTCCCTCCTCAGACATTCCTCTCCCTTGCTCTCTGATAATGGGGATGACGAGAAAAGAACCAAAGGCAGAACATTAATTTGATTATATAGGCGTTGCCATGCATTCTCTTTGCCAGCCTCTTACAGATCTCTACATACCTGGACTACTATTTCCACATAACTCCCAGTTTGTGGCCTCTCTCTGGAAACTCGCAGAGCCTTGAGGTTATTGTTAACAGCTCGAGATATTTATCCACTTAGAATTTCTAAACTAGAAATGAAAACATTGCAGAGAAAGAACAGCTGTTTGAGTTTACTCTATCAAATTGAGAATTATTCTGTTAAAATTTTGGAGCCTTTGTTTTTTTTTTACCTGACTGCTTATTCATGAATTCAAAAAACGGTTAGTGTATTGACAATAGGTGAATGCTGTTTAATATGTAAAAATGTTTTGTTTAGTCTCTTCCAAACAGTGAATCCGATATTTTTTGTTATTTCATATATTTTTTGAAGGGAATTTTTGCCTCATTTCTGTTTTCACAGATAATTTATTTAGGTGTTATTTTTGTTCTCCACATTAGGAAATGAATGAGACAGCAGAAGGATTTATAAAACCCTTTCCTTGTCTTGTTTTCCCTCAGCATTCTGAGCTAAATGCATACTGACAATACAGTATATATGTAGGAACATAAAGTTTCAGTCTTTATGCAAAGATATAAATATCTCAGACATAATATAAACGATGAAATGAACACCCAAGGAAACAAGATATCCTACTCAACATGTTATAAGAATGAGGGAGAATTTATTTACCTAATATCTGAAACAAAGGCAGTAAAGCTCCTTCTCAATGGTGTTATCACTGGATCAACATGTGTTTTGTACAGGACAGACTGTACAGTTCATGAGCAAGAATGCATACGTTACAGACAACAATGTAAGCGCACACCCCTCCCACCCCTGTCGTGTCACAAGCTCCACGGCAGATTAAATATTCAGTACTGCGTGTTGAACTTGTCGACCCTGCTCAGTGAGTGTGATGCAGTTTTTTTGCTTCAGTTCACATGCAGATAAACATAGGACGTTGATGTATGTAAAAAAAAAAGGGAGAAAGACTATGGTTTTTGTGCTGAACTCTGTCACAATTAGAAACAATATACACTCCCACCTTTGAGGGCGGGGCTCCAAGATTTTGTAACAAAATTACCATGAAAACAATTTGTTTAATTAGTTATACAAATGAGTCCATGTTTTGGGACGTATTGCCACTTAAATAAGGTCAAAGAAAAGCAATATGACCTCATCCTGTCTTATAACTGTTTAAGGTTTGTTGAGACTCCCTTTTGTCAATTATTAAATGTTTTGATCAAAGTCTTTTTTATTTTGTTTTGTGTGTTATTACAGAGAGAACAACATAAACAACAACAAACAAATAGGACAGTCGGGGGCCCCAAAAAAAACGTGCCCCTGTCCTAATCCCCCCTCCCATGATACAGGGTCATCAATATTTGGCCAGGCAATAAAAATAAATAAATAAATAAATTAAAATAAAGAAAGAAATAAAGAAATAAAATAATAATAATACTTATAATACTTATACTACTACTACTACTACTACTAATAATAATAATAATAATAAAACGAAATAATATTTATTAAAGAAATAAATATATTTTTCATGTATATGTTTACACACAAATATACCTAACACACTCTTAAACACACATGTACCTAAATGCATTCACACTTAAATAAAAAGATAAATAAATAATTGAATAAAAATAAATAAAATAAAGGGAAATAACATAACAAAGGGTTACAAAGTCATATTGGTAGCTGCCATGTTTTCAACGTATGATAGAAACGGATGCCAAGTTACAAAGAATTTCTTTGTCAATTATTAAATTTATCATATTTACTCCTGACAATTTTAGGCTGTTCTGACAGACAATACAATATAATTGGACGCTGTAGAGAGGGACTTTGCTCTTGTGATGTGCCCTTCATGCCTGTATGTAATGCTAGAATTGTACAGTTATTCGTATAAGTTAGGCTTTAAGGCTCTGAGACTGAGAAGTGCTGTGTGTTTTAAACCTCTGGATAGCGTCAGGGGTAAGCCTTCTCACCTTCAAGTAAAGCAAGCCTGATCATCATCTGGTTCCACTTTCATAACCTGATCTCCTTCAATAGCTCTAAAGGAAAACACAAATCAAAGTTTTCTGTGATTTTTTTTATCAGAAAGTGCAAGTCTATTATTGTGTAGCTGTACTTAAACACCCTTTTACAGATCCTGTATCTCTCAGCGTATTAGTTTGAGAGACATACAGTTCGTTTCAGTGATGCCCTCTGTTGACAGCATGATAACACATTATGGCTTCCCTTCCCACTCCCCAGGTCTTCTTCATGATCACTTCAAGAATTACACGGTGGCCTTCTCCCTGGCGGGAGTGCCTCCTATAGTTGGGGGTATAGTGCTGTTTTTTGTCCCACTTATACACCGTAAGCTCCTTAGAGGCCAGGCGGCGGGATCACCAGAGGAAACATCCACAACTGCCCACATGTTGCCCACATGCCCACCAGCAGAGGAGCCCAAGAGCTGCTCCAATGGAGTCATCCTGCCTGGCTACACGGACATAGAGACCCACATCTGAGTCGTATTGTACAAAGGTGAAATATGTTTATAAATGTCACCTATGTCAGTGTGTAGTGCATAATTTCACACATTTTTCTCTCCTGTGTTTTTCACCAGGGATTCAGCCCACCAGCACTTTTTCCTCATCTTTAGATTGACCCCCACCCAACCATGAACTTCCTGTCCACCAACCTTAAATGCTCTAACCCTCCTGGACTCTCATTATTAGCTGTTTTCACGTGGAGAGAAATCTAGAGAAGGAGCAGAGAGAGGAAGAAGAGAAGGACCATGGACACACTAATGGAGGATAAGCACAACACAGTCTCAGCTAGGATTGTTTTATGAGTGGGGACTCTGTGGTAACGTAAACCTCCAAGAGGAAAGAAATGAAGAGATTTTATCCCACAGTGATAATTTCGGATTCCACAGCTTTTATCTTTCCATCAAGCTGCTAAAATCAGTAAAAAACCTTGTTTTGTTTCTGTGCAGACACATGGAGTTGAGAGGCATGTGAAAAGGAGATTTAATGAAGGGATTCAGAAATTCAGTTACTTTACTAAGAATTTTATGCATCTAATTTCCTAACATATACATCCTTTTTAGTTGAGTAGCTGGAAAACAATTATACCTTCAATGACCTATTTTTGATTTATCTAAATTCTTCTTCTGCTGCGACGGCTACAAGGGTAACATTTTAAATGTCATAGGACAGACAAATCTTCTGAGAGATCAGCCACCAGACACAATCACCTCAGCTCAACCGCACACTGTAACACACAGTCCTCACACCACCCAGGCTCCAAAAAAACACATCACCAAATAAACCACTCTACCAGCCTGCCTGCAAGGGATTTATACGCCATAGAACCTAGAGTTTTGGAAATGTCTGTGGTTTTAATATTATGTCAGAGACCTTTTAGCTTATTGCAGGGTAAAGTACACAGTCAAAGTCAACAGGGCAGAACTCTGAGAGCTGCCTGACGTAATGAAACTTAAAACTATAGTTGATGGGTCTTCTCTCCTCTGCCTTTACAGCCTTAACGGTCAGTGTCATCTTGCTCTACTGTTTATATTGTCCTTTAAAGGTTTTAGCAGGGTGCTTGACAAATCCGAGTAAACTGTGTTTGTTACAACTCTCAATCAATGTTTTTGTATTGTGAACACTGTGTACTCCTTGAAGGGGAAATCGTGCTATCGTAGAGATTCAAGAGATTTGTGGCTTTTGGTAGCATTGATTTTCGTCAAACCTCAGAAAAGGCATAGCTTCTCATTTAATCCTTTCCTCACTCCAAATGTGAGTGTGTGTGCGTGGTTGTGAGTAGCACCTCCTGTTTTTTTAAAATAGTAAGTGCAGTGGTGTGTTTTTAGGCGACGTGTTACAATCTATGGATAAGTAGTGACTACTGAAGCTGCCAAATGGCCTGAGCCCTCATCATGCCATCTCACGGATAATCCAATCATGTTTGCTGCTTTAGTTTGTGTCATGAGGGCGTCACTCACTGTGTTGGTAGTAATGAAACTAAAATGTCTCAGCTTTTATTGAGAGCTTTATTTTGAGAGGATAGTTGCAGTTATTTTTATATTACATAAACACTTGGACCGTGTGGTTTGCACTCTCAGATTTGAGTTCTCTTGGACACTTAGTTTTAAAAGACGGATGTGAAGTAGAGCTGCAATAATTGAGTGTTGACTCTGTGCTTACATGTGTAACTGAATAGTAGCAAGAGAGGAATTTGAGGGAGGTGTTTTCTTCTCTGTCAGTCTCCCTTTTTGTTCTCGCTATCATTTAGTCGGCTTCTATGTTGCAAAGCTCACAAACCTGAACGCTACACGGACCTCACTGCTGAGTGTAGCCACTTTGAGGGTATTAGAGTAGGACAGTTCTGATAGGTGACATACACCAATACCTCAGTAATTACACAATCCTCAGCAATCCAGCTGAACAGGTCAACACTCTGCATTTCTTTTTAGCGTGTTTGTTCCGTGTGTGTTTGTGTTGGTGTAATCTAAATCAGGTCTCAGAGCCACAAAGCTGCCAAACGCCTGGTTTCAATCAACCTCGCTTCCTCAGAAACCTCATTAGTGTCTGTTCGGTGCCACAGTTTTGGAAAAGTCAAACTGACATCCCTCATACCCTAACAGTCGGTGCGTTATCAGTTATGTTTCCTTCCTGTTCATTTTTCCTTTCAGATCCTCTTTTGTGTCTTTGTACTCAATTCTCACCATTCTTTCATCAGCTTCTCTTCATCGTTTTGTTTGTGACTGACATTATGCTGTTACATGGACATGTAATGTTCTCAAAGATAAAAGCGACACTAAATGATCTCAGTATGGAACCAATACAATGGTTACATCACAAGCCTCTAGTGGAAAAAAATAGAAGTAGAATAAAGAAAGGTTGAGGGAGAGGTGAATCTCTCAGCCACTGGTCACTGGTCCATATGTAAGCTAGTGCTGTTATCACTTATTTCAGCACAATTATGTAATATATTTTTGGAACCAACCTCCAAACAAACACATCAGCTTAAAGCAGTCGTCCTATAAAAGCATGGACACATTACTTGGTTACTTTCAAAGAAACTCCCGTAACAGTATTTTTTTCACCAAGTGATTTAATGGCATCAGTGTCCTCCTGCCTAATAAAAATATGAAATTAGGATATTAAATTATTTTATTTTAGAACAGCTGCATTTAAAATGCAAAATTTAATTATGACATACTTGCACTTAAAAAAAGTATTGTTGTGTCAAACTGAAATTCAACAACCTTGAAAATGATTTTAAATGAATTAAAATGAATTAAAAAAAACACAGGGGGCATTCCCTCTGCCAGCCGTGTTGGAAGATTTCAGCCTGGCTGTAAATATTGAATGTGTCACCCACACTTAACGTGTCTGTCTCTAAACAATGTACAAGTTTAGTTCCTGTTTCTATTTTTTATTTGACTGTGAACTCATTTTCCATCCCCAGTTTTTATGTATTGAAAATGTCACGTGAGCCAGTGGCTTGACGTTGTATCATGTTATAAAATGTACATTGAAATAGCGGTATGACTCAAAGGAAAGTTTTTGAGTCAAATCCGTGACCTCAGCTTGTAAACATATCTGCCTTATAGTTACTGACTAGCTGTGATGCATCAGACCCAGATAAGAGACATCTCATGTGTTGTGACTTTATACAATTTTAATGTGATTTTTTATTTTTACCTTTGTTCTTTTGATGTTATCTGTAAAGTCATTATTAATCTTAACAACCTCCTTAAATGGATTTCCAACTCATCCAGTTTCTGGTCACAACCAGCTGGGTGCTTCTTTTTTTTATTAGAAAATATATCAACATATGTACTTTACTTGTTTTGTAATGATTTTAATCAGACTAAAGCTGTTTTTATTGTGTCTGTTTTAAATCATTCATATTTCATTTTTAGTTATACATTTCAAAAACTACTGGAAAAAGAAGAGCTGTTAAGATAGTTGAATGGTTCACAACTGATAATATGTTTGTCAAAGTGAAGGAGCTGAATGAATGAAGAATGACGCATTATACCTGAAAGGTTACATGATGTATCTGAGTGTGTGATTATCCACTTAAGTCTTTTCATCTATGCAGCATCACTGTACTTGTGGTCCACTTCTCTAAAGCTCCTGTGATGAACTTTCAGGTTGTGTTGATTTTGACAACCACATGGATAAAGCAGAACATTTTATCTCTGAACTAATATTACACCTTTGAATAGTTATTAACAAAACATCATGATGTGCCATCTTTTAAATTTCCTATAATGAGAGTCTTTATCAGGACAATAAATAAGTGGTGTTAGCTAGCATCTGATGCTAACTGCAACAGTAGTTTTAGACTGGCTATTACTAGTCTGTTTCATGACTATTTACAAAGGTCTTCACAGGAGCTTTATGTCAGAGCAAGTCAAACCTTAAAAAAGGTTTTACACTAAATCTTGAGTGGAGCCCCCTTCTCCAAGATTAACTACTAATGCTACATGTTTTAGAAGTGTACACTAACTGCATGTTACTGATGGTTTTAAGTCTTCTTTTGTTTTCTAAAGTTTTGTTCTGTCTCTGGACCTTTCCCTTATATTCAAAATAATGGAAACTGAACATTCCCCTCCAGGGTTTGTTTTACTTTATCTTCTGGTGCTTTCCTGTGTCAAACAGTGAGCAGGTCAGAGCTACAGAGACGCACAGTTGGAACATAATTAGGGACAGGCTTGTACTAAACCACATCTTTCTCCTGTCAAGATAAGACTTGCAGGCATTGTTTTTTTTTTAGGTCGTAACATGAAAATTGGGACAAATTGTTAACAAGAACTAACACTTTTATTATACCGCTTGCTATCAATATGTCTATTCTGTTTTAGTCAATGTGCGCCTTTCCTCCAGTGCTGTTTTTATCTCTAAGTCATCTGTCACAAATCAGAGCTTGGCCTCTCTCTTGAACCTTATATGAAATTTCCTCTGGCAGAAAAACATCTGACTTGAAGTCAGGCCAGACTACTGCAATGTTGAACCTTGTTAATTTGCTCTGCAGCGTGCTATTTCTCTGCCTCTCTGACCTCGATCTGTTTAACTGGCGTGCTTTTTTTCCCCAGCCGTGCAAACAATATGTGAAACAAGGTAGCTGAAGGTCTTTGAATCATGAAGCTGAGCCGTGATTTGCAAAATTGCAACATCCTCAAACAGTATCAAACTTTCTTAGCTGCTTTTAGAAGCAGTCGTCTTTTTTGAACGGATGTATAGACCTTTTCATGCTCCTCATGTTGTAATCTCTGTATGATCCATGCATATTTTCCATTAGCTGGACTTTAGACACTCTTGTTTTCATACTGCTCACTGCTCCAGCTTTTCTGGTGATAACTCTCATTTATGTCTCTGTATGGTCTCAAGGCAGCTCTCCGCTTGAGCCTTCCCATAGCCTTACATGTTCATAAAGGAGAAAAAATGTCAGCGCTGGGCTCTGCTAAGCTTTTCTGCTGCAGTTGTTAAACCTCTTTGGCCTGTCCTTCCTACAGAAGCGATACCTTTTTATAAAAGTCTCCATTTGAATCATTTTACAAAACATTCTAACAAGGCCAGTGATGCCACAAAATCTGAAATCAAGTCATGCTGCTAGAAGATTTAATGTAATTTTGTGTTTTTGTCAGAGTAATTTTGGATCTGTAACAAAAGAGGCACATTTTTTTTCTATTAAACTGACAATAAAGATGTAATATGAAAGCTACCCATGCTGTCGGCTCCAGTTGCTCCTTTTTGTTGTCTTTGTGCTTTTAGTTCTTCAACAGCTCCACCCCCACATGGCATGCCGAGCGCTCAGGTGTTCTTGACACGCAGTCATGTTGGAGATCAACCCCCAGGCACCTTTGAATGCATGATGACGAGGAGAGTCAAAGAAGAAACAAAGTACTTCGGGGAACATTTAGGGACACAGTGAACAGGTCCTCAAACGTGATGTGCTCATAATCACCACAGCAACGTGGCTGACTTCATTCAGTCGGGCAGTCCTCTTCTGACTCCCTGTTCCCCGTTTCACCTTAAAATCTAAAAAACCCAGCAGCTGAATGTGCAGAATCCTACAAACCACATTTTGCTGAATGACTTTCAGGACGCAGAACTCTTACAAGTGCATGAACATGTTGTGTAAATGTCAACTGATTTAAGTGAAAGTGTGTTTAAGTCTGAAATTCTGAATAAAGATAAGTCATGAATTAATGAAAGTTAACGTGGTAAATGACTGCCAGACCTTTTCAGTGAATTCAAAATGTTTTTTTATAAAACAAAAATTCCTGTGCAACCCACAAAACATTTTTTTACAATGCAAAAATGTTTAATGAAATGCATAAACATAAAAAAAATGTTTTGTGAAATATTTGACTTATTTCATTATTGTATAATTTCTTCTTCTTCTTCTTCTTCTTCTTCTTCTTCTTCTTCTTCTTGTTTTTATTATAGTTATATCAGAAAACATTTTTGGCATCGTAAATCTGAGACAGGTAATAGGTCAAAAATAAAATTAGCAAACAACAACAATACTTCTACTACTACTACTTTTAATAATAATAATAATAATAATAATAACAATAATAATAATCATAATAATAATAATAATAAATGCTCATACCTCATAAAAGTCAAATGTTGCACTTAGAAAGTTTTTGGAAAATGCAAACAAACGCGGTCACAGTTTCAGACATTGGAGACATAGTAGGATTTATATATTTTGGTGATTATTGTCTGATTTCCTTCTGTAGCTCAAAAATGAAGCAGCAACAATGATTTTATAACAACATTAAACTCCTCAGAACATAAGAGCTCAAAATTAACTATTTTTCATACGGTTGGCAATTTTGTTGTACTTGTTGCAATGACAAATAAAGTTCTATTGTGAATATATAAATATATATATATATATATATATATATATATATATATATATATATATATATATATATATATATATATATATATATATATATATAGTTAAAAGAAGCACCATGCAGCTCCGCTTGCCAATAACTTGAAGGTAGTCTTATTAAACAGATGGGTACAAACTGTTCAAATTGTAACTGAACTGAAACCGTTTGTAGCGAGCACGACAGCCGCTAGAGGTCTCTCCACTATGCAGAAAGCTCTGAGTTCAATGTAAAGACTGGTGTAACTCGGTAGATTATCCAGCAGGGGGCGCCCGTCGCTCATTTCGTTGAGAAAAACACATTGATTTATTGTAGAGATCCAGTTTGAGTTCAAAGAGCAGCATGTTTCAGTGTGAAGGATGATATCTGGCATATGTTTGAGATTAAAGAGCTGAATATGAATGTCTGAAGGATTAAACAATCAAATATTTACAATCAGTCATTGTTTGGTTGATTCTCTTAATAATCAATTCTGATAATAATAGGCTAATCCTGGAATGAAATAATTGTAGGTGGATTTTTGTCAGTTTTCTTTCTACATAGTTACAAGACAACTCATGAACTGGCAAAATAGCAACTGAATTAACATTCAAAGAGAAAATGAAACCACGTTTAAACTTCAGAGACACCCTCCTGTCATCGATGGATGACTTCAGCATGATGACAAAGACAGCTGTATGAGATCTTATGATCAAAGTTTTCTTTTCAATACACATTGGATCATCTTGTCAAATTAAACTGAATTTCCAAACAAGTCAGTCACAGGGTTAAAAAAATCTGACAATGCTGGCTTATTTCATTTGTTGAATAAAATGTTCTCATTTGTAAACAATTTTTTTTTTATGATTTCAGAATTCCTCATGTAAACATATGACAAATACTGAAACTCTTGTTGTGAAATCCTGTTTTCATAAGATCTGAAGGTGATGGCGACACAATGGAAACTGATGGAAATTAGACAAGCACACACACACACACACACACACACACACACACACACACACACACACACACACACACACACACACACACACACACACACACACACACACTCTCTCACACACACACACACACACACACATGGCATGAAGATGAAGTTCCTGCAAGCGCTTAAATATTTACAGGAAAGTTAAATAAGAATGTTTTTACTCAACTTATTCACACTGTTACACTTTAATAAATCATCTTCCAATGTTTGAGAAACAAAAACAAAGATGTCTGCATCACTCCAGGGGTTAGATGATGAGTTTTTAAAAACTTAAACCAAGATGTTTAAAAGTTATTACTTAACATCAGTCTGTCATCTTTTTTGCTCTAGGTGTGTCTTACTGCTCTGCACGTTACAAACTAAAGCATGTTCTTTTTAACTGCATAAGTGGCACTAAGAAGAAGAGGAAAATAAGACGACAAAGGTTGACGTTGGTCTTCCTCTGGTTTGTATCTTTGTTCAGAGAGGAACCTCAGGGTTGGGATAAAGGAAGTGATGTAAGCTATGATGAAAAGACTGTGGTATTTTCTGTTGTGCCACTCATTCTCACTGAAGGGTTCAGGGCAGTTTGAAAGTTGAGAGGTTAATACGAGGCCTGTATCATTGCATAAAAAATTAGAAAGTTCTGGCTGTAGTTATCATGGTGAATTAACATGAAATTTCCTACATCTGAAACTCCACTAAAATCCACAGAGAGTGAAACTTAAAGCCATCAACTGCCTTGATTTAATGTAAACTGGCAGAAAAAGCCGCCCCCTGGACTGGATGATGTTCACACATGTATTAACAGTTTTTGTTTTTTACAAGCTATTTAAAGCAAAACAATTAGATCATGCGTTGAAAGTTAACTTTGAGATGATCACTTTTCATTTTGCATATTTTGTCTTGTTTATTTAGAATAGAACAATAAAATAGAATAGAACTTTATTGTCATTGTAACGAGTACAACAAAATTGAAGTCACAGCAGCAATCAAGAAAACAGAAGGAAGAAAGTGTATAGAAAGTGAAAAAAGGTCCATAAGAAAATAAATGATGACAACTTGTCCATAATTGTCCAGTTCAGCCAGCCTCCACCTCCACAGGGTCCAGGACTGAGCTTCTTCAGTCATGCTCCATCTCTGTCTCCTAGATCCTGTCTGCTCACAGCAAGTGAAGCTCTTCCAATGTGGCGTTGGTGTTGTGTTAGCTCCGTTAGCCATGTCTGTGAATAGCATGATGCTACTCTGCCCTCTGGTATTCCCTCTGTTGCTGGGTTAGCACGGCTAGCTCGTCCATCTTATTGGAGATAGATCTTAAGTTCCCAATAACGATGGATAGAAGGACAGGCCAATGTTGTCACTTCTTAGCTCACGCCTGAGAACCAGAACGTCGTCCAAACCTCCTTCTCCTCTCCTTGTGGGAAGACATTAGGCCTTACACCAGTTAGCATTGACATGCTACAGACTGCTAACAGCTGAGTTCACATGTAAACAATGCAGCCATGGTTACATGTAGGATCTCCAGACAAACACAGGAGAAAAAGTAGTAAAAATATCACTGAAGCCACAAAAAAGTTTGGTGTCCATGACCAACAAATGAGCCATACAAAGTAATGATCCACTCCAAATACAAAGATTACAAAAAAGAGGTGAAAAATTATAAGAAACGGACAAAGAAGATAGAGCTGCTCCAAAAGGCAGCCATAGCCAACAGGGCAGCACCAAGCAGTTAAAATATTTCCTTTTAATTCAGAGAAGAATGATTTTGCAGTACATAGAAAAATATTTTGAAACACAACACATTTTTACTTAAATTTTTAAAGAAAACCTTAATGATTAAAACATCTTTTGGTCATCTCACAGGACTAAATTAATAAGGGAGCATGACTTTCGACAGACAATGACTTTTCAAGTAATTTTGTGGTCTCCATGTATGCTCTGGTGAAATTGTGGAACATCATGGAAATATTCAAGGTTTCAACCATTTTCTCAAGTCTCATCATCAATAAATCCAAATGCTTTCCAGACCTTTTTTTGAGAATAATCTTAAATAATTCTTCAAAAGTCTTTTCAGTTAAAGTTCTGTTGAAAAAAATGTTTTGTGTGGATTTTAGCAACCTCTGTGCATACTGGCACTTAAAAAAAAATAAATCTTTTTATCATGTCGGGTTGGTGTGTTATCCTACCATCCTGGGCACAGGGACTATTTCACTGGAAAAGTAATGAAAGGTTGTTCTGGTACATCACATTTCTTTTTCTGACACCTACTCCCACTGCAATTTCTTTTATATTTGAACCAATATTTTTTTATTTTGTTGGTGATGTTTGCAGTTACACTGGACCTCAGGTCTGAAGCAAACAAAAAGAAGAAGGAGAAGACAAAAGCAGAAGGGATGTTTCTTGAAAGGCTTTTGTGGTTGATTGCAAGTTTGAGCCTTAACCCCACACCCTCATGAACCCTGACTGTTGTAAAACACCTGAGTGCCCCAATTTCAGTTTCCCCTTAAGCTAAGCTTGAATCATCAAGGATTACATCTTGACATCTTTTTATTTTCGCTTTACAACAGTTTCTAACCCTCAGCCTTGTTTCTTATTTTAAACACCAAACTTCAACAGCTTATTGAAATCAATCAAATTTTGAACCACGTTTATGTCCTTGTAATGTAAGTTGTTTGAGTGTCTTGCCAAATGAGTGACTGCAGCGCTCTAATTTCCTGAAGGTGAGACAGATAAACCTTAATCACATCATGGCAGCCCAACTGAAGGAGTACCACATAAAAACGGACTCTTGAAATATAAAAACACAGCTGGTGACTGTGTTGGACTGACCGTGTAGAGCATGTTATTATAGTCAGTCTGTTCCTGAATGATTTTTCTTTATCAATAAGTCGTTAAACCTCAGCGTCATCCTTTTTTCCCCTCACCTTCATCCCCTTGTTTGACATAGTTTCTGCACAAACACAGCCCCAACAGCTGATTGGTAATCATCCAGGACAGCAGGCCCTAACCTGCACTAACCTCTGTTTTTTTTGGGTCACATAATGTGTTTTAACTTTTATTGTGTTGCATTCAGGTGTCTGCTGCTGAGATTGTGCATGAAGTGTTGTTGTTTTCAGAGAGATAAAGTGTAACACCAGGCTGGGCAGAATGTGCCACTGTCTGCCAATGCACATCCTGTCCGGTACCACGGTGTCCTCCAAACAAAACACCCCTCTGGCTCCCTCCCCTGCCTGCAAACTTCCTCTACTGATAAAGAGGGGATAAGGCTCGGTCAGGCCTACGAATGTGCTGCTTCTGTTCATGTTTCACACATGCCAGACTCTGGCTTACTCACCTTATTACTCTTCCCTTCACATCATTTAATCCTGAACATGTTGTTTTTCATTTAACATGACTGCGTAGTTTAACTTGTAAACGAACAATGCTGGAGCAGACCGGTTTATTGTTTCAGATGGGAGGGCCTGGTGGAGCTGGATAAGCCAGAAAAACAGTTGGGGGAACTTTTTGGACTGAAGACAGATATAGGGAATACAGAACAGAGATAATATGCTGGAAAGAGGAAGAAACAAAAGCAAAGAGACTTTCTGACATCAGAGCTCCTTCCTTTATATGAGCCTAGGTTTCACACTGAAACAGTTGTTTCTCATTAGTAATTCTGAGCTGAAATAGATGTGATGTTTGTTCTTTCTTTTTCATCTGAGGCGTGAAATAAACATGAGTGAAACACTTTGGGATTATTATTTATTTAAATTTAAGTAAACTCTAGTAAAACAATGAACAACAACAACAAAAATAGCTTAATACAAACTTTCTGGACACTATACATCAACCATTCAAAGTTTATACATCCATCTGAGTCCAAAATATTTACACACACTTAAAAAAAGGTTAGCTTGAAATAGAAAATACTGTGTAGATATTTTTTGCAGTCTGGCCTTACAAAATATTTGCCTTTAAATAAACACATTTCTCTTAAACATTACAACATCAAACATACAGCCTTGAACAAAAGACAAAGCAATGTGACATCTCTGGATGTGTAAGGAGCAATAATGTGATGTAAAAAGCAGTAGAAATATGAACGCCATGGACAGAGGAGATGCTTTTTTTTTTTAATAGTCTCATGAAGTTTATGCGGCTTAATGAGTGCTCTGTAAAACAAAATAACATTTTTCATCTCTCACCAAAGCAGTGACCCCAAAATGAAACCAGGATAGATTTGGCTGCTAAAATACTGCTGCGTGGTGCTGGTTAGATAAGCTCTGTGTTTGTGTCACAATCACTGCTGGGTGTCACAGCCCAGCAGCTCCAGGCGCAGAGCGATGTCATTAATCCAACCTCGTGGATGGATACGGACATATTTGGCAAACAGAGGCGGGTCAAAGGCATTGAAAGCCTCCTCATCTGGATCATTGTTTCCTTGGAAGATCTGCAGAGGGAAAGAGGAGACGCAAAGAAAACACAAAGGTTGCAAGTTTGTGGTGATTGATTAACTTCACAGGCCATAATCAGGCAAAACCATGCTCAGTCACTACAAACAAAATAAGTACCTTTTCTCTTTGGGTGCTCTTCTCTAGCACACTGCTCCATGAGTGTCCGTCACGACTGATGGTGACTGAAAACTCTGTCACCATCATTTGGGTCAGCAGGGATCGTGCTCCTTGGGTTATTATTCCCGTGATCCGTTTAACTGCCCCTAAGTTAACCTGCAGCCACTCATGGGGGTTGTTGGTCTGAGGTAAAAGGAAAGAGAAACTAAATATGAATATAAAACAAAAAGTCCTCTATACAGCTTTATGGGCACCCAGGCAGAAGAGAGAATCAAATCGGACACTGGCTGGAAAAACAGTCCTGAACCAAAGTTAACCTTGTATCAGTTGGACTACAAGATGTTTTCTTCAGAAGGACATGACAGAAAGCCTGGAATAAAAAGGCTATGAGTGCAATACTCGCAATTAAATGAGGGCGTTTCATGGAACAGAATTAAATTGATACCAGCTTCTGAATGAAACACTAGTAGCCAAAAAACAAAGGAATACAGACAAACAGATGTAGCGATGGCCAAAGGGAACAGCACGCTGCTTCCTCTCCCACGTTCTTCTGGGATGACTCAGAAACGTATAAACCAGGATAATGTTCTCTGGCAGGCATCTCTCCTCTCTTTTCCACTTACATAATGTGGCCACACAGGGCAGATCCAAAGGAGCCGAGAATGTTTTAGTTTTAGCTTTGAAACTTTTTGAAAGAGCAAAAAAAAGAGTCCACTCTGAAAATCAAAGCTTTGAAAACCTTGCTTTCAACTGTCACCGTGGCTTTTTAAGGGTCACTGCACTGATAATATTTGACCTGCAGTAATTGACCTCTGTCCGTGGATCACAAGCGTTATTGTTTGACGTGTGAACTACAATAACAGCTCCATCGCTTGACAGGAGGGAAGAGTCACACCTCAGGAATCAGTGCTTCAGAGTGTGACAGAGATAAGCTGAGGAGGAGGAGAGGAGGAACTACAGAGCAGAGTAATACGGAAAAAAAGTAAAAGGGTAACCAGGGTTCATCGGCTACAATCACTTTCTGAGTTACTCACTCTATATGAAGAATAAAACACAGAAACATTTACAGAAAAAATATGTATTTAAAAAATAAACAACACTTAAACTGTTAGGTCAACTGTGCTCGAAACATTTTTTTTGCAGAGCGCCTCTTTGGTTGGTTAATTAGAGCCTGATTTGTAACAACAAATACTATGATAAAAGAAAATATATAATAACTAGTCTGTAACGTGAGCCCAAAATGTGATAAAAATGGAACAACTAATGCAAAAAGCAATTACCCTTTTTTTTTGATTGTTTTGGTAAATTTCGGACTCAGCACTTTTGTTACCAGTAATTACTGGTTAGAGGAGTAATAGTTCATTATTTGTAGTACATTTCTGGTTATTGTTACATATCAGGCTCACCTGCACGCTTGCCTGCTACTGCAGGTAAGGTTGACTATTCAAACCTGAGGCTTCGAGCACAGTAAAAGTCATTTTGTTATCAGAATCCGAAGCATTTTTGTCTTTGCATTACTGAAGCTGTTTGTGGTGCCTTAACCTGATGACTTATTTTAAAAATGTCAAAGGGTCACAGTTTGGTTTGGTTAGTCAAAGACTGTGGTTTGGGTTGTGCACAGGGATGGGTACCGATTTAGGTACTTTTACAGGTACCAACCAAATTCTCTTAAAAGTACCGATTTACATAAAATCAAAAGGTACCATATTTAGGTACCTAAATGCATCCTTGTGACTGTGAGTGAGTGGAAGAGTAGGCAATTTTCCATCCTGGACATGAACACAGCATTGCAAGGTTATATCCTGAAGAATACATATGTTTAATTAATTTTTAAAATATATTTCATCATTTAACTAATATATTTTACCACATAAATAAAAAAAGAAGTACCAAAAATTGGTACTGTTGGGTACCGGTACCAATGCCCAGTACCTGGCAATCGATACCGTATGTTTCATATGAGAAAGGTACCCTTCCCTAGCTGTGCATAATAAGTTTACATTAAATGCTGACCTTTGGCCTCCAGGCGTTGGTGCTGCCTTGCAGGTGAAGGCGGGCGAGGTGTGGGCCCCAGCCACGCAGCAGGGATGTATAATTTGATGAGGCTTCGAAACTTCCGTCAGGAAGGGAAGGAGCCTTATTACTCTGGAGCCCAAGAGGCAGAGAGCAGCCTGATCGTACACAAACACACATGTTACAGGAAGATTCTCATGATCAACAGAGCTCAGCATTTCAATCTGCTGTTGTCAGTATAACTTACTATTTAGATCACAGCCCATCAGCTCCATTCTCAGTGCAGGTTTGCGCTTAAAAGCCAACTTCTCAATCCTGACATATCGAGCTATAATTGGTGGAATGATGAGGTTTTCTTTCACAATGTAACTGCTAAAGTTTCCACGGAATCTCTGGAAATGAAAAAAAAGTTAGGCTCAAACTTTAAGAGATATATAAGCTTCACATGAATAAATCTTGAACACTTGCACGGGTTTGCAGTTTTATCATCTACATTGAAGAAAGCAAACATTTGTATTATTTTGAAAGACGCAGAGACTGAACAAACTCTGCTGTTATATTTGCTTTATCACTGTAATAGAATATTTGACAATGTAAAAGTACCACAACGCAGAGACCATTGAAGCCTCTTTGTGGAGTTTACTACTCATTATTCTGCTCTCTGATGTACAAATGAGCTCCAAAGTTAAACACATACATGATCCTGGTTTGTTTTATTTCCTCTGTATGTGGTCCAGGTCTCCTGGTCCAGACTGTAAGAAATGCTGAAGAGTGTGATGAAGTGGTCCTTCAGCCTAGACCTAACTCCCTGCGTCTGAACACCATGCAGCAGGGTGGGCCTGAGCAAATCCACCTGATGAGACATACACCACATTTCAAATCACTGTACGGGGCTTTGGGTCCTACAATACCTAGGATCTCCATGGTTACTTACCTGTAACCAGGAATTTGAGCCTTTGCCCATCCAGGCATTAATATAACCTGACTGATCCAGTCTTGCCAGCGATGGCAACCAGCTGCCTGGAAACGAATGTGTAACCACGGTTATGATTCATATCTTCAGTTTCATACCTTTTATCTGAGCACTAGTAAAATGTCCAAATGTTAAGGGTCTGTATTTGGTGCGTGGACTCTCCTAATTGAAGAAGACAAAAAAATCTGTCTTACCTATGTAATCTGATGCTGTGATCTGGGAATCTTCAATCTGTCCTGATTTCATCCCCAGGGGCCTAAAACATTCTGGGTGACATAAAAGTCAGAGCAGTTGGCATAATAGTCTTTGAAAGTACAGTTATGCATCATCTACTCTGATGTTCCAGGATTTTCTCTGTAAATTATGTCATGAAGCTTTGCAAATTTACGTCACGTAATTGAATAAGCAAAATGGGAAGTCCACGATCATTTAAAAGCCCCGTCAATTGCACAACACAGTTTAAAAGTGTAGAAAAGGTGGGAAAGACCTGTGACAGCAATCCAGACAGCCCGAAGTGTATAACACAACTGCAAGAGAACTTGTTGTACAATAAGTGTTTTAAAACCTCACACACTTGTTGATCAAGAGTTTCTTTCTCTGAGGCACTCAAAACAGAGCACAGGATTTCCTCAGCTGTTCCTCATCAGACCTTGAAGTGTTGTGTCATCTCTGCTCTGAGCTAGAATTTTAAATCAGCATGAAACGCAACCAGTGTTAATGTGCATTATCGCCCCCGCTGTACTGGAGTGAACAGACAGGGACAAAAGTTTTATGGGGTTGAAAAATCACTAATTGTAAAATGGGTACAACATTTGATAGTGGTCACAGGAGGTCACTGGCCTTAAACGATGAGATAATAAGCAACATGTCTGTATTACTGGTCCACACATCAAGAAGCTGGCATGAATGAATAGCTCATCAGGCAAGAAGTGGAGAAATTAAGTTATGCCTGGACTTAAACTTATGCAAATACTTTTTTTGACAGCTGCCAGCTTTGAGAAGCTTAAACAGATTGGATTGATAAGAAGATTCATGTCAGAACTTAAGCTGACTTCACAATTTGTTGGCCACATTTTGTCCTCTATCATCGACTACAACCTGAAGAAGGTCTACATGTGGTTCAAACAATGAATTAATGAGTTCTTTCTTACAGGACTGACTCTAACATCACCACACTCTTCAGTTTATGCTTTTACAACCTGTGGTCTCATTGTAAACACAAGCTGCCTCTTTTGTTTCATCTACTTTGAGATAAACACTTTGAATGATCTTGAAAAAAAACACCATGCATGTGCATGTGTTTAAAACCTGGTTTATACTTCTGCTCTACAGTACTCCTCCAAAATGCAATAGGGCAGTGTGGTCTGTAAGACTGCCTGAGATGCACATCAGGCTAGATTAGGGCAGGGGGTCCCCAGGACCAGGATTGAGGCTAGATGCATAGGGCTCTGTGCAAAGACTGTATAATAAACGGAAGTTGTCTCCATGTAGTCACCCATCTGTTTTTGAAACCGATTTTGAAGTAAATTGGCTATCGCAGACATGTTGGAAGTGGCAATGGCTTCAAATACAGCTTTAGGGCACCTGTCAGTCATGTGAGCTGAACTGTGCCTCTGATTTGGCAAGCTTGTGAGTGCGTGTGTACCAATAGTGAAATTAACAATTCAGCCAGTAGACATATTTTGATCCGGGCTGTAAATAGGTTTAATTCTGCTGTGATTTTTTTTTTTTTGGCTTGGTGTGTATGTGACTTCTGGTACTTCAGGAAGCAGCCTCAAGTGGACACTCAAGACACAGCAGATTTTAGCACTTCTGCATTATCTTATATCCTTAGACTGGAGGTTGCCGCTTGATTTTAAATAAATAAATAAGGCCCAAGAATAAACTTAAAAGAAAGAAAATGAGAAAATTTTGAAAAACTCCCATGAAAAGCTTCTTCTTAGAGATTTCACTCATTAAAATCCATTTTTTAAAAGTGGCTCGGTAATAACAAGTCAACACATTGCTGACTGAAAATAACTGTTGCATAAATATATCAGTGTTGTTTTCATACTGATCATAGAAATGCTACATACAGTGATGATGCACCTACTTGGATTATAGACCAGTAGTTTAGCTCTCATGCCAGCCAGCTGATACTCTCCAATGGTGTTCTCCACCAGCCAGGTACCAGCATTGGGGGGATTCATCTCCACCGTGCCAAATGCACCTTTGTGCCATAGATTAAAGTAAGAAACATGGAAATGTGGTCAGGAATGCATACAGAAATGTTTGGATTTTAAATGAATATTTTTACATATGAGTTAGTTGGTGTTTACCAGGGTAGAGATTGTACACTCCCATGCGGTGTTCCTCTTTCGTGTGAACAGTGAAAGGTAACCCGTGGAAGTGCACAGCGTGGTATTCTCCGTCACTTCCCACATTCAGCAGGTGCCACCGAACTTGTTGGCGCTGAGCAGCCAACAGGCCAGGAAGTGTCTCCGCCACGTAACCGTTAATTGCTGCGGGAGAATATCGGCATTATTTCTGTGTTTAATAAAAAGCTTTTTGTTTCAACGTGACATTACAGTGTCTCCACCTGCAAACTTGTTGCTGACGTGGTACCAGGGGTCCTCAGTGTTAACTTCACAGGGAGGTGCACAGTAACGCTTCAGGTTCTCCTCCATGTACCAGCTTTTAGTTTCATCGAACATGTGGAAAAGAAGAGTGAACTCCTGGACGTCTGGCTGCGTTCTCTGAGGAGTCCGAAGGGTGTCTGGTTTACAGATCAACAGGGGACCAATCAGACCTGAATGAAGGTCTCTCTCCTGAAACACAGTAAGGATACAAGATTAGTCATTTGTTTGAAAATAATCAACAATATTTTAAAAAAGGAATCCATATTTAAAATCAAATTTCCTTAAACAGGAAAGTGTTTTGGGTTTTGAATCTTTAAGAACAACCAACAGATCAAAAAACTTGAGCTATCCATGTAATCTGGTGCTTAGTAAAGGACATAAACAGACGACACAGAGTAAGCACACTCAGGTTTACAGACTGTACATAATGTACATTCTATGCTTTATAAAAAGAAAAATAAAGCTATCGCTCTGATAAAGTAAAAACATCAACAGACCTTGTTAACAGTGGAGTAATAAGCTCCAGCCTTGCAGTCAAATTCACTTTCAGTCGGCCCTTGCGTCCTGGTTATCCTCCAGTTGTAGGTTCGGGCCTCCCCAGGAGGCACAGGCTCTCCTGGGATTCCAGGTGGAGCACTGGGGGAGTACGTTTGGGTAATGCTAGCCGCGTGTGCGTAATCATAGACTCCGTGAAGGTGAAAAGAATAAGGCCTGGATGCCTTGTTCATGAAGATCACCTTGAGACAAAGAGGGTACAGACGGGTCATCAGACTAGAAACAGAAAAATCTGACAGCGGTGTCCTCAGATGCTTCAGAGTGTAAAAGACTTTCAAAGTATCACTAGATCCTGAGACTACAGGAAACGACATTTTTTATTATTTAGAGAAGTATTACTCACTGTGAAGCGTTCATTGACCTCAGCTCTAATGACAGGTCCCATAATCCCCAGGTGTTCCTGGAGCTCTCCTCTACCAAAGGGCTTGTCAAAGTTCACGTCCCAGTAGGCTCGGTAAACAACTTTCTTATACTTTGGCAGGAACTTCCTCATCCCACGTCGCATTTCCCTAGAGAGGATGGAGATTAAATAACATTTGATTTGAGGAAGAGCATGAAGACCTTTGGAGATTTAAGACAAAATGAGCTAATGCTGGTTAAAAGTAAGATAAAAATGAAACCAAAAGTTTTAATTTAAATATTTCTGTGTATGACACACAGCAAAGTGTTTACCCTTGTTGTTTGGAAGCACTTATTCACTGATTAGAAGCAGATCAACAGGGGGAGTTGTGTTACTCCCTCTATTAAACCAACTTCTCTGATAAGTGGGCGAGGCAGCTAGTGAGCCTCTTCCTCAATGTGCCAAAGTTCTGCATGTAGATGTGAAGTAATTTTATTCATGCCTGGGTTTAATGAGCTGATGAGGTTTTCTGACACCATAGTCCCAAGTGATCTCCTCTGCAGCGATGTAGTATGTTGGAAATTTGTCTCCCCCAGAGCGTGGGTTTATGTAATCTGTGCCATCAAATGTGCCGTTAACCTGTGGAAAAATATACAGTTTTACTGTCAGGACAAAATAAGTCCACAAAACATAGAATAATATCTCTTAAATGAATGACTGAAGACACAAACACAGAAAATAGTACCTCTTGGCTGTAGTCATCATACTCAAGAGACTGGTAAGTAATCGCTGTGTTGTTGTCCTCAGCAGTGAGGTTGAATTCCACATGTGGCTGATCTACATGACGTCTTGAATGTTCGGACAGAATTTGGTTTTGATCCATTTCTTCTGAATGCGTCAGGAACTTCTTGTGCAGCAGGGAATTTATGTCCAATAAGACCTCGTTGTTCTCTTCATGTTCCTCTTTTGTTCCATTTTGTGAACTCAGCATTTCACTTATTAAATCCATTTCAACCTCCTCGCTTGCGAAAGTTACATTTTTTACAGCCTGTTCTCCGATCTCCATCTCAGTGCTTCCATCTTCAGAGGCGCCAGAACTGATCTCTACATCTGTCCAGTTGCCTTCAGCTTGTCTTTTCTGTCTCCCCGCTCTCTCTTCTCCAAGGTCTGTTTCATTCTTTGACTCGGTCCAATCTTTGCCTCCATCTATCTGCTCCAACACATCCAGTGGGATTCCTTCATCTGCTTCTTCCACTGATGGGACTTCCTTCAGATGACATCCTGACTGTCCCACTGTCCCCACAGCTTCAGTGACATTCAGACCATAAGTGTTTACCGACTGGGTTTGGTTATTACACACTTTGACCAGCACTGTGTGATTATGAGACCTTCTACTTCTTCCCTGCCAAACGTCCTGATCAAGGTAGGCAGAAAGGTCATCATCTTCAACCTCCCGGTCTTCGGTGGTAGAGTGCACAACAGTGTACAGGACACTCATGCCACGTTCTTTCAGGCTGTTGTCAAAGGCACTGATCTCCCACTCACCTAAGAGAAGATTTGTGCAAGTATGAATATGACCTAAGAGCAAAATATCAGGAGTTTTTCTTTCTTTTTGTGACAAAAAAACATAAATGTGAGTAAATATAGAGCAAGCAGACACCTCGTAGGCTAGTTGATGCATGTCAAAGAAGAGTAAAAGTGATTTTGAATGACTCATATTAAACATTTTTTATTAGGAGCCTCTTCACAGCATATACAGTGATGTATAGATAGAAATGTATTTCAGCACAGTATCATAACCCAAAACTACGTATAATTTTCTGTGTTGGATAGTTCAAAGGGATAAGGACGAAAGCCAATATGGTTAAAACTTTCGTCTCACCTATCACCTCTGGTTCCATGGTTACGGTCACACCAGTCATGGGGAAAAGCGTGAGGACAGACTGGTGGAGGCCCTGGTACTGAAAGGGGTTTCCAGTGAAGTAAACTGAGAGGAAGTCACTCTGGGTGCCCACATTGACCACATGCCAGAAGGTGACATAAGTCTCAAGAAGAGCAAACTGACGTCCGTTAAACATGTTGCCGTTTACACCTGAAGGTGAAGGAAAATTCAGTTTGTAAAATACATGGTGATAGCTCATTCAATAAAATGCCATATTGTCACTTTTTTTAAATGATTGCCCAGGTCATTTTTTTGACAAAAAATATATATATATTTGCCCTAAATAAACTCTTTATGACATATTGCATAGTTTTTGATGTTTTCTAAAAAAAAAAGACAAAAACAAAAAAAACTTAAATCCATGACTGAGGAGATTATTTAAGGAAGATGACAACATCTCAAAAGAAATCCTTGACCTGTCAAACCTGACTAATCATACGTAACGACCCAAAATGTAACAACTGCCTAAAGTGGGAAAAATGTATTTAACTCTGAAATGAAATAAATGTACCAAAATGTAACAAGCTGTTACACCTCGGTAAAAAATTTTTTAATAACATTTCTGGATATTTTTACATTTCTGGCTCTAGCAAACCTTCTTTGATTTCTGTACTTTTCCTAAATTTTGTGACAATTATTACTGACTATTCATTCTGTCAATAACTGGAGGAAGTGTTACTTACTCATGGTACTTTAAATGAGCTAAATATTCAGTGTGAACTCCGAGTACAACTTACTGTAAATGACGTTTGATTTGTAGAACTCAGGATCAGTTGTTTTGGGGTTGATTTGGCTGGAATTCTGCATGCTTTCGTTGAAGTACCAACTTCTGTTCTCATCAAACACAGCAAACATCAAACTAAACTCTTTGTCAGGTCCAAACTGTCAGAAGAAAATTGATCCAGAACAAGAGACACAGGGGATTTGTTATCAAAAAAAGCTGATGACAGACCACACCTATATCTGACACAGGGATCTGGCTCTAAAATTAAAAGAAAAACAGCATTTCCAAGTTTACAACTCTCACCAAACGCCCTCTGGTGTCGATGGTTCCATGGGTGCAGATCAGCAGGGTGCCAACCAGCCCAGAAGCTAAGTCCCTCTCTGGGTCTATGGTGCTCTGGTACAGCTGGGTCAGACAGGGGGGGTCTCCCTTCAAGGGCCCATCATCCACCGTTAGCCTCCAAACATAGGTAAATGTCCCATTGGGGGGCACGCCCGTTGAGCGCAGGTCCTTCACTGCAGATTAGAGGGGATGAGACAAAGTTGTTGCGAGGGTCTGTATAATTTTTGTTGGTAGAGGATAAAACTGGCAGAAAACAAAAATGTTGAATCTTGACTTGCTTAAAATTACAAATTAACACAATCAATTCACAGTCAAGACTTCTCTGTACACATTCATACAGGCTAATGTTGGGGCCTGAAATGGATGAGTCTTAATAAGTAATGGGTGTGATAGGGATCAAAAGCTTAGGAGGGTTTTAATCTACAAAGATGTTCAAAGACAGCTCAGGATACAGAGTCTGGAAAGGTGGGTACAAGCTGGGCTGATCGAGTTGAGTAATGAGGTTGGTGAGCCAACGCTTTATGCAATGCTTAGAAGTAAATTTAAGCTCTGGTTAAAACACAGTGAGACTACACTTGTGATCTGTTTTTCAACGTGACACAGATTAATTTTTTTATGACAGAGTGAGCAGCACAATTACACACAATCTGATCTTTTCAGATCACATTTGTGGTCAAAATTAGGACATAGAGGGGAAGCTGCACAAGAGGTCATATTGTAACTAACTTGTGGCCCAAGAAGAGTGTAGCTTTGTTGTAAATGAAATGTCGTAAAGCTAGGTTTAAATGAAGCTAAAGACCATAACCAACATAGTGGTCATGGTCTGATCACCTCCTGGTGAAAATGGGACTGGAATTCAGGAAAGTTAAACCCATAGAAAAAAGTCAGACTGTCTGTTGGTTTGTGCAGAAGCTTACCTCCTGAGGACTGGTCCAGTGGGTGTATCCGAGTAATCCCATTAGGATAGATATTAAAAGGGCGATCAGCTGTGTTTTTCAAAGTTATCTGAAAACACAAACAAAACTGTGGGTAGTCGTTTTAAATCTTTACACACCTGGCGCTGTCTTCTGTTTCAGTTTTTATTACCAAATATTGTCTTGCACAAAGGCTGATTCCATGTTTTTTCTTTTTTTTTCGTGTGTGTGTGTAAATATGGTGTCACTCACATGGATTTGGTCATTGACTTTTCCTTTCAGAAGTGGACCCTGGAGTGTTGATTCAGGGCTTTTCTTCTGTGTGAAAGAGCCGTCTGTGTACTCCACATAAGCTACCTTTTTATACCTGTAGCCAAGGTGATGTGGAGCTGCTGGCAAGTATTCAGACTGCAACTTGCTAATGCATTAAAGAAAAAAGGGAAAATTCTGCACAATAAAAAAACACCAACATGGTGATCTGCTGCTTCTGTCTTATCTTTGAATTTTCCTACCTGTCTGTGGGTTTAAGATGACCAGCGTAATCCCAGGTGACCTCTTCAATGGCGATGAAGTGCTTCCAGGTCTGAGACTGCTCCCTCCCATATGACCTTGCTTGCACTTGTGGTTTCGGCAAGCTTATGGTGTTGAACATATCGGAAAAGTCGTCATAATCACCGTCTTGGTCATCGTATTTGTTGTTACGCATGTCTGGTCCAGGAGGTTTTACATAGTTTTCTACCTCGAACACAGCATCCATACCATCTGTGAAAGTCATGTAACATGAGAAACACAGTTGCCTCAAGAGTAGAGGAGGTTGAATTCAGACAAAGCTTGTATAAAGAAAACAGATTATGAAAAGTCTGTGCCACTGTTTGGCACTGATTTTTACCGTGGCGGTGAGAATGTATCTGGCAGCTGATAAGGAAACGGCCAACTGTAGTAGGTCTCATTTCTGCAGTGATGAATGTCATAGGGGTCACCTCCATAGTGGCTCTTCTGTGGTCTAAGACCTAAAAACAAAGCCAATGTGATGAACTTCTCAGTACAGACAACAAAGATTTTAGTTGTGGCAACGATTTGTTTAAGAATCCTGAATAATATTCAAACCTGTTTGAAATTACTCTAATATCTACATAAAAACTTGAGTTACCTGCAGGGTGTGATCCTGGAACTGAATAGAGTGTATTTCTGGAGCTGTGCCCATCCCAATCAGATGCCAAAACACATGACTATGGCTCTGCTGCACTTTCAAACCTGCAGATAGAAGGAAACCATGTCAGCAACACTTCATGTTACAACATAGGACAGACTCCTGGTCAGAGGCCAGTCTGGGTCATTACCGGGTAACGTGGAGTTGACATATCCATTGATGGTGTGGTATTCTTTCCTGTCGCTGCTCCTCTTGAACCTCTCTCTGCTTTTCCTCTCCCCTACTTCTCCGTACCAGCTTTTTGTCTCATCGAACACTGCGAACAGCAGGATGAATGCTGAATTTCTCCTCTGGCCATCTTCAGAGAAAGCACCTGGAAAAACACACATTTTAATTTAAACTTAATTCAACATTCCTGTCTCCTGTTGTGTGTTTATGGGTGATGAGAAACCAAGCTCTGGAACTGTTAAGTTTTTCCTATTAAGACATACTTGATTTGCAGATAAGCAGGGGACCGATGAGTCCTGAGTTTACGTCACGGACTGGGTCCACCTGGGATGAGTAAGAGTAGGTGAGACACTCTGGATCGCTGATGGTGGGGCTATCTTTGGAGCTGATGTCCCAAACATACTCATAGTATCCTCCAGGAGGGACAGCATCATCCTCCTTCTCCTGACCAGCCGTGGAGTCATCATACCCAGCCCCTGGGGAGAAAAGACCCAGAATGACTCCTTTCACATGCAGCAGTCGAGGTGAGTCAAAGCAGGAAAAGGAAAAGTAATTTGTCTCATCCCACTTCAATAAAACAGAGCAGAAAAGTATGGAAATTATGACTCGGAAATGTTGTTCACAAGGATGTTTACCACAAAAAAATAAACCACATCATGAATGGAGGTGAAAGTAAGACCACAGTGTCTGAGGTCTGGCACTGACTCATCATAATCTGCAATGATGTCTTCTCCTGAAATACTACAAGGTAATGTGAAAAGATCAGCTTCATGAGGGCTCACTCTTTTCCTTAACATGAGCAGCTTTTCAGATTATGATGAATCTCTGACAAGAATCAAACCATGTGTTGGGAGGACTTGAGCCGTTAACAGGAAATGACTGCTTCAGTTGTACAGCAGCATTAGGATAAATGCCAAAAGCTTCTGTGAAGAGAATGAACCTTCAAATCTTCCCAGAACAGGGATACTCAACTACCAGGCTTAAAACCCACATCACGCTTGTGTGTGTGTGTGTGTGTGTGTGTGTGTGTGTGTGTGTGTGTGTGTGTGTGTGTGTGTGTGTGTGTGTGTGTGTGTGTGTGTGTGTGTGTGTGTGTGTGTGTTACGGGGGAAGGACTGATGTGGTAAGAATGACCGTTTAGTTCCCTGGAAGCTGTTTGCAGGAGATAATGAAAACGGTTTCTGTGTTTTCTACAGAATACGGAAGAAACTTTTCGGGCAAGCTACCCCTTTTCTGGCATGATTTCATTTCAGTTAGTACCATGATTCAGCCTCATAGTAATGTGATTTTCCAAACTTCTGTCTGCGCCTCTGTTTGGTTTTCAATTTTTCAGACTCCATCAGAACGTGAGTAAGAAGATCAAATCTGGATTTTTTCCTCAATGCTGTTGTAGGATTGAATCACCTGGCTCAAAGGCTTTTTTTTTAGATTGCCATTGACTCATTCATGCTGTAACATTAACTTTTTATTACCAAGAGAGTCTGAGTCAAAACGCTGAGTCAAAAATGCACAAGAAGATCAGGATGCTGCTGACTAATGCTCAGTTTGTGACTTAGTGCATAAGACAAGGTAACAAAGTTCTTGTTCAAGGATGACCTCAGCTCTTTCTGCTCAGTGTTATACCTTCAGACAGTTTCCAGTAGCTGATTCCCACAGGGCTGATACTGTACGGCTGAGAGGCCAGGTTTTTGAAGTGAACCACCACCTTGTCACGTGCCTGGGCCGCGATCACCGGGCCTTGGATACCTGCAACCAGAAGAAGATGCTCTTACTCAAAACATATGTGGTGATGCTCTAATCCTGAAACAGCAAATATCAACTTTTTTTTGCCCTGAAAGTCATTGTTGCAGGTTCTGGCCATCATTTTGTGATATGTTATTCTGTTTCCAACAATAATTTGAACTATTACTAAACAACTAAATTTTTATTAAATATACTAAACCTGAGAATACATGAAAAATACTGGAACATTCTATAAAAAAGATGAAATACATATCCTAAATGTGGAAAAAACTTTTTTTTTTAAAAATAGAAAAGACAGAAACCCACCTGCCCATGCTGGTCTTGGCTTGAGAACAGTGTATGTGGAATCTGTGTACTCCCTGTATACTGCTTTGATGTATTTTTGAGGAATATCTTTCAACTTCCTCCCCCTTTATGAAATGAATTAAATGAAACTTAGTAAATAAATGGAACACCAGTATCTTTTATTATGAAAACAAATGCTTGAAACATTTATATAAACATAAAAAAGCTTTTTCTTAATTGTAATATTTTTTTAAATAAAAAAATAGCACAAATTAGCACAAAAATCAAAGAGAACCGAGTTTCATTATCATTTAATGTAACCTCCCTTTGGGGAGAATTAAAACAAAACCAGTCTTTGAGGTCAAGAGATCTCAATGACAAAGCGAGGTCTGGCTTTATCAAACAAAAAAATATTCACCTTTGATCAGGCACTGCTGGGTCCAGGTGGATGTAGTCCCAGCCGATCTCCACAGCTGCTACATAATAATGTCTTTCAGGGACAGGGGCTGCTTGAGCTTCTACCGCCGGACAGCAGAACAACAGAAGAGGCAGCAGGGTCGCTATCATTGCGGTGTGCGGGTCAAACATTGCCCAAATTGTGCTGCTCCACCTCAGGACTTACGTATTTAAAGGTAGGAGGAGGGTGAGGGTGGAGGGAGGAAAAGTTACGGGGAAGTTCAAGTTGCGCAGAGCGCGCGCGTGATAGTAAGCGCGCGCGAGAGGTAGAGCGCGCGCTCTTAGTGCTTGAAAAGTGGCGTTTCAAGAAGTGACAGTTCCTGTGAACTGAATTTCAGATCCACAAAAATTCAGCGGCACTTGTCACTGCCGGAGATTTAACTACAGTTAAATCCATTTTATCCGTGTTGCACAGGAATCATGAATGCATTCAACATGGAAAAATGATGTAACTTGATGTGTTTGTTTTCTGAAGAGTAAAAGTGCAAATTAATTTATATTATATATTTGTTGTAAGTTCTGTAATATAAACCACTGTGCCACTGCTAAACATTAAAACATGAAATATAACATATAGGCTACTAAAAGCATTGATATTAGTACTGTACTTGATAGTGAAAAAGTTCATTTAGAATTAAAAGGCTGACATTGATGTGGGGCCAGTATTATAAAATTAACAAAGGCCACAGTATAAAGGAAATACATTAGACACAGAATATTAATGTAAAACAAAGCCTTCTAGTGAACAGAGGCAGAAAAAATCCTAAAGGTCATTCACAATGTTTCCTTTAACCATTATCTTCACTTATTTAAAAAAAAAAATTTTTCTTATCTTAAAAGCTACTTTACCAAGCTCTGGATCACCATCTGCCTTTGTGTAAATGAAACACACTAACAGAAAGCTGTTTGCTAATTGATGGATTGCCAACCAAAAATTGCTAAATAGAGGGAACACCGGCCAGAGTATTGCTGATTATAGGGCAAAACATTGGTAATTGATGAATCAACAATTTCTAAAGATGGATGACATCAATTATTAAGCTGACTATTTGTAGTATGGTTAATTAACAAGCTTTGAGTTGGTTGTGGCAGGTGTTCATATCGTCATAGGCCTATTTAACTAAAATAAAAGTTATATCTAATCAAAACACTTAATAATAAGTTCTGTCAACCTGAGTATGACTAGCCTAAAGCGACAATTACACGAGAAAATAGAGGAAATTTAGCATGACTGTATCTCTGACCACCTAAGAAAATAGTTTTCATCACTAACAGGTCTTACTGCTCTCTTGTGGCAAATAAGATGCACTGCAGATGATTTGGTCTATGAATCACTAAGCTATGAAAATAAAGACATGAAAGACATAAATGTTTTTGGAAATTTAATGACACATTAAAATCCTTGTCAATTAAGTATTTCTTAGAAAAAAGTTTTTCTTCACAACTCTGCATGCGTTAATTTAAATACAAGTGTAATTAACCACAAACAAGCAAAGCACACAAAACACATTACACCTTTTATATTAAGAGAGTTAACTTTAAATTAAAGGGCTTATACATGCAAAGGAACAGGCTGAGGCAATGAAATTTCTTCGAAGCACCACTGATGTTACATTCAAATAAAAACCTCCATGAACTCGTATTAATGTGTAAAAGCTGCAAATAGCTTGATAATGAATGAGCCTCACCTTAGATAAAGCTTATCAAAAAAGTGAATTAGACTGTACTGTTGGATTATTTTCTTAGCAGTTTAAACATATAAACATCTGTCCATAGAATCCTGCTTACTTAAAATGATGGTAACTACAGTGAGTTGACCTCTATGATCTGCTGCAGGATGCTATCCACATCACTGGTCTCCATACTGATGCCAGCCAGGTCCAGCTGAGGCAGGAGGGCCGTGAGAAGCATTACCACGTTCTTTCGGATGCTGAGCAGAGTCTCCTGTGCAGATCTGATTAGACACAGATGCCTTAATAAAGCTACCAGACAGTTCAGCCACTGGGGTGAACAGATAATTAAAGTTTTGTATGAATGTATGGATAGAGGGCATGACTTAAACATTTCCGGACAGTCAGAGCTAAAAACCCCACAAGAGACTCATCATTTAAGCTTTCAATGTTTGGACTGGCTTTGGTTGTAAGTAGAGCAATTATGTCCACACACAGAGAAGCAGTCCTCTTAGCTGCAGGGAATGGCTCCTCAAAACTAGACTACATACCAGATTATAGAGAAGACTATGTTCCTTTTTCATGCGTCAAAGTCAGCAGCAAAGCTCATTTTCAGCTGTTGCTTTAGGGAACTTACCTTGTCTGTACAAAGACAGGAAATAAAAGTAGACACTGGATTTAGAAACATGTTTACAGCTCTCAAATAATAAAAAAAAACATCTGAAAAAATAAAATAATTACTCAGGCAGGATACCTAGTTTTCAACCAGAAAACTAATATAAGCATGATACTGATGCAAACCCTGTCTAAACAGATGAATGCCCTGTACTGTGCCACAAAAATACCTCACCTGCTTTCTTCACAGGACTCGCTGTCATTGATCTTGCCCTGAGTGTCTGTCTTCTCCTTTCTGCCTCTGTTCTGTTCAGGCTGCTCTTTGGACCCACACAGAGCTTTCTGACCCTGGAACAGGGGACCCTGAAGTCTTGGAGCCTGGCCCAGACTGCTGGATGAGGAGGTCTAATGAGAGAACAGAAGAAGAATGGGTAATGCGTAAAAGTGTCACTGCTTGGTCTGATTTATGGACAGAGTGGTTTTAATTTAGGTTAATCGAAAAACAGGTGTAAGCTCTGCTGACCTCAGCCTCCTCTGTTTGGCAGCTGACCTCTCTGCTTGCTGTGGTTGGTCCAACTTGATTCCCTGCGCCACTTTCAGACTCTGTCATGGTGCTCTGTGATATCTTTGTGACTTCTAGACCTAAAAACCTCCGAAGCCTCTGGGCCTCTTTTTCCAACATGGTTAGCTTCTGCATGTTAGCATCTCTGTCGCCCCCTTCTGGATGGACTGATCTGTTCACTGTGCGACTCAGAGGAGAAACCTTCACTGTTTGTTGTGTGGAGGAGAATGAGTGGGTCCAGGCAAGGCTGGTGGGGGTTCGCAGTGCAGTGTCACCTCTTTTCTCCCCCCAGTTACTGCTGCTGCTCTCCCCTTCAATCTTCTTAAATTGAAGTCTTTGTCTTTCAGGGTTTGTCTCTTCTGGTTGCCTCTCACCAAGACAATGCTTCTTTTTGGCATAGGAAAATAATGAGCCCAGTTTCCTTTTTAAACTGCAGGGAAAAAAATCTCATCAGCTTGGATGAATACAGTGCAGGATTGTAAACAAAGGCACTTTGAGCATCTTTGAGATTTGTTTTCAAAATAACCAATCATTGCAGAGGCATTACTCCATGTACACATCTGGACCAAGTCTTTAAAAAGTGATCAAGTTGGTTTAAAACTTGATCAAGTGTTGAAAATGAGTTGATAGGAGTTAAAATAATACAGGCACAGTCCTGTGCTTTTTTATGTTAACACCTTCATTTTGCTTTGTGTTACGCTTAAATTTTCAGAACTATTTGATCTCAGCAAAAATATTGATTCAGATTGAATTGTAGGAATAAAATGTATAATAACTTTAACAAATATCAAACGAATCAACTTTATAATGACTACTCCAGGGACAAACTATTTGTTCTTGAATGAATGAGTCACTGTTGTGACATGAAGAGTACTTCTCTTTAAAATCTTTTAAAGAAGATAAAGCATGTTAGTTCACAGTTGTGATTATAAAATATTAACCATTTAATAAATGAGAAACAAAGAATCTTCTTTTTTGTGTGGATTTTGGCACCCTCCTGTGGATGAAGTATGTCACACAAAGTTCCTTTGTAATAATTATTGCTGTTAGATTTCTCATGCATCAGAACTTGCATGCAACATACCCCACCTCAATAAGTTTGGGTTCTCCTCCTCTGTTTCCACGTCCCTCCATTTGTCTCCCTCTTCATCCTGAGCTTGTTTTGGTCTGTCTTTGGTCTTAATAACTGTCTCCTTTCTGGCAGGTTCCTGTTGTGTGTGTGAGATTTCATCTGTAGCTGTGCTCTGTGTCATTGTAGTATCACCCCCTGTGTGTGCGTCTGTGAGATAATCAGCCCTTAAATCTGTGTCTGTCTCATCTGGTTTCAGTGTGTTTTCCTCTGTGTGGCGTCTCTCTGTTGTTCTTTGGTGCTGAGGTGTGTGCGTGGACTGGCTCGGCTCTGATGAACAGCGTGAGAGGGTTTGATGTTTAGCTTCTCGATCTTGGGCGGTGCACACCTGCAGGACAAAAGACAAATTACACTTAGACCGGAAATCTCTATTCAACGGTGCTAAAGCATAGGTAACTTAATAAATTAAAAGAACAAACCTCAAAAGACCTCTCTCGTTTTCTGCCTTTTTGGGGCTCCCTAAAAACACAGAGACAAAAGAGCAGACAGGTATAAAGCATCTTTGACTTTTAGTGAATACTTCTCTGTCCTGATTTGATGGTGTTTCTGTTCATCTTTTTTAAATATTCATCAACAAAAAGAAGAAATAGGATTGAGTGGCAAAGGACACAGTTGCAGGATATATGCAGCACACACTGGCCGTGCAGAAGTCTGCAGTCCTGTTTCCACCAAGCAGTCAGGTGTAGATCAGAACAGTTTGGTACGGGTTGGCTCGGTTTGCGTTTCCACAGCCAAATGTGCCCCCTTGTAGTAGGCAACGTGTAAGCCAGGTGCTGATAGCTGTATCACTTAAATAGTAGCATGCTGGCATAGCAGTGCAACACAGTGTACCCTGCAAATGGGTTCTCGCTCTTTGTTACAAAGCACAATCAGTTTTTGTTTCAGAGAAGGATGTGTGCCGTGAGGGGAGAGTGAGCTGCTGTTGCACGCTAAGTGACGATTCTTTTGACCAATCAACGGTCTGCAGTGTTGTAGCTCCACCTTCTGGGAGCGGATCAGTCTAGTCTGGCACCCCTATGGAAGGGTCCGAAAAAGTGGGATGGCTCGTCTTGGTTATTTAGGGATCTGTCCCAGGATTAGTCAGTGGAAATGCAGTAAAGGTGCCGAGATGAACCGAACTGAACCGCTTGGTGGAAAAGGGGCTTAAGATACCATTCAGGAATGAGACAAAAGTATTAGAAGAATAAGTTGTTTCAATCGCACCTCTTTGTTATTGCCAATTGCATGATGTCATGTGAAAAAAACACAAAAAACCAACAAAAAAAAATAAACGGGCAAAACTAGTACAAAAGAACCAAAGCACAAAACGAAAACTACTGTTTCACACTGTTCTCTGTTTTAAGCCACACAGTCACAAGTACTACTACCGGAAACAAGAGTGTGAAACTGAGAGGCCCCAAAACCCCCTTCTAAAAAATTGTGAACCTAACCACAAAGACCCACACATGCATAGAAAGGGTTTGAGCACTAGAAAGAAATGGGATTTTACTGCTTCCTGTGGTTCTTCTGGTAGCTCGGTGTCAACTGCTCCTCGCTCTCTTCTGCTTCCTCTGGTGAGGAGCAGCTTCTGAAACCCAGAGAGACACGGCTTTAAATATGACCAATGATAGATAGATCGATAGATAGATAAACTTTATTCCAGACTTATGGAATATGACAAAGAGAGGCTCTCAAGACCGCCCTGTAACAAGATGAAATAATGTCTCATTTGCAAACTACCTCTTATCTGAATTCACTTGAAAAGGGAAGGGAAAAAAACCCACACCTGTAACGTGGATTAGGGTTCTGGCTGCAGGTCCAAGTTTCAGGGACCTCTTTGTATTGACCCTCAGGGACACTTCGCCACTTCAGGCACTCCTCACACTGTAGCCATACAGGACCCCTGTGCACAAACACACACACACACACACACACGCTTGTAAGCATAAAAGAACACCAGAGTATGAATAAAGACTCCAAAAAGAGTTAATATTAATATTTTGAAATCAGTTTCATAGTTTAGTTAACTGCACACATGAAGCTACTTTTGTACCAAAAACTTTGTTAAAGACACTCTCTGTACGCTCTGCTGCATTAAGTTCACATACATCAAGAGTAATTGGTATCAAACTTGAGAAAAAAAAAAAAACCATTTATTTTCCCTTTCGGTTTGACGAACAAGTCTCTGCAGGTACAGAAAAACGACTGACCTGCAGTAACTGGATCATATTAATTATCCGTTGAAAAAAAAAAATGAGCAGTGTGACTTGTTGAACTTGTTTAAAATCATACAAAGTGATCTGAACTGTCTTTTTAGGTGTTACAGAGCTGTGTTACAAAGACACATTAGTGAGGAGAAACAATCCACACTCACTTGACAGTGTCCTGTTCTTCATCATCATCATCATCTCTGTCCAGAGCCTGAAACTCACGCTCTCTGGCCTTCTTCTCTGTCACCTCTTGCCAGTAGTTGTTCAGTTTTAGTCCTAAAGCACCAAGAGTGAGTCTATGGAGAAGAAAAAAAGAATAAGAGGGACTTTTTTAAACTTCTATTTCAGACATTATCATTACCAAAGCCTTAAGTATTTGTAACATATGAATCACAATATCTTTTTAAACAGGCATGATGCTAAAATATACATTAAATAAAGACTAAACTAAAAATGACAACTTTCACATTTAGAAAACTACAATGAGAACCCTTGATTACTCCTTTGTGATTTCAGGTTATAAAAGTCCTTTTTGTATTCTATGATTAGCACGTCATGTGTGTGTCACGTACCTGTACTCCTTGGTATATTCAAAGTCTTGCTTGTTGTGAGCAGGTTTGAGAAAGTTACACTCAATAACACCAATGACCCCAACTCCTGACCTTTGACCTGAAGTCTGTGAGACATTGGGAGAGAGATATAAGCAACAGTTGGATCCTTGAACACAGCATTTAGACATGTAGCGTGATCATTCTGCTCTACCTTCATTTGGCAGCCTACTTTCTCGTAGGCCTTAATGAGCCGGTTCTTGTGGTACATCATGATTCCGAAGTGGTCTCTGTTTTTTGGGTTCAACCCAAATGTCACCTTCACTTTGTCTTTCTGATGGATGTCAGTCAAGGTTATTAACAACACTGCCTGGTTTGCATACCATATTGAGAGGTTTTAACTTGCATATTGCTGTCAGATGTTGGGCCTTGAGGATGTTTTGTGGCTACTTAATCTGGTTGCGTTTTCACTTTTCATCATTATTGATCTAGCTCTCTCTAGGCATCATTTTGCCTCTTCCTTTCTGCGCATATACACACAGATTATGATTTTATTGCCATTAACACTGATGAGACCACATACAGGAAAGGGATACACTGAAGTGGGGCTTGTATACATCATGCTCGATGTGTTTCAGCCTTTTAGAGACCAGCTTGGCCAGAACCTTCGTCCCCCTTAGAATAACTTGAGTCCTCGGCTTCAAGTACAAGATGCTGAGGTAGGCCTGCAACAAACACAGGGAAATACATAAAAGCAGAGCTGACATTGAAAATATTTTACATTTAGAAAACCTGGACCTGTTGTGTTTGAATCTAATCCCATTTGTTATTATTTTATATCAATATGCTTTCTTTCAGTCAGAAGATAAAGTCTTCGGTGAGTGGATGTCAGCTTTTTGAAAGGACACCACTTCGTCATATCTCCTATTAATAATACCTATCATGCTAATTTCAATTATCTACTTAGATGACATATTTTCCTCTCCTCTCACCCTGAGACTGTAGTGCATGTCAGGGATGTTCTGTTCAGTTCGCAGAGATCCACTGTTCCTCAGACCTTTCTTTAGCTCCTCGATCTGAATCTCCGGCAAACGGAAGTCACTCTTATCAGTTGTAAAGTCAATCTCTGGATTCCCATCTTTAGCCCTTCAGGGTAACACCAAAGACAGCACATATTTAACAGGTAATGACAAAAAAACAAAAAAAAACTGGTAACAAAAAAAAAATGCCACTACTGCTAGACTTAGTCTTTGAGGAGATCTAAAACAGCGCCGAAATGATGGTAGAAAGCTTCCTGTGGGTTTTAAATGTGGTTAATGTAGTAGCTGGTGTTACTGATAAAGATCATTTCACACACCATTTCTGACTTCAGTGTAAAGAGGAAGTAAAGCAGTCTGAAACGTCTTTCACACAAACAGACTCTTCAAACAGAAATGTAACAGTGACAGAGCCACACGAGCCATGATCCAAAATGGTCCTCAATTTTATCTCAGGTCCTCACACGGTGGAAAAGAAGGGGGTTGTTTTACTGCAATCAGGTTTTGCATTGATTTGTTTAAAGGCATGCTTAGACAAACAGAAAATGTGGGGATTGCAGGGCTGCCTGTCCGTGTTTGAGTCTGTGTTTGCATACTTGGATGGCTCACATGCTGTACATTATGGATACTAAAACAGGAATTTTTGTATAATTCAAACCAAAGGAATTAGTACAAGTAAAATATCCCTTCATCCATCCATAACCAAAACTCTGCATGAGGATTTTTTTTTACCTGCGAATATTCCAGATTAGTATCTTTGTGCCTTTTTTTGAGCTGATAGAGTCAAAGTGAGCATGTATCTGCTCCAGAGAGGTGAGGATAGAGTTTTGAAGGATTGCAGCCAGACTGGCCTCTGAGTCCTCAGTCACCACAAGAGACTGTACCACTGAGTTAAGGTCAGGACATGTGGAAGATACAAAATGACAAACATTTCCTCTAGCAACCTGTATGAAGAATTCGACCCTCCTGCTTTGTTTAACTTTGAAAGTTGTTGACAACTATTTCCATTTCATATGCGGCTCCTTTTTTTGATCCATGATCTTGGAGGTAATGATAATTGATGCTGAAGGATATTTGTTTGCTGGCTGAATGGCACAATGGGCACGATGACGGCTTGGGCCTTGATGTTTTCCAGGTAAGTCTGAGACAGCATCCCCACAGTCTGGCAGCCTCCATTCTTGGTGAAAATGAGTGCGTCACGGCCTAGACGCATAGAGCCTGACTTAAAGCCATTCCCGTACACACCGATGGCCTGCTGACTGGCCTTACCTGAGCCCTTTTCTGTGAAACCAAAGCTGGACACAGGTGACAGGGAGAGATGGTGAGGAGAGAGATGCTTCTATGTTGCAAATAAAAAAAAGTCATTTTAACTGCAGAATAATTATTCCTTATTATCAATATAAGATATTTAAACTCCAAATGTCAGAAACTTTTAAAAAAATTCACACTTTTTAAGGTTTGCATGCTCTTTTGGGCTTCATGTGTATTTTACCTGAGCATCTTATGCAGCTTGTTGGGGGTCATACCGCTGCCATTATCAGTGAAAGTCATACAGAGGACAGACGACTCTTCAACTACGTCTATCCAGATCTGCTTAGCCATCACACCAGGGTCTGATGCATTGTCTGCAACATAAGTAAGGAAAGTGATCATTTAAAGATGGATGTCGGAAGGAAGCTATTCCCTGATATAAACAAACAAGAAAATTGTTACACAGATTTAAGGTTTGAGAATGAATCTGAAGCTGAAATGGATGTTTTAATGTAAAAAAGAAGAAGAAGAAGCAGAAGAAGAAAACTAAGGTGTTGGGTTGTGTTAATTTCTGATGCATGTGCTGCTGACAGAATTTGTTTTAGTTTCCTAATGAACCACTAGATGTGATTGATTTAAAATTTGAGGACCCTTTAACTGAAACTATAAAATGGGTTGTAGACATCTGAAAATATTAACAAATCCGACCGTTATAATGTTACATCACATATAACCATTACCTAATGTTATCTTCCACAGGTAAAGTAAAAAACAACATAATATTATGAGTATTAAGAATAACAAAAATACTTTCAACATTGTTGCAAATAGAAATGAGATGAGAAAACACATTATTGGAAAGTGTAAACAAAAAACAACATCAACAACAAAAAAAGCCCCAACCCAAAAACAAATACAAAAAGTTTCAATTACCTTTTTCTAAGCTTTTCTTTGTAATTGTGCAAACGTGTAACCATCTGGGTTTTATACATAAGACTGAACATTTAACACAATACCTAATTTACGTCCCGTCTATCTGTGGAAACTCTAATAAAGCAGTCGGGAGTGGACAGCACACTCCCTCCACAGAGTCTGAGTGTGACCAGCCAACAGACAGCCAGCACATCCGGACCAATCAGCGAGCACACAGTGGATCAATGTTGATGTTGACTAAACAGAGACAGACGCTTTGCATCACGTGGAGGAACACCAAGTAATAAAAAAATAAATATGAACTTGAGTTCATTGTTTGACGTGAATTGAATTAATTTGCTTATATTACATTACGAGATTAAAACATTTGGTAGCATGACACTGATATTAACACTTTCTGACTGATGTGAATGGTAACAATAAGACGTTCAAAGGTGTGAAAGAGGAAGTCGAATTAGGCAATTTAAACATCAACGCAAATGTGGTGAGACACCCAGTCATTGTGCATGAAAGAGACCAGAAGATGCGACAGAAAGAAGAGGAGCGCTCGGGGGCTGCAGGTGCGAGGGATGCAAGAATAAGTCTTTAAAATATCACTCACCTATGAGCTCTGCCACCGCGCTGAACGGCCAGGTATGACTCGTGGAGTTGCTGTTTAAGAAGGAAGGACTCATCTAGAAAACCACAGAATCGGAGAGTTTGTTTCACTTTTCATTCCTCTATTCCTGCAGTTTAATTAGGCTACTCTCGCCGTAAGATTTAAAACAATTACTTAAAAAGAAATGCAAAGAACACCCACCGAACTCAAGCGGATCCCATGCTCGCTCAACCTCGCCATATTTCACGGACAAGTTTATTCCTCCGGGGTCGAGTGAATTTTTTATACTGCACGCAGGTACGTCAAGAGTCATGCATTATGGGCGTTACGACACAAACTGTATGCGGAAGTCATCTGGCATGCTGGAGGGTAACTACCGACAAAAGTTTTATTTGTAGTTCTAAACGAAAAAGCGAAATCTGTTTAATAAATTCTAGAAAGAGAGTTTATTTATTTATCTATGTATGTATGTTTTAAATTGGAGTACGTTGCTCAAGCGCACTCTTAGTTATACATCATGCTGTTTACTTATTCCTTTGTTTAGATTTTAGATTTGATCATTATGCATTGCATGTCTATTCTGCAAATCACCATATTTCTGAAAGACTTCCGGTCACATTATTTATAACTGTAAAAAAAAATTATGAAGTCAGTGGCAAACATATATGGCAGGGGCGTTTTTTTAACCAGACTTTTAGGGGTGCTTAACCCCAAGAGAAATTGTGACATAGATACCCACACGTCTTCATTTCAAAACCAGGTATTTTTCACAAATGAGATTCACAAAAAATTGACACCAAAAACTTTTTAAGGAAGTCCAAGATAGACTGTGCTTTTTTTTTTTTTTTTTTTTTTTTCTTTTTTTTTTTTTTTGCAAAAATCTATTGAATTTATACAAGAACTACTATTATCATGGGCAGAATAATTATTTTTAGGAGGTTAAAAAGAATGAATGCTAGGTTAAAAGAATTAACACATCATTGCATTGGTTATTTTAAAAAACATGCTACTTTAAAATATTACTTTTTTAAGATATGAAGTGAGCTATGCCCCTTTTATGTCTGTTATCTGTTATATTATTAGAATTAACCCACTGTTTACATTTTTAAGCATCTGAGTTTTTCATAGGGGTGAGAGTTTTTCCTTTAAATCATGAAATTATTTAGAGTTTATTTTTTAGCTTCCTACTACCTTTAATATTTTAGTGGAATAAATTTCAGTACACTTATAAACTGTCAGGTTGGATCTGAGCTCCAACTATCAGTATCAAACAAGACGCTCACATGATGATGATAACTAACAAACCAGACAACTGAACCTCCTGAATAGGGCACCACTGATGTCTGAAGCTGCTGCAGGAGTATGTAAAACTTCCTATCATTAATATTTTAAAATTGTAGTGGCTTGCTGCCTTGCTGAATGTTTCTGGAACCCATTGCTCCCTACATTTCCTGTGTCTGTGCCAGTTTACACAGTCCCATTTTGGGTTTTAGATGAAACCAGCTGCAGAGAGGGTTGGAGTGGGGTTCCTGAATGGACTAAATGGAGGAATATGTTTCATGAAATGATTGACAGCAAGTTGATCAAATAAATATATAGAATATAAGATTAACATATCTTCAAAATACCTATTGTAAAAAACACACAAATGAACAAAAATCTAGTGCACATAGCTCTGTAATTATAAATTTAAGGGTGCTAGATGTACCTTTGAGAGTGCTTCCCTGACTCCCATAGTAAACAGGCTACAAGAGACTTATAATTAAAAACAACAACAACAACAACAACAACAACAACAACAACAACAACAACAACAACATCAACAACAACAAAAATTAATTAAAAAACAACTCAGTCACTCAATACCACCATCTACTGTCAAAACCACGCAAAAACAACGGATTAGACCTGCCATGTTTTTCCTGTTGACCCAGCTGTCGGATGACTGCATATCATTCAAGTTTGTTTTTTAACCAGAAACATGCATTTTTCTACTGAAAACCATACAAGACAAACTCTCATGGTCAATAAAGTGTGTCAATGACACTCTTTTGGGAGGATGAGAGCAGATCTTTGAGTAGAAGCTGCCGGTCAACCCAACACAACAAATCAATCACAATGAAAGCTCTCATTACATATATCATGCTGACTTTAGTCCAGGTTTGACCTTTTCTTATGTCATTTTTGGTTTCTTTTCTCTCATCTTGCACAAAGGAGAGATGACCACTTCGTTTAATATTGTCCCAGAAAATCTGGTTCAGTTCAGCTTTTTATAAGATTTTGAGTTTTTGTCAGTGTTGTACCAGCGGGAAGGTTAATACAGATAATATAGCCCTTTTATTCAAGACTCAGAGAAGGAATCAGTAGTAAATGTTAAACAAAGTGTAGGAGGAGCTTAAGAAGATGAGTGATAATGCATTACATGAAATGTTACCATCACTAAGAAATCTTTATGTTGCACATTACAACACTGAAATGTTAGCTGACTTTTGCAACAGATGCTTAAAAAGAGACAAAATACTGAATGTAGTTAGTTATCAGGTGTTTTATTGACTTTAAACCATTTTTTTATTACAGGAAAAGAAAGGGTTGATATCAGGACAACTTTCTGTTGATGGTTTAAGAGCGTGAGTACAACCCCCTTTACACCATGCAACAGTTTAACCTCTCAACTGTAAGAGTCAAAATGTCAAACAGACATCTCTACTTTTGTTAAAGTCCTTGAAACATTTGTCTCTGCTGGCAGATGTGTACAGTTATAGAAATTGTTTCTGCAAATTATCACACCTGGTCTATTTCTGTTTCGATAATATGCCAAAAGTTGTGCTGAATTTATTAGCATACTCCAGGAAAGCTTATAAACTAATGGTTTATATGTGTGTAATGTGTGATTTGGCACTGCCTCCCCTTGTATTTCAGGGTATTAACACTGAGATAACTGCAGAACTTACTCCAACTTCTTCGCCCGCACACGAACACATTCTTGGAAACTCACTTTGAATAAAGTGTTAAAGATAAAAGCACAGACAATAAGAAAACAAGGAAAGACATTCCTTTTTCTGTTATCATCTTCTCCATTCTTATTGCAACCACTCAATCCTTTGTTGCATAAAAGAGTCCCCATCTTTGGTCTCCACTGCTGGAGCGTCCCAGTTTTTCTCTCCATCCGTTTACTATTGCAAGATAGTCTTCTTCAGAGAACTCCTGCAGGGGACAAAGGCAGGTATGTTTACACTAACAGCCACAGAACTTTGTAGAAAAACAGTACATTTGTGTATGAGTGTGTGTGTGTGTAGACATGTGGGATCCTACTTCAATGAATTCATCCTTGATGGTCTCAGCTCTCTGCAGCTCTGTCTTTATCACTTGGATGAACTGGGCTGTCCGATCTTCTGCCTGAACATTACAGAAGCCGGCTTCCTCGATGAACTGCATGAAATGAGAAAACAGAGTTGAAGTAGAAAGAACACCATCTGCTGGTAGTAAACAAAGCTGCACCACTTTCACCTTTGATCATTCTACTCCTTGTTTGAGGCACATGTTGCTCATACAGTTATGCTAGAGTATGAATCTGTTATTTGTTATGCTAAGTGTTGTGTTGGACAGTTTTTTTTTTCAAATCCTTCCTTTTACCTTTGATGAGGTTAATCTCTGGATATATAGGCTTTGTGGATTTATTGGCCTGGAATTTTAACAACTGCATAAAAGTTTTGAATAAAAAAAATATACATTTTGTGTTTTTAACTTTGAAAACATATTGGATCAATACCAGAGAGTATATTCAGAAAACCTGGTCTTAAGTGCATCTACACAAACTGCGGTGAACCCATGGCCCAGCACTGGTTTGTGTGCTTATCTTATTGTTACATATTGATAAAACTGACCAAAAGGTTACGCTCCCCATAGGGCAGACCAGCCTCCCACAAAATATTGCATAAGTTGGCTCTACTATGTTTACCTTGCCATACTGTGAGGGTGTATAAAGGATGTAGCCTCTCTGTTTGACGTAAGCTTCAAAGACTGGTGTCCAGGGCTTCTCCCCACAGCAGTAGTCACTGATTAGTAACCTTCCGCCAGGCTTTAACCATGACTGTACACAAAGCACAAGCAGAACATTAAAATATATTTAAAAAAAACAGTTAAGAAATCAATAGAATATATCTTGATATTAATACTTAAATATGTATAAGAACTGACATGGAAGCGTTTGAAGAGGGCTAATTTGTCGTCTATGTGCAGGATGGTGTCTCTGCTGTAGACCACATCAAAAGAACCTTCAGGAAAAATCCTCTTGGTGGCATCAGCCACCTCAAATTGGACCTAACACAGAGAGAATACTATTATAGATTGTTTATTGTCACACAAGTGTTTAGACCTCTATCATTTGTGGTGACATAATCAGGACAGGAAAATGTTGGGATTATGAAAAACATACAGATGGCAGATTCTCTGCGATGGCCCGCTCCATGGCGATGTTCACCATGTTGTCTGAGAGGTCAAGGCCAAGCACCTCCACTCCAAAGGTCTGAAACAATCACAGTCAAGAGTCCTTAAGAGCACTTTTTTCTCATTATTATCATCACCATTGATCATTTATTAAGCTAAGCAAGACATCTTTGCCCTAACCTTTGCCATATAGAAGTCACCTCCACCAATGCCACAGCCAACATCCAGAACCTTCTCCCCTGGCTTAAGGTTCAGCATGTCCACAAATTCCTGTGATGAAAGAAGTTTTTTTCTGAGCTCAATTAAAGCAGAAGAGACACTATGATAAACCTGCATAATAAAATCACTCCAAAAGGCTCATATCAAATAATTCAGACATTGTTTTGGATGTTTTTATTTCATGTTTTTCCTACCTTGGTCGTGCTGGGTCCACCCGTGCTGACATATCCAGCCCCAAACATCTTCTCGTAGCGCAGGATACCTGTGTTGGTGTACTGCTGGTTGTCCAGGAACTGCTGGAAGGTGCTGAATCCGTTCTGCGTGCCTGAGGAACGGGGAACTTTCTCCAACATCCAGCAGATCTGATTGGGATTGTTTTTCATCTGGAGACAGAAGACAACCGAGACATGACAGAAAGGATGGGATAAGACAGAAAGAGTGCATACCTTCCATCAGCTCCTGGTTTCAAATTGTCATTTCAGAGGGTCAAACAGCTGTACCTCAATATATGCTCGAACTTTCTTTTTCAACACAATGTCGTAGCCAAACTTTTGGTCCGCCTCTGTGTCCTCCACTTGAATGGATGTTACCAGGTGGCTGTATTGAGCCTCAGTGCGGTAGCAGGTGGGGTTGAACTCCCTCTTGGAGTCACCTTTGTTGTAGGGTAAAACTTAATGTTAAAAAATGATCAAGACCCAAAACTTAATACCAATTACAACTCATCATTCGTTCATCTGAGAGCCATTGAAATTCATGAAAAAGCTCATAGTTCGGTGAAATATTTTTTTTTCTCAATTTCTTCCGTCGTTAATTCTGATACAGACTTGTTGGGGTTTGATCATTTGCTCTGTACCTGACCGGTAGTTGCATGACTCTCTGAAGAAAAGACATCCTCCAGGACGCAGCCAGCTCAGCGTCTTTTCTATGAAGGCCTTCAGCTCCTCGTCAGTCAGATACATCAGCAGCCAGTTGGAGAAGATGAAGTCAACACTGAAGAGAGGCATGAAAGGTTTAACAATGATTAAAGAGATGGTGTGATGCTTTCCCATATTTTAAACCTGGATATACTGCAACAGAGATGGAAATCAAGACTAAATATGAGCTTATTTTCAAACTGCTCTATTCTGTCTGCAAAAGGCTCAAAAACTCTTTGTTTTACAAACATTAGAGATCTTCAGAGACTTGCTGAAATGATGAGGTCATCAAATAAGGATCTCCTATCTGGTCCATGACACAGTGGAGAGGCAGACCTCAAACTCTGAGATCTGCAGATAGCTCTGTCTCCAAAAGGTTTCCAGAGAATCCGGCCAATCAGTGGGAAGGAGGTTTGTGAAGCAGGGAGGCTTAAAGCGACAGCAGCTACTTCAAAGAATTTCAGACAGAGACTGAGATAAGTGTTTTCTGAAACACTAATATGACAAAATAGGGATTTTCTTTTGGCTGAAAACTATGTGAAAGTACCACTGAGGTACCAAACAAAGAGTACAGCTCCCAAACAAAACATAACCCCCTTTTTTAGTGTTAAATGATCAAGCTGTCACAATTTCCTACCCTGACCAAAAGACCTGCAGATAATTTGTGAGTTTATTGCTCTAAGAAAGCAGTCGTAACACAAACCTGTTTTTGGGGACATCCATCTTTGTGACATCAGCCTGGAGGAAGGTAACGTTGCTGTGGTGACCATTGTCTTGCCTGTTCCTCTCCACAAAACTGTCCATGAAGTCAACAGCTGTCACGTGAGCGGCCCTGGTCAACAGGTGGCTGGTGTAGCGACTGTTAATACATTTGATTGATTAAAAATAAATCAAAAACAAACACTTTCAATCAAGTTTATATTAGAAAAACTTCCCATGCATTTTCTGGTGCTTGGAAAAAAACAAGGATCTGTTATAGAGGTGTGAGCAGTCGTCTCCAGAGTAAAAACTTGTTCTTTAGATTCGCAGCTAGTGGCTTCTATCACAGACTGTGACCTTAATTTCTCCTTATTGTAACAGAGGAGAAAATCTTAAGTTGACTAGAAGCACAGATAGAGTCTATGCAGCTGTGTGCTCACCCAATGCCAGCTCCCAGCTCCAGCACTCTGTATCCTTCCAGGCATGGCAGCATGGAGAGGATCTCAGGCAGCTCATGCTGGGTCAGCTCCTTGGCTCGAGAGTCCAGCATCATCTCCTCCACTGTGGCGCCCTTTGAGTGCTCCTTCCAAAACTCTGTCATGTTGCTACGGGCTGTTAAAAAAAGGCACCTACATTGAATATTTTGACAGGGGTTGATTATGTAAAGGAATAATTGTTTGTAGCTTTCTCAATGTAAATAAAAGCTCCAGAAACATTAAGATAGCAGTGTAACTGCATAGTTAATGCTCAGCTGAGCCTGAAAAGGGACAACTGATATTGATGGAGAATACATGAATGGCAGGCTACACTTGGAGGCCAGACCTAGTTTGGACAGAGTTCCCTTTAGAACAACACATTATAGATATTGGTTTGATTCAGTATTTATATCTGTCTTTTTTGGAACAGATCAGATAAAAAAGACGATCTGCTAATACATTTTTTCATATTTTTTTTAAAGAACCTTCCATGCCAAGCATCAATAAAGTAGTTCAGGATAGAAACAGATATTCCTCTGGTCAGTTTTTCAATAAAAGGTGTCTGTTTCCAGACAATCAGAAAGTTAAACTCCACACAACTGAGTTAGACACAAACACGTCTGTCACATGGATTAACCATTGGTCAGGATGCCACAGGGCAGCAGAAACTTGTAACACAGCTCTGTGGCACATGCACCACACCTCCACTGTACATATTCAAACAAATCCAGCAACTCATGGTACACACTTATTCAACAACAAAATTTCTGTCATCTCGCAAACTTCTGCCGTATTTTCCACGTCAGGGACACAACAGGTTTTACTGGCTTTGCCAAAAGGGAGATTATTAGCATAACAAGGTTACAGAATAGGTCTAAAAATGAAAACAACAGTCTGAAACCTTGATGACAGACGCTCCACGAATTTCATCATTTAACAACTTTCTATACATCTGAGAAGCTTCACTGCAAAGAAAAGCGCAGATCTCAACAATGTGGTAAGCTTCAGTGCATGATGCAATAATGTCGAGTTTTTCTAAACTGTAGTAAAAAAGTAGAAACTTATTTCACTAAAGACAAACTTTTCACTCACTGAACTTACCTCTTCTTCTTCTTTGGTAAAACATGCACAGATATCCAATAAACAAGGCTTAGCTAACCTGCAAGCAGCAGAGCACAGCACACAAGGTACTAAACTCCCAAACAGATATGGATGACTCCTCAAGTTAGGTAAACACCTTCAGAGTTTTTGAACTACCCGTTAAACACAGAGCACTGGGATGCCTGCAGGTTAAACCAGCAGCACACAAAGCGACAGGGATCATTTGACAGCTGACAGCTCAGTCAAATCTCTGACACATTCCAGCACAGCTTTCACGGCAGGATTACCTCCACTGGCTGAGTGAACGCTTTGAACACAACAATGTGTGGCAGCCCTTACAAAGTCCACAATGCACCACGCTTCAACACTTGTTTTAAGAAATCCACACAAAAGTAGCTCTCAACAGAGAAATAATCTGTGTTCACAGATCATACCTTTCTCCATGGTGGTCTTTGGTTAATTTAAACTTATCACTTCAGAAGTTGGTGTTAATGTTCCAGTCTATTGTAAAACGCACGATCTACTTTGTTTATTGACGTCTTAATTATAAGAGCAGGAGTGTAATTATCTCCTGAGGCAGAGTGCGGGCTCCCCCGGGTGTGGGGGCTTTAAATATCATACCGCGTGGAGGAGATAGTGGACAGGTAGCAAACGGGCCATTGGGATGCGTCCAATAAGAAGAGAGCGAAAAAGAGGGGAGTGAACCCCTGCGCGAACATGCCGTCCTGTGCGCTATCAGTGGACTATCAACAGCGTGAATTCCCCTGACAGCGTGGATGCGCATCACTCACCGAACAAAATCCTTTTTGAAAAAGTTACAGAAGAGGGAAAATCGTGTCAGTGAATTACACTCACTTTTTTAGCTTTGATTTGAGGGGTAGAGCAATGGGCTTTCCAGCTTAGATCTCGGCTCTGCTCATCTCAGTTGTGCTGACGAGCAGGAAATGTTTGGTGGCATGCGCAATATTGCGCAACGTTGCTGCCCGGAGCAGCCGAAACCTGCGCTCTGTTAAGGTGGAGAGATGAAGCTGCCTGTCGACTTCGGTCAGGATAAATGTAATAGTTTTTGGACTCAGAACGTCAAAAAGAATTGTGAAATGAACATACAGTTGTAAAAATCCAAATTAATTTTCCACGTGAAAGAAACATTTAACTTTAACTATGAATAAAAACACCTCCATATTAAAAATGCGAATGCTACACGTACAACTTGTTGTTATTTACCATTAATAATTAAGAAAATTCAGCAGTGTGTGACCTTGTGGGAGACCTTTTCATTCATGTGCACAGATTTCATCATTTCCTGTTGATGTGTAGGGGTGGCCCCAGAGGTGAACCAGACATGATGTTAATAAAAAGGTCAGGGTGACAGAGCTACTCTGTCACCCTGACCTTCCTTCATGCTAATAAGATCACATTCAAGTTTCCATGTTGTAATTAATAATTAATAAAGCCACTATTTCAGCTAACTTTTTATAATAATTTGATGATTTAAACAAAATAACCCATAAAGTATCAGTTGTAATAGAGTACACTTTATTAGAGTCAATAAAAGGAGTCAGCTACCTTGGACTAAATCATCTGTAATTACATGTGAAAAATTAACAACCTGTCAACCCGTTGTTCTCAGCAATGACAGACTGATCTATAAAACATCTGTAGACTATTTCTCAGTAAATGTTAAATAATACATTTTTTTTCTCAGTGTGTCTAATGAAACATGGGTGTTCAGGGCTATCTTACTGCGGCTGAGAAGATCCCCGGGTTTAAAAAATAGGGGATGAATCATTAATACACAAAGAGAGAGACCGAGAGCAGCTTGCTCTTCCTGCCTATGATTCTCTCCTCTGAGTATCACAGTGTCAGTGAGTTTTAACTAACCCAGCTTCACTGTGTCTGCGCTTGAGTTTCATATTCTCCTCGTTCTTTTCCTTCCTAGTTTTGCTAAGAAAACTTTAGGAGGCACACAACAACTCAATTGGCTACATTAAAAAAATGTTAAATTAAGTCCTAATAAACCTCATGGTGGTTTCTCCTGAGGGCAAGCTGCTGTCATGTGGTGTTATTTGTCCAGGTTTTTTGTGGCATATTGCAGGCCACTTCCATGTTATGCATTACAAGATCACAGTCAAAAGAAGACAAGAAGAAAACTTTGTGTCATGTGTTTAAATGGTCAATACTACAGTTTTGTCTTTGGACTGACATACCTTCCATGATAATACAACAATAATGAAAACTTTTAGAAAATTGGCAAGCTCTTGTCAGAATGATAGTGAACAGAGAAGAATCTGCATCAATGTTGTAGCATATTGTTTGAACCCTATTGTATTGCACTATATGGTATTGAATTACACTGAACATATTCTAACATATTGCAGTGTATCACATCACGTTGTATTATTGTATTGTATTGTATAAAACTGTATCTGATCACATTGTTCTTCATTACATCCCACTGCATGGTATCATGCTGTATTTGAATATTGTATCATATTAAAGTGAAATGAACTGAATTCTTCATACCAGTGGGTTTATGTGTGACTTATTGAGATGACTCTGACACGACCACATCCAAAGGTCAGTTTAACCAGACTGAGCTGGATAAGGTGAGCGCTGTTTTTTTTTTTTGTATTTAAATCCTTGCTCCAGACAGTGGTTCAGAAAGCCCCTGTCCACACTCATAAACCATCAGGTACCAGCTGAGGTATGTTAAGATAAGTGTGGATAAATTTATGCTAAACATATGACCTAGTGTCCAACTGTTGTTGTCTTCACCATGAGAGCTTTATTATCTCTGTGGAATAGTTAATCATGATTAACGTGTGATAACTCCAATTAGAACTTGAGATGTGATTGGAATTACATGTATTACAAAACTACACACACTCACAAAACAGAGATTATACCAACTGTGAGCAGTGAGAAGTGCACAGCACTCCCTCACATCATGAGCTGCTTCATTAGTAGGGGAACAACAATTTACCAATACTAGATGTTTATAAGGACTTTATTTCATTTAAAAACTTTAGAAGTTCATTTAAATGAGTCAGGATCTCAATCTGTGAGATCCTGTTGCATTTTGAACCACAATTCATAATTTTATTAATCACTACTTGATTGGGTTGTAATTATATAAGTACAAAGAGTTTCTAAACCAAGAAAAGCTTCCACACTGAACCAGAAGTTTATCTTACTTTGGTCAATCGAACAAAAAGTTCCACCTTGAGTCTTTCAACCTTTTTTTTCCACAGTTTTTGTCAAACTGTGAAACGAAATTTGAGTGAATATCTGGACAGTTCTTCCAGAGAAGATGAGTGTATAAAATGCAGATTTATCAGTCTTCATAATAGGGTGATAATACATTATAGAAAGAAGTGAAGTTTAATGTTTTTACTGCAAAAAAACCCCCCCAACTGTTAAGGACTTGTCCACTAGATGTCAGAAAAGGCCCACACAAAAAAATCTGCTCTGACACGAACAGTAGCTGTTGTTGATGGTTGTAAAACTCAAATTAAGAAAAAGTGAATCCGTAAATTGGAAGAGCAATCATAGATGTTACGATGTTGTATTCTTCTACTTCATTTTCACAACCAAAGAGAGCAAAGCTGATGGCAAGGACTGATTCAGTTCAGCAGAAATCCAGTCAGGACGCTCATTATGCCACTGTGTTCAAATTAGCAGAAAACAAGCATCATCCAATCTTATCTAAGACTCAGGAACTCTGTGTACACGCTTTGTACTCAACTAAGATGCGCTTGGAAAAAGGAAATGCAGCAGACTTCTTGTTGACCTTTACTATGAGTGATCTTAAACTACAGCTTCTTGAGGTCATTTCTTTATTTTCTCTTTTGAAAGTGGCATAAAAATGATGAAATGTGCTGCAAACTGCACGTGCCTTAATTGTCAGCTAAAAATAACGGAATCACTTTCACACTCAATTACCTAAAAACACCAAATTACACATCAATGGTAAGGTACAAGATGTCTGTCTTTCAAACAGGCTTCACAGTACGTGCATAACCAGAGGTGTGATGATAACAATAGTCCACTGTGATTACCACTTGTAAATATTCATGAGGCCTTTCATGTGGAAACGTTTTTTGTTTTCGATTGCCATGCTCTGAAATTAGCAACTTCCCCTGAGACAGAGGAGAATCTCTGTCCGGTTTACACAGAGAGGAAGAAGGGGAAAGTCTTTTATTGCTTAAGTGCTGGGGCTGTGATAACGTTGGTGCAAAGAGAAAGGCTAAAATGTGTGCGTCACTATGTTGTGGATATTAAACAAAGATGATTCAGAAGAGCTTGCTCCCAGGGAGAATATACACTAATTGCACTTCACTTGAACTTCAGTGTGGATGAAACGTCACTAGTGGGAAAAACATCTTTAAGCATAAAAGATTTATCAGAAATCCCACAAACCACATCTCAGATCTTCCAGGTTTTCCAGGGAAGTGGAAGAATCATCAGGGGAAAGTGATTTGATGTCTGAAATATGTAATTATTTATTGATTGAAGTGCTCAGGAGGCATTTTTGATTTATAGAATGTATAAATAGCACTCTCCTATTTTACCTTATTCTTCTCTGCTGTCCAGTACTTCATCCATTCACCACTCCACACACCACACTCTGTATGAATCCCACCCAAGTCCCACGTGATTTGTTGTCTAATCTCTATGTGAACGCTTTTTGCAGTCCTCCTCTGAAAACTTGTTTCTCTCACCTGTCAAAGAAAAATGGGGACATAAAAAAGTCAATAGCCTCCTCCAGGAGAATTTCTCACAGTGGGACACCGTACTGTCCTGTTAAAGTTCAAGTCAAAATCTTGGTCAAGTTACTTTTTTTTGTTGAGAGCAAAAGTAGACGATGATGCTATGGACTGCATTTGTGCGGACCCAAAAAGTCATGCACAGTCAATCCCTCAAAGTCTAATTCTTCAGTGCTTATGAGTACTTTAGATTTTAACAGACAAACACTGGTGGTTCTGTAAATATACCCTTTAGAAATCATTGTCCAAAAAGGATATATAATTCAGAATACATGTTAACAAATGGGAGAGTACAAATGATGCTCAGTATAAAATATTAAACATTAAAAGTTGTCTGAAACGAGAATAATACTTCTCTGGGGAGAACAAATTGTCTATGACAAAACTATTTGCCACCAAGTTTTGATACTAATACACAACTAATTATACAATTTGTGTGTGTCTGTGTTGTGTGCTTTGCATGCACATAGTTTATTTATCTCATTTTAAGCTGCTAAGTATTGAGCTGCCTTGCAAACTCATCTAAGAGTGGCCCACGCAGTACAATGATCTGTGAGTGACAGGTAAATAAATATATATAAATATACACATTATATATATATAAATAAAAATTGCAATACAGCGGCAAATGATGCACCACTATCCCAATCCTAAAACTTGTAAGGGACGAATTTTAGCTTCAGTGAAGTCTAAAAAACTCTTAAAGTGGCCTTGCTCATCGTGGAAACATATCTTCTGAGCATTTAAAGAGGAGACACTCTGAATATCTCTCTTTGAAAATTAACACTGACATTCAAACTGCTGTGTAATCTGCATATTTAATTAATGATTAAGTAAGCCTATATGGCGTAAGATGCATAATCAACTTCTATAGATCAGCACTACCACTGATGACATCACTATGACTTTACACAGTGATTTTCTTTTTAATAGACCACCAGTTAAAGATGCTTGATTCACATTAGTTATAGAGTATGTGCCACATTCTTGACACTCATCATTAATATCTCTACTTTGCTCACACATCTGAGAACAGATTAATGTGCTTTATATAACAGAATCAACAGGATAAACTTTGGAATATTTAGAGGAAAAGAAGATTACACAGTTAAAAATGGAGAAGACACTCACTGAAAATAAAATGACGCAGTATTTCATATTAAAACACTACTTTAAGTTGTATCAAAGAGGCTGACTGACTGAATACTCATAAATAAACAATTAATTTGAGGTAGTACTTTAAGTTGTATCAAAGAGGCTGACTGACTGAATACTCATAAATAAACCATTAATTTGAGGTAGTGTGATCAAAACTAAAAAATGCGCGCAAAACTCAGATTAATAGCTCCCAGCAGAAGCTCTGACACCAAAACATTGAATAAAAACATCTCTCACACCGTCATCCTGGCAGAAAAGAGGACCTTCAATACTGACCACAGAAAGAAATGTTACCAAACTGCAAACACCTGCATTTAAAGAGACATTCCAAGTTTGGCCTGTTTGTTATGCTGGTGCTGCACAGATCCAGTAAGGGCACCTTAAAGGTCTCCTTACAGATTTTGATGTCTGTAGAGAATTACACTGACAGAAGGCGTGAATTCCTCCGCTCAATAAACTGCCAGGAACATCTCACAGTAGGCCGCCATGCTTTGTGAGCACGATTTGATGCATGGAATAACTCTCTTACCTGTTGTGGTAAATCCCACCTGACTAATCCTTCGCTGAGGGACTTAAACCACCGACAGTTTGAGGCTGTGACTGGAACAGTGTTGTGAGAAGAGTGCAGGGGAGAACAGATAATTGGTAATACTTGTTCATCCTCTGACAACAACTTTCAAGGTCCCCTTGAAAAAAAAGTCAGGTGATACTTAAGATGCACCTGGGAGCTGCAAGAGATAAAATTATACTGTGGATTGACATGTTAAGTTTAAAGATACCCTCAAGGAAAGTTTTCATTCTTCATCTAAAAACCTCGTTTCCTTGCCTGACAAATCCCAAAGTCACGGACAAGCAAATAATGCCAACTGTGCATCTAAAAACTCAGCACACAAAGCTCACCCCAGAGAAGAGTCCTTTATAGCGACAGCTCTTATATTGGTTGTGGTTCTCTTTTTTTATTTTCTAATTCAGATATCAACGGGTTCTTGTTATGATTTACTAGCATTTGTCTTTAATTTGTAATTAACAACCAACAGAGCGCTCTTAATTCTGGTGTTTATATTAAAATACAGGGGCTGTGGTTCCCCTCATGGTCACTTGAGGCAAACTCAATAAATCTAAATTAAGCGGCGTGAAGAAGTGCAAGGACTACAGTTCTCCAAGTGCCCACTTGAGACTGTCAGCAAAAGTCAATGAATCTTCATTAGACACTCTTATTTATGTTTGTGTTTAAGCAAAAGTATTTTTTGAACCTGGTTATAAAAATGATTGTTGGTGAAAGGTTTGTTTATTTTTTGTTCACACTATACAGGTGGTGCAGTGGTTAGCCTCTCAGCAAAAAGGTTCCTGGTTTGATTATCCAGCTGGACAGTAGCCTCCCTTTGTGGAGTTGTTAACACATTCTCCCTGAGAACTCTCAGAGCTTTTTCTCACAGACAAAAAGAAAAAAAAAATGCTCCCCAAGTTTAGTCGCTCTACATAGCCTGTAGTTAAGAGAGTTGTACTCCAATGGCTGACTCTATGTGCTAGGGAGAGACTTCAGGCCTCTGTGACTCCAAAGGGGAAAAGCCGTAAAAATAATGGATTGATGGATGGTTGAGTGGAGTGGTACCAACAAGCTTTTCAGAAAAGCAAATGGAGCTGCACTGATTTAACATTTAACAAGTGTCATCCTCACAATCAACTCATAAGCATCCCCTCCCCTTTGTTGTTCTACTAAACCTGCAAGACTCCAGGTCTCCTCCTCTGTTCAGTCTGACCTGCACCCGTGCTGTGCTCAAACTTTCTGACCCAGCATCACTCCAGCAGCTGCCTGCAGGCTCCCACTCTGAGGTTTATTATACTAATTCACCACTCTTCAAATTACTGCATGTAAAATAAACCAGTGAGGAGTGGAGTGAAGAGGTCAGAGCAGAGACACAAAACACAATGTTTTCTGCAGTTTGCTGTTATCAACACAATTATTACAATCTATGTTCTTCAGTCTGGACACAGGTCAACAAGGTTTGACAGCTCCACCATAAAAACATGCACATTAGGTGGCAGTGTGCACCTCCGTGTTGAAACGGCATGAAAACTGTTGTAAGGAGGATGTTGATTTGAGCTTTAGTACACGTGTCTACTGAAATAAGGTTATAAATGATTTTCCAGAGACCACATTCCAACCCTTTTTGGAGTTGTTCCTCTTTTTCTGTCTAATATCTCTCCTCAGTTATGACGATGTCACGCAAGCTTACCAAAGAGCCCACAGCATCAGTTTTTGTATTAACACTTCATGTTTGCTTTTACTGGGGAGTTTCAGGCTGAATTGAATTCCTGCTGTTGCAAACATAGAACAGATTATTGACGAGGAGCCAAATCCAAATAGTACTTAAGGCCATCATCATCATCTTCATCATCATGAAAAGACAGTATAAATTCAATAATGGTTAAAAGTATAGTCAAAACACAAAACTGTTTCATCAGCTCTAATACTGTTCAGCTCTCCTGAAGTCCCCTTGGTGCAGTCAGTCCCAGTGAAACGACTGCTTAATAATCTACTTTGTAACCACAGCTGAAGACTAATTAAAGAGCCTGACCTCCTGCGTGAAAAAACTAATTTTATCACAATTAAACAGAAAAAGGCCAACCCATTTATTAAGAATCTGCCTCCTCTCTGTCTTCTTCTATTCAGCAGGTAAGAAATAAAAAGGTATATTTGTCCTGGGGAGCCTGAAGGCAGCTTGTGCCTGAAGCAGGGACATGTGAGCAAATTATAGAAGAGTGTTATTTAAAACTGCAAGGAAGAGTTCAGACCACAGGTCCCACTAGTGTCCATTTATGGACTCAATCTACAGGCTATTTTCTTTATTGGGAAATGACGATTGAGATGCATTTGAAGCTTCAGGGTGTAAGAGTCCCTGAAGGAAATAAGGATGACCTTTACCAGCCGGCTTTGAGTAAGGCCTATTACACTGAGCACAGGAGAAGGGAGGTGGGTCAAAGGCCCCCAGACTTTTCAGACTCTAATCATCCTGTGTGTGTCTTTAACCCTGTCAGGCCTCACCTTTCCTAACGTCAGCTACATCCAAACACAGACACACACACACACACACATTTAAGTTGTGTAAAAGTAATAACCTGCATCAGGACTTGAGGGCTTCCCGTTGCAGGCCACAGCCATGGAGCAAAAGTAATTACACAATCTGTTTAGGTGTCATCAGCACATAATTTCTGTGGTCGCTCAGACATGAAGGAGACCTTGAGGTGGATATTTATTTGTGTGTGAGCCCTTGTGTGCCTGTGTGTGTGTGTGTGTGTGTGTGTGTGTGTGTGTGTGTGTGTGTGTGTGTGTGTGTGTGTGTGTGTGTGTGTGTATTTCAGCTCCTTGTGAGTTCTTTTTTCAGGCTGCTGTCAAGGTGTGGAAATGTAATGAGTAATAAGAGCGGCTGTTCTAACTGTGATTGATTTTGGATGCCCTTGCAAACAATCAGAGTCAACAACAATCTGTCCAGGAGAGAGAAGGCTTTTGGAAAGAATGAGCGACAACGATTCAACGTGGCTCAAATTACTGACTGAAGGAATCTCTATATATGAGGACGATTGGCAGAGGATGGAGGGTACCAAGCCAAGTCTTGAAGAAATTAGAACAACCTATGTGTTCATTCATCCCTCCATTTTCTCAGGGCAGCAGGCCAAGTAAGTCAATTCACTTCATTCTCTGTCTTGAGCCACATATTCCTGCACCTTCTGGGAAACCTCCTCAAGCTGAAGGGGATTTATTTTGTGTACATTATGATTTTTTTTTTTTTTTTGTGGCAAGTACTTCATTCTTCATCATGGGGAGGCCGTGTGTCAGCAGTGATTTAGCTGTAGTAAAATTTACAGCCTTGTTGAATCTTTAATGTGCAGCATCAATTAGCAAATTGGCCTGCAAACTGGCATAAACAGGATGCTTTTCACTGATGAGTGTTTGTTTGGACTCTCACTAGGCTGGAGACAGCACAAAACAACGTGCTGACAGGAAGTGAACTTCATGAGGGGAAAAACTGTTGGTTGTTAACGGCGCACAAGTCTTTCTAGTTTAGCGAGTCCCTGTCTGTTTTCAGTTATTAACTAGCTTTGTTAATACTTGGTTCTGATTGGTCAGTTACACAAATGTGATGAATTTTCAATTGCAAAAGCAACACAAAACATGATCTGTGTGAAGGAGTCCAGCGCATTTTACCACTACCTGTTGACACCAAGGTGAGTCAGACGCAGCAGTGACGACAGCAGGATTTTTAAAAGCTGAGACATTACATTGTTTATGTTTCAGAGGTGTGTCAACTGCAATGATCAATGAGAAAGAAAGCTTTAGGAGGAGAAATATGTTAAAATAAATACCAATCAAATATTGTTTACGTCTTTAGATTTAGCTTGTTCATGAATAAAGGTTAAATTTATAGTAAATGTATAGTAAAAGGGACTTTTATAGTCACCTGTTTATTAGATGATTTCTGACTCAATGACTGCTCAGAAGGTATACAAATATGCATAAAAATGAAATGTTAGCCCATGGAAATGGAGCTTTAAGGTGCTTTAACTTATAATACATTCCAAATGTATTTAAAGCTTTAGTTAGTAATGGATGTTGGTGACCCTGTAGATAAGTGGATTGTTTAATGTCTTTGCTGCTCTCTCCTTTTATATGCTTTTCATATCGTTTTGTCTATTGTAAATTGTAACACTTCTGGGCTGGGTGATGTAAATCATGTTGACAGACACCTACCCAGAGGCTGGAGGCATACCAGGGACCAGAGACATCAAAAGTCAGTACAAAAACAGTTGATCTTTTACCTGACGGTCACTTTTGTTTTAGTGTTGCACAAACTCCTCACAGTCACTGCAAATCTGTCCATATAGAATAGAATAGAACTTTATTGTCACTGTAACAAGTACAACAGAATTGAAGTCACAGCAACAATCATGAAAACAAAAGTAAGAAAGTGTAAAGAAAGTGCAAAAAGGTCCATAAAAAAATAGATGCTGACAGCTTGTCCATCATTGTCCAGTTCAGCCAGCCTCCACCTCCACAGGGTCCAGGACTGAGCTTCTTCAGTCATACTCCATCTCTGTCTCCTGGATCCTGTCTGCTCACAGCAGGTGAAGCTCTTCCAATGTGGCGTTGGTGTCTGATGTTAGCTCCATTAGCCATGTCTGTGAATATCATGATGCTACTCTGCCCTCTGGTATTCCCTCTGTTGCTGGGTTAGCACAGCTAGCTCGTCCATCTAATTGGAGACAGATCTTATGTTCCCAATAACGATGGATGGACGGACAGGTCGATGTCGTCAATTCTTAGCTCACACCTGAGAACCAGAACGTCATCCAAACCTCCTTCTCCTCACCTTGTGGGAAGACATCGGGCCTTACACCAGTTAGCATTAACATGCTACAGACTGCTAACAGCTGAGTTCACATGTAAACAATGCAGTCATGATTACATGTAGGATTTCCAGACAAACACTGGAGAAAAAGTAGTAAAAATATCACTGAAGCCACAAAAAGTTTGGTGTCCATGACCAACAAATGAGCCATACAAAGTAATGATCCACTCCTGATACAAAGATTACGAAAAAGAGATGAAAAAAATACAAGAAATGGACACAAAAGAGAGAGCTGCTGCAAAAGGCAGCCATAGCCAACAGGGCGGCAACTAGCAAATATAAAGATGAAAAAGAAGCAACCTTTATATGGGCAGTTGTTTCTTTTATTTTAGCTTAGATTAAGCCTCTTCAGGACGAATCTGTTGTGTAACTTCACACTTATTGAAGTAAAAATAAAAACAAAACAACCATACTAGTATGAAAGTACAACACTTACTTTAGCAAGCACAAACATAAAAAAGTTACAGAACTCAAAAATGTGGCGTGACAGCCTGATTAATTCCCCCCGCTGGACCAGCAGTGGACCATAAGCAATCTCTTGTTTAATGTGAAAATCAATACTCAGAGAGAGTGTATGAAATCTTCAGTGATTTATTAGACTGCATCTTTTTAATCACATTTTCTCCCACAAGGCTTATGAATTACTGGGTTTTATGACAGTATACATCTACTTAAAAACTTGAGCTCAAATTATCAGAAGCTGCTCATTTAGTGCTGTTCACTCCAGTGCTCCCATTGATCCGAGACTTTGTTGTAAACAGAAAAGAGAAGGGTGAAATATGTAGGGCCTTCCTCACCCTGCACTTTCACACTTTAACCATGAAGCTAATAGAAAGAGACGGCAGAGGGTGTGTGGGTATTTATAATGTAACAGAACATAAATGGACCAGAAATTAATTTGGGAGCAAAACAGAAACCACAAACATGTTGAAACAAAGAAGCAAAAGGATTTTCATGGCCAAACCATGGAGAAAAAACCCTTATGAAGCTTTGAGTCGAGATATTTAATCAGATAAAGATTGGAGTTTAACAGGTGACATCTCTGCTTTCTCAATTCAAAATGGAGCATTGAAGAGTTATGATAAGGTACCACAAAAGTGGAGCATGATGGTTTAACATTTAGAGCTGTTGCTGAGTTTTTCCTCTCCTTTTTTACCCCAGGAGGTAGAGCTCATCTTCATTTCCTCCCCCTGACACCTGCAGACTCAGGCTGGGAATAACAGTGCACTGAATCAGACGTTTAAGCAGCAAAAAAGCACAGCTAGGAGCCCGCCTGACAGCATAAATCACAGCCCCCCCAAGTAATTATTTTCATTTTCCCATCAGCTAAGGGATCAGTACCCTTGAGCTGGTTCCCCGCCTGCCAACCCTCCACCTCCAACATCCAGCATCCTTCCTGACCTGACAGTTCAAGTATCTAATCCCAGTGAAGGCCCCCCAAGGTTGGTGGAGATCAGTGTTTTCTCCATATAACAGAAAGAGAGAGATGAGATGGAGGGGAGCGGGCAGGGAATTAAAGATAGTACATGAGGAAAGGAGAAAAAGAGGAGATCTAAATCAGGTCAAAAGAAAAACAGAAAAACACCTCTGGGATCAAATTTTTGTCGACACTGAGGTCAATAAGTCGGCTTAAGCAGGATTTCAGCACCAGAGCCGCGTGATCTTGGAGCGGTTTAAAAAGTTTAGGAGAACAGCTACAAGGAAAGCAGTACACCAGTGTATGAGGGTGCACTATTCAGTGTCCATATTTGTTTTCTGGGACTTTGTGTACCAAAAGCATGTACTCTGTACCATCTGGGCATTTGGGTGGATTCAAAATCCACAAACCCAAAGAAAGAGGATGAAGAGATAAACCAAAATAAAGTCTGCTTAGCTTGTCAGGGATGTTCCCTCAGGTTCAGGGAGGCGGCTCAACAAGCAGCAGTAAACAGGATGGATAGGGAGGCATTCTGTGGTTTACACACAGCGAGTTTCTCAAGCTCTCGTGGCTGCTGTCCAGGTGATGTGCTTTATATCTGCAGCCTGACATGAGTCACATAAGAGCACAAGGTCTGTGTGAGTCATTTCATCCTGCTTTCATATTTGCCTTAAACATGGTAAAAACACTTAGTGCTACCCTACAAACATTATACAACAGCTCAGCGTTTCTTTTCTCCATCACCGCATGTGTCTCACAGACCTTCATCTACACCTCTGCAGCTCTGTGTGTGTCCATGATTACTCAGGAGAGTTTGACTTCAATCTTTTCCTGGTTTTCTTTTCTGCCACCGCAGGTTTGAAAGGAGCAATCTGCGAGATGTGTGAAATGTGTCTACCAGAAAAGTATGAGCAAAGAACGGATGGGACAAGAGGACAATTTAAAAAGTTAGGAAAATGGGGCACCGCTTTCTCTGAGCAGACTGGTGATGGATTGCAATATTCACTTATAATGTAGAAAATGGTCATGGGGATTTAATTTGGTAAGAGGAATGATCAAAAACGGCTTTAGAAGGAGAGTTAATGTTTTCTGCTGCCTGATTCTATCGTTCAGATTGTGGCTTCACTTTTATTTCACAGTCTGAAACAACATTCTCATCATGCTACTTCAAAGACTAAGACAGAGACTACATCAGAGTCACATTACCCAGTGGTTTCCAAGGAGCCCAAGGGGGCCCAACGAGGGTTGTTGCCATACTGGTGTTGTGACTCATAATGAGGTGGAGTTGAGGTGTTTTCAGTGTTTTTGGGGGGCCTACATGTGGACCTTGGCCAAAAAAGTCAGAAAAATGCTCACCTGAGGGTTATATTTTCTCTGAATCTGCCATTTTTACACCAATACCTTTATTTTTGGTATAGAAATCATTCCAAAATACTTGATCTGTTTTTTGTTGTTGTTGTTCTGTGTAGATTCTTTCAGACAATGCTTTTATTCTTATGTTGTGAACAGGAAACTTATTTACTCTAGAAGCTCCTAATTTGAGCTCTGCTGAGCTTTTATTAGGAAAAAAAATGAAATCGCAGACTGAAGGTAAGGTTAATAGTAAGTTAAAAATGTAAGTAAGATTACAGGACTGTTTTCTTCTTCAGCAATCTCCCTCTCCCTTTCTAACCTTTGGTGCCCTTCTACTCTTTGGGGTCAAAACGGCGGGTTTGGTACACCCAGATAAGTGAGCAAAACAAAACAAACAAACAAGAAACAAACAAACAAAAAACCCAAAACAAAAACATGCCCTATGCAACCCTCTCTGTCTATGCAGAAGATTTTCAATATGCCAGATGAGGAGAGATATTGACGCTGGCGAACAGACATTAACTTCTTTGGCAGTTTTTATTTAGCTAAACTGATATAAGTAACTTTCACTCGAGTACCTCTCAGTCAATGTTAAAATGATACACAGCTTTCTTTTATGTAATAGCAAATCACACGGAGGCAATGACAGCATGGGCCCTCTACCACCCGAGCAGACACAACTATGAAGATTTCTTTTGACACTTTTTCCTTAATGTGCTGCCCTTCCCTGCTTTCAGATGTTTTGTATTAAAGTAATATCTTCAGTATATCTCCTTTCTTTGCTTCAACTCAAAACTGTCACTTGCAGTAAAAGCATCATTGCTTGTGGACCCTCTTTTTATGACACACTTTTCCGTGTTATGCTTAAAGATGTCTTGAACTACATTAATCATATCTGTTAGTTCATTGACTATTCTGTGTGTGTCCTTGTTTGCCTGTGGCTAAATTTCATGGTCCAGCAGCTGTTATTAACGGCCTCTTTTCAGCAAAACATGTGCAGGTTAGAAGCAAGCAAAGATACAACCCAAAGTACACACACTAACACGTTTAGAAATTGTCTCATAAATTATACAAATGACTGCTGTGAATACAGGACAATGTAATGAAAATGTAGCTGGGTGAACTGCTCTCAGGACTAGTTTTTGTGCTGATTGCTCTTTGACCTTGTTGATTTGAAACTCTTGTCTTTCATTTACTCCATTCACTCATTAGTGTAGACTTCTGTATAAAGCAGGCCACCTCTTTTCATGTCAGTTTTTGATAGACACCACGAGATAACAAGAAAACAAGGGAGCATTGGAACTTAGCTTAGTAGAACTACAACACAGAAAAAAAAACTTTGAGAGAAAAAATGTTATTACCAAAATTAACTTAAGAAGGTTGGGTAAAAGAGGACTGAGTTTGTCTTGAAGAAGTGAAATCTGAGACATAATATGGCAGAGAGGTCTCCTGGCAGTGGAGGCTAAACTCATTCTACCAAATATCAAGTAGCTAACAGGAAAGAGGAGATAAACCTGGAGTAGTAGCTGAGTGCCGGGTGTGAGCTAGACATCTAAGACTGGACCATGACCCCAAGGCATCAGCTTGTGAATCCTTTTACAGCTTTAAGTGTGTTGTATTTTTTATGTGATGCATGCAGGTGTTGGCATCTGGGAAGGGAAGGAGCTCGTGTTACTGCATCTGAACTCAGGCAACTCGAAATACAGCTTCATCCTGTGGCTAAAACAAAGGCTAACATCTTTCATTATTGGACTGTTACAAAAGGAGGCACATGCTGATGTGAATACACAAGTGAGCAGAACAACAGCATTATTGGACATGGCCAAAGGGAGGAAGAGAATAAAAATAATCTCACAGAAAACTGTGTTCTCTTGTTTAGAACATCACATGTTGACCTAATGGATGCTAAAAGGGAACCATTGTTCCTAGGATTATAACCATGATTTTAAATCCCTTATTTTTAGCTCTTCATCTGAATAAATGACCAGATTCAATTTGAAGTATGCAGTACTGTTTGACCTTTTTTTATTATTACATTCAAATTTATTATGCCAAGTACGCACAGTTCTTTTTCATGTAAAACATATCTGGAATAATATGAGCAGGAACTGTTGATTCAGACAAATTGTACTTGGATCAAAATTCCAGGAAGTTAAAAAAACAAGAGTGTTTACCTCATGGGAAATGTCAGGCTTTGTGAGACAACTCAGGGGATGTATGACCAAAAAAAATGTGACTCCACCAATTTTACTGAAACATACCTCCCCAAGATGTTTGATCACATGAATCATGCCTTATTTGATGGGCACAAGCAAAAATGATGATTTTTTACAGGGGCTTTAAAGAGTTTAAAAGTGATCTTGAAAAAGGATCCCTTCCAGATATATGCTTGACCATAATCCACACTTTAAAATAAGATCATCAGCACCAATATTGCTGGTTACAGGTTATTTTAAATTGCTACCTCTTAGCTTCCAGTTCAGGTCGACTAGGACCAGATTAATTTATGGCACGTCTAGGTCTCTATGACAATACCACACTAGTTGATTTGATTTGATTTGATTTATAAAGGATCCCAATTAGCTGGTGCTGTAGCAACCAGCTAGTCTTCCTAGGGACGAAGTTTAGTAGAGAGAAGACATAAAACACAGAGATCTGTGTTTTTCTCTACTGAAAATGATTTCTGTGACTAATATTGTAGTGATGGTGTACACAGGAGCCTAACTGTCAGATAAAAAAAATAAAGAAGAGCAGAAGAAAGCTTAACGGGAGAGTGATACAACCTGAGCTAAAGGCTAATTAGCCTTTAGTTTGGGCTGTATCACTCTAAAACACAGGGGCTAAACTGTTTGTGATAATGTACATTACAACCTACATGCAGCAGTTATTCTGCAGTGGTCTGTTCAAACTAAAATAAAGAATGAGGTTACGTTAGCTCTGCTTGGTAGATGACTGGCAGGACATAGCTAACCAGGACTGACATTGCATTTCTCTTGCACCTTTGGTTGCTAGTCTGTTTTTTTTTTTTTTTTGCGTGTGTGTGTGTGTGTGTGTGTGTGTGTGTGTGTGTGTGTGTGTGTGTTTGTGTGTGTGCATCTGACTGGGGCAGATGTACACACACTTTATTTATTTATTTAAATGAGTCCGTATTGTGTTTGGGTTTGTTTTTATTCCTCTGTACAACACATTGAGTCTATGTATGTATGGAATGTACTTTACAAGTAAAATTGAATTGAATTAAGAACAAGTTGAAGCTGAAGACACCAGGTTTCACCAGTGTTAGAGGCTGGTAAAGGCAATAACAACTCTTAGGCTGTATTCAGACCAGAAAAGTCCTTTGGTCCACTTGTTTGGTCCAGATCAAATGCGGACTTTATTTTTTTTTTTGTTTGGTGCGGTTTGTATTCAGATTGTACATTTTGCAAGTGGACTATATTCTGTAAATGCATCCACATGTGTGACAACCAGTGCTCTCATTGGACAGCACTGAAAAGGGCGGCACACAGAATACAGACCCGGAAATGGAGGTAAACATGTATGTTTGTGCTCTTATTAGAGCTGCAAAATCTTTTTCAGTTTCAAGAGCAGCTCATTCAAAGAAGGCTTAACAACACCGTTTCAAATTTTGGAACAGCGAAGACGGATGTGCGCAGCAAGGAGACGCTTTGCTCTGCGTGTCCTGACCCACAACATGCTAGCAACAGTGTGGCTAAACAGAAGACTGAGGATCAGGTATGAACCAAAGACGGTTAGGTTACGGTGGCTTTATAGGCCCAAAAGGTGCATGTATCCTGTAGTTAGTTCGGATGGACCTTGGTTTGTATACAGATCTGCACCGGAGAACCACGAACCGCACCAGAGTTCGTTTGGAAGCGGACCGAGACCATCTAAAAAAAATGGGTCTCCGTCCAGTTGTTTGGTCCGCACCAGGGTTCGTTTGTGTCTATTCACACCTGCGTGACAAGTCCGCACCAGCGTGGGAAACGAACCCTGGTCTGAATACGCCCTTAGAGAACCAAGATGGCAGTTTTTCCAAATGCATCTCAGCAGTCAGATAAAAGATAGTGACCTACGTTTTTAAATGCTTCAATATTCAACGTTTTTTTTTTCCTGAAGATTCTCTGTTCTAAGAACTTGTTATGCTGCACATTGTGTTTCCATATTTATTCCATCTGCAGTGATAAACTTTGCATAGCACCTCCTCTACCAGCTGCTCTGGACAATCAGACAGCCAGCAACAGACTCAATCAACCATCTGCAGTTTGGTAGAAACAGGAGAGAATATAAGAGCTCCAGAGAGCTGAGCAGGAGGGGAGAAGGTTTGACAAGACAAGCAAACAGAGGAGAAAAGTGATGGGAGGCAGCTGGGCTTATCCACCCAGAGTTGGTATAAAACAGAAACAAATGCTTAGTAAAACCCTGAGGCCACCCAAGACAAGCAGGAGAGCTCAACATCAGAGAGTCAGAGGATTATCTGCACAGAGCAAAGGAAAGATCACATTCTATAGAGTTTTGACTCGTGATGACAAGTTTTCATTTTACCAAGGATGTGCGTCTGCTTGTTCTCATTTGTGAAGGAAAAGCAGTTTATAAAATTTGTCAAAATCCATCATTTAAAGCTAATTTTTCTTCAAAAGGTGTGTCCATGCTGACTAAATCACTAAGCCAATTCTGCTTTTTCACTCAGCCTGCTCAGATGTCTTGAGAATTGAGTTCACACATCATATCAGTCTGATCAAATATAGCTGAGTGTCAGACAGAGGCAAACTAACACCGTGATCCTACCTCCCCTTCATTTTGACAAGTTGTGGATTATTTCACTTCAACCCCAGATTCACCTGATCTATCAGTGCAAGCTGGTCATTCAATGTTCACCAGTTTATACTGAGACCAAACAATGCTGATGTCTGTCATATACGCTTCGTACAGTATAGGCTGGTGAACAGAACACACATTGAAAACATGATTGTTCAACATAAAAGTGGCCTGTGTCCAATATTCAGGCATGACCATGACACCACTCTAAAATAAAGAGAGTTAAGTTATTGTGTTCTGGTAGCCTGGCCTCAACGAACCAATCAACTGACTATTTTTCTTTCTCGCTGACTGGCACAAATATACTTGTCCAAATGTTGCCCTGTATTTGGATTCTTTGAGATGACATGCCTTTTTGTATTTGAAAAAATTATGTCATCTATCATTAGGTAATCTGTTAAATCTGATAAAATTCTACAACTCTCTCTGACTATTTGCTGGTCTGTCCTATCCACTTCCACATGTAGCCTTTCTGATGCATTTCTGATGATGAAATGTCTGGAACTGATCCAGGCGATGCTGGGCTCATGTTGACATTTCATCTCAAAAATGCTGTAATCTAAACTGAAGCTTTGTCAAGGTGATGGGTCAATATGGAAGCAAACAAGAGACACAATTATTTGAATTTTAAAAGCTGCTGAACGTTAAATATTGTAATAACAACACGTCTGAATTCATAGCATTTAATTTTTTACTTTGAAAACCATGTATCTGGATTTGTTTGCCCTGAATCCACCTATTTAAAATTCAGATCCAAAAAGTCAAGTTTCTTAATTGAACAACAAAAAGATGTAGGTTACTCAAATTTTTATTTGTAAAGTCTAAAAATACAACTTATTTAAATAAAAAAAAATTGATCACATTTAAATTGTTAAATTCAGATCCAAAAATTGAATTGCAACAATGCAACTGAACAGAGTTTGGCTGATCAGAGCGTGGTCAGTCGTGTGATCCAGTCAAGAAGCAGCTCTAAATCTGAAAACTTAAAGTAGGGTCTAGAGCAGGGGTCACCATCCTTTTTGAGGCAGAGGGCTACCTCAACGGAAATGAGTGGTGTGAAGGGCTACTTGTCTGATGCAAACTTCCTGAACAAAATTGCACGGATCATTTTTTAATAACAATAATAATAGTAAAAGAAGTAGTAATACTTTGTGAAGAGACTGCTCGCATGTCAATGGTATCATTTCACAACTATTATCAATGAATTACACAAAAATTATGGTAGATAACATACATTTCTGGAGGGAGCCCCATTGTGACCAGTGCTGTTTATTGGAACATGCCTCATGGCGCCTTAAGGGATCCTTGCTGGCACCCAGGTGCCCACGGGCACCACATTGGTGACCCCTGGTCTACAGGGTCCCCAGGAATCTTTATTAGTTTGGCTCAGTGCCAGCTGCAGCACGCCCACTGCCTCCGGCCTTTGTTAAATGAACACACACTCAGCAGCCCAGCGACCACCTGCAGCATCACATTTCTGCGTGGGAAACACTGTACTTAGGCATACTAAGAGTACCTGACTCGTTGCAGGTAAATAAGTGAAAAAGTATCTAGCATAGATTGAATTAAATTTGCTTTGTCATTTCATATAGCTGAATCAGTCTGATTTGTTAGACCAATGTTTGAATTTTAAACAAGGACACGGTAAAGTGTTGATAAAAGTAGACTTTGATGGCTTTGAAATACATACAGTGGGGAAAATAAGTATTGAACGCGCCAACTTTTTACTCATTACATTTATTTCCAAAGCTGCAGTTCAAACAAAATTTCTACCAGACATTGGTATTAACTTAAATAACCCACACATGAAAAGAAATCATGACATTCAAGTCCACAAATAATGATTATGTGGAATTAAGTACGATAACACAGGAAAAAGTATTGAACACACCATGGAAAGGCTTTATACTTTGGCAAGGAAATGCACCATACCACCTGAAATCTGTCAGTAATTATTACTTGAACTTCCAATTAGTGCAAACCAACATCAGCTGGGCTAGAGCAAATTGATGGGCCTATAAAAAAAAGTTTTTTTTTTTCACCAAGCAGTTAAATACGACACACCTCATGATGGGTAAAGGCAAAGAGCTCTCTGAAGACATTAGTTACCTGATTGTTGCTCAGCATCAGGATGGAACTGGTTACAGACTTATATCAAAGCACCTGAGTATTCCAGTCAGCACTGTTGGGGCCACTATTCACAAGTGGAAGAAGCACCACCTTACCATCAACAGGCCACGCACAGGAGCTCCTTGCAAGATTTCTGACCATGGAGTCAGAAAGATAGTCAGAAGTGTACTCAATGAGCCAAGGACAACCCTGAAAATGCTCCAGAAAGACTTGGAGGCAGCAGGTACAATTGTTACAGAGAAAGCAATAGGCAATGCACTCCACTGCCATGGCCTCTATGGACGCTCAGCCCGCAAGACTCCATTCCTCAAAAAAAGTCATGTTGAAGCTTGTTTAAAGTTTGCTAAACAGCGTCTTGACAAGCCTGTAGAAAACTGGGAGATGGTCAGATGATGAGACCAAAATTGAACTTTTCGGCTGTCATACGACCGATATGGGTTTTTTGGGGGCCGATGCCGATGCCGATGCTTTCCAAATTTGGGCAGCCGATGCCGATATGCATAGCCGATTTTTCCAATTTGATATTCAGGCTGATTGTTAAATAAATATATATTTATCACATTTTTGTGAAACGCAGTAATTTCTGAGCAACTAAAAGAAATCTATTACAACAAGTCATGTCCAGTCCTCTGAACATTTATTCAGCTTTCAAAACAATGAAATATTTTGTCTAAGTAAACACACAATGTAACAAGCAGTAGTAAACATTTACACTCTTCTTAAAATGTCAAAAAAGAAATTTAAACTTATTAATATAATTTGAACAAAAGTATGTAATGTATCCAAGTGGTTCCACAAGTTTGAGGTGCTCATCTTTTTTGTGCCTGATCAAAAATTGCGTCATTTTATACAACGGATCAAAAATCGTCTTTTTAAAAGAAAATACGTCCGATGGCCGATAGAGACAAATGTCCAAATATCGGCCCGATATATCGGCCAGCCGATATATCGGTCTACCTCTAGTCATACTACATACCATGTTTGGAGGAGAAATGGCACTGCACATCGGCCAAAAAACACTAAACTAACAGTAAATTTTGGAGGTGGAAGCATCATGGCGTGTGGTTGTTTCTCATCTCATGGTATTGGCAAACTTCATATAATTGACGGAGCAATAAATGGAGCCATGTATGGGGAAATTCTTGATATGAATCTGCTGCCATCCACCAGGATGATGGAGATGAGACATAACTGGACCTTCCAGTAGGATAACGATGCAAAGCACACTGCAAAGTTGACTCTCAAATGGTTTCAAATAAAGAAATCAATCTGTTAGAATTGCCTAGTCAATCACCTGACTTAAATCCAATTGAACATTTGTGGAAAGAACTTAAGAAAAGGCTTCACTAGAGGGCACCAAAGAATATTCAAGATTTAAAGACAATCTGTGCAGAGGAATGGGCCAAAATTACACCTGAGGAGTGTGGGCGATTAGTTAAAACATACAAGAAGCGTCTGGAAGCTGTCATTGCAAACAAAGGCTTCTCCATTAAGTATTAGATGAGTCTCAGATAGCGTGTTTAATACTTTTTTCCTGTGTTATCGCACTTAATTCCATGGACCTTTTATGGACCTGAACGTTGTGATTTCTTTTCATGTGTGGATTATTTGAGTTAATACCAATGTCTGGTAGAAATTTTGTCTGAATTGCAGCTTTGGAAATAAATGTGATGAGAAAAAGTTGACGCGTCAATACTTATTTTTCCCACTATATACTCACATTTTGAATGTAATGCCCACCTGGGGTTGCAATAGTGTTCACTTCTACCAGAGTTAATTCAGCATCAGACAGAGAACAGGCTCAGATGGTGTTTATAGTGACATTTTTATATTGGCTGTGGTTAAATGTCAGGATACTGACCCGATGAAAGAGGCTGCTTCTCCCTGTGGATGTGTTTACATGTGGCAGAACTGGAAGTGATCTAGAGCCAACTGAACCACATGCGACCTACTGGCCTGTTTTCTCCTCGCCTTGTGCTCATTATGCTGTGATAGTATCATAATGGCATTTTTTTGTGACAGGTGATGCCCATACCTACTGTACACTGCTGTGAAAAAATTTCATCTCTTTGTAAGTCAGTGTGAGTGGAGTCAGGAGTAAAGCATACAGGCAGAATCTTCAAGCCCAGGTTTATTGTGATCACAATGAGAGGCTTAGCTATTTATAGGACATCAAAGGTAGATGGGGGGGTATTGATGTGGATATATGTGTGGGGATGCTGCAGCCTGAGGATAACAACACTGCCTGCTGTTCGTGGCTTGGAAAAGAAACAGAGAGAAAAACAGTGAAGGCATCCCATTTGTGTCAAAGAATAATGACCCTTCCCATTGATGTGATCACTGAATACTGATTCCACTCCGGTAAGCACTGTACAGTGAGCTTAAATTTGTATTTGTTGAATCCAAATGTGACCAAGGCAGCGTGGAAATCCACATACAATGAAAGAAGCATCCAGTCAACTTTAGTTGCAGCCAAAATGTCTTTCTGGCAACTATGACACAGATGAAAATTAAAAAATAGATGAGTGAGTTTTGTGGTTAAAACCTTTCACAACATCTCAGAAACAGATAATCCAAACATAATATTTGAGAGTCTCATCACTTCATGAGACTTTGTGCTTTTCTGTGACAAATTTGCAAAGCCTGTTCACTGTTCTGGATCAAACAAAGCTGTTCACTGGGTTTCATTTTTGCATTAGCTTCTTTTTAAAACTGCAGATACACTGAAAATTAGGCCATTTGTGCAAACCTTAAATAAGAACACTGTGAGGCACTGTGAGGAGTATTCATGATGTGTAGGTTTTTGGTGAGTCTTTTGGAAAAATCTGGAAAAGGAATAAAGACTGCATGTCCCATGCGCACAATCATCACCATGAGGCTCTTACTGAAGCATGTATTTGTGATGTAGGTGACTGAATACATTGGATACATTTTCCTTTGAAACTACTTTTATTTGTTTGAGACAACTTTTTAAAGGATGCAATGTGATGAGGTTTTGATTTGATTCATAGCTTTGTGAAATCAATATCTGTAACATATTGACATAAAACTTTGTGAACTCTGATATATTACTGTTAGATAGCTCACAAAACATTATCCATCACAGTTTTAGTGTCATAAACATAGACTGTATATAGAGTGGACAGCGTGGCTCCGCCATTTATCATTGTGCGGTTTTGAAGCCCAAATACTGCCGTCTCAGGCGCCACCATTGTAGCAGTTTGGAGCCTGAGACTGTGCAGTAGAGACGATGAGGGTTCCTGGGAGAATCTGAGTGGAGCTGGGTGACAAAAATAATAATTGTTTTTTTCTTTCGAGAGTCTTATAACTTCCTGACTCTACCTCCCGACATATTTTACAATCCTTGAAAAAAATACACGAGAACGGCAGCTGTCAATCATCGTTAAACGTTACATCAAGCCTCGTTTTTAACCTCATATAACTAATGAAAACGAAACTTTTCAGAAAAAAAAGAAGACTTGTATACAAGACAGCCAAATAATATCTTCAAATCACCACAACAATCGGACGTAAGAAATATTTCTACGAGGTGTAATTATTTTTTACAGTTTGACCACAGCCCATCTGGAATGACTGGAAAGCCGTATTTTTAAACCTATACTGCAGCCATCCACCAGAGGGAGCAGTTTTTGTGGAGACCCCACTTCAAGCTGAGCAAGTGGACGTCCATTTTTTTTTACAGTCTATGGTCATAAAGCGAGCTGCCAAAAATATCAGATCAAATAAAGGCCTGCACATATTACAGAATTCTTCAATCCTTCACAGATTTAGAGACCACACGCTTAATGTTTACAAAAGACAGGTCTCACAAGATCTCAAGATCTTATAGTGTGTGATGCGCACTAGGGAGCGCACCATACACTAACCAATTCTCTAACAGAGTAACATGTTTTTCACGCATAATATTTCAAATCTCGCATAGTAAAACGTGACTCCAGTGTAAAAAACATGCCGGACAAGCAGGAAGAAACAATTATGGTTGTTTTCTGCCTCTTACTTTCCGGACTCCTCTTCAAAGAGAGGTGAAGTATTTACAAACCAGTAGAAACACAAAATCATGTTGACAGCCATTTTCCTCTTTCCCCTTACAAAGACATGGTTGTGCAATTTCTCAGTCTAAAACAACCCTTCACTGCCATTAATACCACGTGTTGTACAAATGAAACAGTCAGACACCAGACTTCATTTCTTGTAGCTTACTGTTTGTGCTCTGCAATCTGTTATCTGAGGTTTTTAAACCATTATACCAAAGGGAAGTAAACAACAAAATTTATCAAAGAAATGTGGTTTGATGAAACCACAAGGTTGGATTTATCCTAATGGTATCAATATAAAGTATGCCCCACTGTGCTATTATTCATCTGCCCTCGCAGAATATTCCTATTAGTGAGCATCTCTAACCAAGACAAGACGGGCGCGTGGGTCAAGGACGCTTGTATTTATATATATATCCCAAGCTAAATCCAATTAAATCAACATGTCAGCCTGAAACTGTCTGCAGCTAATGGGCTTCCATCAGCGTGAGAGATGGCTTGATAAATATCAAAGTCAGGGAGAGACAAGCACAGAGACAGCTTGATATTAATGATAATACAGGCTATCATTTACAGAAGACGGAGATGGCGGTTTAGACAAGCACGGATCAAAGAGTCAACATGGTTCACTTCACAGAATTATCAAGCTGTGTTTCCTTTTGATTAAGATCTCTCCTCTGGGGATAAATCATGTAGCAAGCTTAATTTATCAATCACAGTGGAGTCTTTTAAACTGTTCATGAGCTTGTATGCCTCACTACTCTAACAAAAGGGGCCTGACGCAAAAGACTGTCAACAAAGTTCATCTGTCTGCACAAAATTTATGACAAGTTCACTGTCATTCCCTTTAGCTAAGCAGTTCAGCAGTGTCAAAGTTACCCCCAAATTTCTTTTTAGAGATTAGCTCCTTCATAGCAGACCTCTTAAGCCAAAAATCATCAGTGATGTCACAGTTTGACTTATGCTAATCAGCTAATTTAGCTAATTTAAGGAGCCGTCCCGGTGCTGTCTGTCACAAATGCTTACTGTCTTGCCAGTATTATAGTTCATGCTAAAACAAGGCCACAGAAATCAGGGATTTTGAAGTTAGTGTCTGTATCTCTGCAACAGTGGTCTACCTGCTTTGTTACCTATTATCTTTTACCCAGTTGCACCTGTAAAGGGTAGGAAGTTAAAGTGGCTGTCCCTTTGTGCACATGAGCAGAATAACTTTGCTAAAGCTTTGGCCAGAAGGAGCAAAGCAAGGCAGAGCAGCTAACATTAGCCTCATAGCATCCTTGACCCTTTGCTACACAGTCATGATCAGTTGTGGCTGGCGTTTGACCTTGAAAATATTTGAACTCCAAAGAAGTAGGCATAGTAAGCTAGTTAGCATAAAATGCTAATGCTAAGAGACATTTTTGTTGTGTTTTTAAAAAGACAGTCTTAAAATTTTGAGGTTACATACAATTTACAGCCAATTTATGCCTACGGCTGAAAAAACATCAATAACACCAACTTTATCCTCATCATTTGTAAAGTTTTCTCCCAAAACTGTTCATCAATATGTCAGTGACAGTAACCCTATCTTCATGAAACTAACTCCCTGTCATCTTCATCAGGAAAGATGGAAAGCTAGAGATTTCTGCTGAGATATTTCTAAAGCACCCGGACATATCGCTCTCTTTCAGGAGGACCATCAGGCCTCGAGGGCTCACAGAGACACTGCCACGCTGCTTGATTGATTCCATCCACAGAGATTAATCGAGATATTGACTGTGTGTGCAGTGTGAGTGTAGGTGTGTCTCTGGGTGTTTGAGTCGCTGAGAGAGAGACAGTGTCTGATAGAGACAGAGCCAGTGGGCTGGGTGATCTACAGCCTGTTTAGATCCTCATTTCCCAGAGTTCATAGCTCTCTTCCATCAACCCGCAGGCAGAGAGCCAAGCCTTTGCTCGCTCCTCCACGGTGGTCTAATTCATCCTCACTTAGAGAAGGTAAAGGCTGGTCCTGTCTGCCTCAACAGGTCCAAAGGCAACTCATTTTTATCACTTCACTTTGATCCAGACTCCCTGCATGTCTCATCTTTGATGTATTACCTTGATGTGCTGCGATGATCTTTTTGTTTTAGAGCTCCATATGCTCGGAAGAAAAGGAAAAGGAAGAGGCAGACTCTGAAGAATTTCCTTAAGAGAAGGTTAAACACCAGTAAATGTAGCAAGAGGACGAGAGCAACCTTATAACAAGACATTTGCACCCACCCACATGCAAGCAGTTGTGATTACACACTGAAACACATGGAGGATTGTGCAGACTACTCATGCTGTCAAAAACACCTATTTAAAAGCCTGTAACTCAGACAGGTTTAAATAACTTCCTCAAAAGCAGATGGCTATAAAATGAGCCTTCTTTTGGATAGCATTCCACTCAGCACAGGTGGGTGCAGCTGGGAGCAGGTGTGTGTTAGTGTAACCGGGCCAGGGGCTTGATGCAGATTTGTAGTTCATAATATCCAGCTGTGCATTTGTAGATGTGACAAACCTTCACTGGAATGACACCTCGCTGACGCGCACACAGATGGTGGGCCACAGCTGATGAGAAATCTGGCTGATTTTGTGAAGGGGCAAGCATTACTGTGAGTTGAATGGTGATGACAAAGTCAACGATTGCACAGAAAAAGAAGAAATTTTATCAAACACTAATACGACAAATTGGCCAGAGTCTAACATCTACATATAAAAAAAAGCTAAGAAGAGAAATAAATGCTAGTGATATTTATTTCTCTGCCAATAAGTGTTTGAAAAATTCATGAAGTAATTTAGCATTTTAGAAGAGCTGCTATTAAACTTAAAGATGTGGAGAGTGACTCAGTTCCAAAAGGCTGCAGTCGTCACACATTTAAAGATTCATATACATCTTCAGGATTTGTGGTGCTGTAAAATGTATTGCCTTGAATAAACTATTAAAAGTAAGTAATTCTATAACAACTCTTAGTGAGAACTTGCAGCAAAAGAGGCAAAAATGGCACCAAGCCTGCAAACTAAACCTGCAGCTCATGCTTTGTATTCTCACGTGGATGCGTCTTGTCCTTTTCCAATCAGACTTCTTTCCTCTTCCCTCATGGCTCGGTGCTTGAGGAGCTCTCATACACTTTTGTAACTTGGGATGAATCTGAATCCTTTTTTGCACCAGCATTACATGAATAGGGTGGTAGCTTATGTTTTAATCCTATTTGTTAAGTCATCCACAGCTCTAACATGTGTTGGATGTATTTACCAACCTAGCTAAGACGCCTTCTGCAATCTCTATTTTTGGTTATGTTGTCTGAAGGTATTTTGTTCTCTGCTCAGAAATAACCCCTCAGGTAATCAATAACAAACTGATACGGTTTTCATATAACACGACAGGCTCCAACCTTAGTTATTTCACGTTCACTGAGCTTCAAACTTAAGTGATGTCAAAAATTTGCAAGTGGCCGCCAGCTAAAACAATATCTCCAGATATCTCAGATTCTGTGTCCATTCTGTCAAAGCACAGCACTGTCATGGTGCATGTTCATCAGTCATGACACCAATGAACCTGTCAGAGTGTAAAATGTTGGACTATAGAGACTTGATTAAAAAAAATTAGCCTATGAAGGGCAATAAAATTTATTAAAATACTTTTCACAGTGATAAATTATTTGCTTTAAATGCTTGAGTGACCAGTGCATGAGGTGAAAGTGGTGTAAAATTACTTTCAATTTAGTAACCTTAAAATTTAGAAGCTCTGGAATCTTTTCAGCAGTCATAAAAAATCTACAGAAGAGGCTGAGTTGTGAAAACAGCCATGAGCTCATCGTGCAATGATTTGGCTTCGAAGCATTTTGCTTGTTGAAAACATTTCACCTTTTTGTATTTAAAGATGTAGAGATGCAAAGGCTGTTTATTTTTGAGAGACAAGAGAGAGTTATCACTTTTGTCAATCTATTGCCTGCTGATAATAAAAAGCTTCACTGATCTGACCTTGCTGTATTTCTGAGGTGAGAGGGAGCAGTCCAAACACAGCTCAACTGTGCTGAGCAGCATTCTTTTACAGCACCATGTGGACATTCCTGGTGAAAACAAAGCCACCAAACGAGATAATAATAAGAATAATGAGAAAAATAATAAATAAATGTGCCTGCTCACACTTCTTGGGCCACAGGTATTTGGGGAAAGCACCCCACCATGTGGCTTTTTCATCCAGTGTAATTAGAGAGTTGTTGTTCGCCACATTAGAGACTTGGGTGACAAATGACTTAATGAGCTACACAGGGAGTCCTAATTATTCCGCAATTAGAAATGTAATTATGGGTTTCTCCAATGGTTTGCCTGCTAGCTGGCTAGAAGAGACAGAGCGTGCATCAGATCCACTGCCAGCTAATCTGTCACAAATGGAGAGGTAGATAAGCCTCTGATTACACCCATATGAAGCAAATTTGTAGGTTGGAATGGTGACTGAAGTTAAGGCACCAGGTTCATTCGCCATCACTACAAACCTAAGCACTTGAGAACAAATTGCACAAACTGCTGCTTTGAATATAGAACTAAATGACACAAAATCATTCTACAAGTTTTAATCTAGAGAAGGCAATGAGCTGCAAATGAGTTTCTTTCAGCCTTTGAGCATTGTGTGTTTATAGCTCCTGGGTTCGGATACAAATTCAAATTCTTCATTGTAAAGTGAGCATCGCTGATAAAATCAAAGGCTTAGTAGAGAAAAGATGCTGAACCCACAGGCTTTTACAATGACATTGGACAGTATTATTATGTTACAGAACTGTGGTCAGAGTTAGATGGTGTTAACAAGCGTAGCAGCAACAGTTCAGTCATCTAAGAACAGAAGTAGGTTTTGTTTACCATTAGTGCAAAGTTGTAAGTCCTTTATAAAATGTTGCTTTTTGAGTTCAAAGTAGAAGCTGTTTCACCTACACAGGTTTTAGCCCTACAGACTCATAACTGTTTTTTATTTTTCCCCTATATACCATTTTTGTGTGAATAATACTGACTTTAAGTCTGTACTGATTACCAGAAATGATGACACCCAAATAAATCAGTTTGGTTATCTTCAGCAATTGTTGATTTACACATCAGTAACGTATTTTGTCTTGCTGAGTGTAAGTGTGCCTTAAGTCAGTGTTAGCTGATCTACAGTGTGCAGAAATGGAAGACAAAACACATCTTGAAAAGTTAAAAGATTTAAGCCTACGCTACAGTACTTTTGCACAGCTCTTTTTGCACACATTTTTTGTATAAAGTCTATGAAAACACCCTTCAAATATCAAAAAAGTGTGCAGAGTCCTAAAATAATTTTAGAACAACAATTTGTTCTAGCTTCAGGACATTCATATCGTTTTGGACCAAATTATCCAAGGTCAAGGGTATGATGTACGAATATGGTGCAATATTGATCCCCGAGGGGAAAAATTCATCTCTTGGCCCAGGCAGAGCAGTACAGGGTCAGGTGAGCAGCCTCACCTTGGCCCTAGCCTTGGCTCGCTGTGGAGATCCCTCTCTAAATAGTATGCAAGATATTGCAATTATTCGTGTTTTTCTATTTAAAAAAATAAATAAAATAAATTATAACTATGATTATATTTATAGTTCATGATTTTTATGGTTTCTTGTGCCTCATTGAAACACAAGCCACAGAATCATTGAGCATACTGCTCATTGTTTCAGGGTCAGTGTGTGTTTGCCATGCTCGCAGGCACTGTTGGGACTCATGCACTACTAGTACTATGCTGTAGCAGAGAGGCCCTTGTGCCAGTTATAACAGATGAGGGCTAAAAGGGTATAGCCCAACAAACTCCACCCTGAGCCCTGGACGACCTGGCAGCATACTGCAGGAACCCATTCCAAGGCCTGGCCCTTTATCAAGCTTTGTGCTGCATTTAAAAACCAGTGTTCAAACCAGCGAGCTGCTAACAGTCCAGCGACTTTGTGACACATGCCTTTCAAGGCAAGTTACTTATTTATCTTTACTTGTGAAACTTTGTATTAAGGGCATTACATTTTCACTATCAGAGTGTAAATAGCTGGACATTTGGGGCGTTTAACTAATCTAAAAACATCTAGGAGAAGAAAAAACTCACTATCAGCTTTGCAGAAGACACAGTGAACTATACTCTCTGTGGATTACACGAAAGTATTACATTATCCTCTTATTTTGCACCACAGTCTGACACCTGATAGCTTTTGGGCCTTTGACAGACATTTCACTTTTCTCGTTAAGAATAAAACAACACTGAGACAGACCACAGGAGCGTGTATTAAATCCTGCAGTCGCAGACGCATATAGCGTAAATGCAAATACCTTTAGGCAACACTAAAATGTTATGTTCTTGAGTGTTGTAGGCCTACCTGTCCTTTGATACATTCAGCTCATAAATCCACCTCAGTCTCCACCTTGATGCTTGAATTGATTCAGCCTCACTATCCCCGCTCGCCTCTCAGAGTTTCCAAACATTACTTCAGTTGAATGAATGCTTCCCATGAACACTGCAGTCCTTGCGAATAGCTTCTTTCTCAGCTATCGGCTTATTTTCGTTATACGTTTTACAGTTTTGCTAACGTAAGTATAGCAACGCATCCACATATTGACGTGTGTTGTTGCTGCGACAACAGCGAAGCGTTAAATTTCCTAGTGCTCCATACACCTGTTGGTCACGCGACCAAGCAGGTTTGTTTGATTAACTTCACCAAGCGTGTTCGCCGGGCGGTGCACTTAGCCAGTGATTGATTTCCATGGGATTTTCTCAAGTCATGCAGCTCATAATGCTAGCCACACTTCTTATATACAGTCTTTGATTTTATTAAACTGTCAGCATTTTTTCTTCTGCTGATACAAACCTGGTGTATGTGTTTTAATGCGCCGTACTTTAAGTAAAGCACAAGGCAATACCAAGAGCAAAACAGATGAGTGAGAGTGAATGAATCATGACTCACATACATTTGGGATCAGACTTTTAATTGGACTTAAATTCACATAAATAACATTGGTTCATATATATTTTGTATATTGTACAACTTTATATAATATATATTTTCCCCCTATGATTTACATTCCTCTCTGGCTAAAAGTATCTCATATCCATGGAAACAGAAAGCCTTGCATGAACGCAACGCTACTCTTTTTGTGCTGTTTATCAAGGTCCAAAAGCCAAAAGGAGAGGAGAGTGTTTCTCATGAGTTGTAAAAAATAATTTCCCAAGTTACACAAACAGAAAAAGCAAAAAGGAAGGATCTATTGCATCGTCTCTAGGGTTTTACACTGCACTACAAGGAGTGGGAAGCTATTGAAAATCATTCACTGTATATATTTTTACCTGTACTGACTGGTGACACAAAGAAAGAGCACTGCAAACTATCTGATATGCATGAAAATGAACATTTCCTCTCTGATTATTCTCATGTTTTTTTCCATTAAAAAATGAGAGAAAATGCTTGACACAAGATAAGAAATCCCATCTTGAAGATGAGGAAAGAGTTATGAACCTGCAGCAAGGTCACGTAATCATGCAGTGACCCTGCCAAGCACAGTTGCACAGATGAGTTGAGCTTGTCAGTCTGGATCACAAATCAACACACGGCTGTTGTGGGCCCGTGACCAACATTATTCAGCAAGATGGGTGGAACTTTGGAAGTCAGGTAACATTTAGGAAAAAAAAAACAACCCCAAAACAAAACAAAAAACTCCCCTCACACAGCTGCCCCTTTGAACAATTCAGTTTCAAAGCTACACTGAGATGACTACTTCCATAGCTGAACTTTATATTCCTGGATCTCTGCTTTAACTCAGTGACCAAAATGAAAAGCAAATGATTGAAGTCAACTTGTTTGAGTTATTTTTAAATTCAGGTGATTTAAAGCCTGTTAATGAAAAGTTTAGCACAACATTCAAAAACAATTCCTTATGAACTGTGAAGGGTAGAAGTGGCAGCAAGGTGTCATTTTTTAATGTGAAATCAAAAAAATATTTTTTCAACATAACCTGTCACTCAAACTTCCACCGATGTTTCTGATTCACACCTCATAAATCTGCATAAATTATGAAACACATTTGATTGTCCGAGTTATAACCACTACCTGAATATCAAACCAGAAAAAACCTTCAACCAAAAAAAAAAAAACAAGAAAAAGATCCAGCTTTCAGGCTGTTATTTGGTAGAGATGGATGGCGAAAACGTGTTGAACTGTTTGTATGATCGATCAAACCAGAGAGGGTTCCTGAAGTGTTTCATGCATTAATCATGACAAGGCTGACCCAAACAGTAACACAACATGTGAATAGTAGTGTGTGTGAGTATGTGTGTTAACATATCACAGAGGAAAACACAATCATGCCATGACACTGTGACAGACAGCGAGTTAGAGTGTGGACTCCCTCCTTTCCTCAAGTGTTAAAACAGAATAAACTTAATTAAAAAAAAACATAGTTGTTCTTTTTTTTTGTTCATCATGATAAAAATCACATAAAATCATTAGAATCATATCAATTCCTTAACAACACAAACTTTCTTTATGTTATGGAAAAGAGCAGCAGGGAGGGAAAGTCACTAATTGTGTTTAAAGCACAGTGAAAAAATCTTAACTTTACAGCAGGGGCCTCTGTTATAGTACAAAGTGCTCTGAGTGAGGTGTCAACAACACAAATGAAGAAAAATAAAGTATAACAGTGTTTTTATTGCAATGCATTTTCATATGGTTAGTTACCAGCAACTGTTTTCAATTTCTTACCATAAATCACTTTCTTAATGAGCATGGAGATACAGTGATGGAGTTTTTAAGACAAGCTAACATAGCTAGCAGTTGTGCTAGCTGCTACTTTCCCTCCACATTACATTCCCTGCCACCTCGCCCCATCTACTTTCATACTAACTCAGGGGAAATAGTGAAGATTAAAAAGTGCATCATGAATATGTTGAGATTATCAATAAAAGTAAACCATCTGTTTTTGTCATAAATAACACACTTTTCTTTCTATCCAATAAATCTCTTTTATACAAGTTAAGTAGTCACATGATGCCCTGAACTTAATATCTGTGAGCAACATTAGCAATTCCTGAAACAAACAGGACTGCCGCGTCAAATAAGAAGGTACAAAAAAAAAAAAGAAGAAAGAGTAGAGCAGTCACCACTTACAGAAAATGAGGATACAACATATGAATAGGAACACCCGAGGATTTTGATGAAACTGTTGTTACAAAAAGTGCTAACGAACACTGTTTTGGGTTAGCAAGATGTTAGCATGTAGCCATCAGCATTATGTTGTCTCAGGGATGACACATTGTTCAGAGACTAACAATATCATTCTCACATCTGCAACTAACAGCTAGTCTGGTTTTAGCTAAAGATAAAGCAGGTAACAACTCGCATTAGCCTATAACTGATTCTATGCTAAGCTGACCTTTAGAGTCTGCAGGAATAAAAAAAAAAAAGAAAGTCAAAATTTACAGGAATAATTCTGCTCTATTGAGTCCTACAGGCCTCTATACATGTCTGTCAGTGTCTATGTCTGCCTTGAACCCTCTGCTCTGTCTGTATGTTGATGTTTTGGTTGTATTGGAACATTACTGGGTGGAGAGTAGTAGCTTTCTTCCAACCAGGTATGACTCATACCTGTGATTAGCTTGTGCTAACATGCCAAGGCAGGTGCATGACTCTCCAGTCTATACCGTGTAGAAACCCGATTCCACAAGTGGTTGCTAGGCCAGTGAATATATTCACGTAGTCACGGTTGGAGTCAGAGGCAGCAGGTGTGCGCTGGCGCTGAGCCAAAGAGGAGGAGCCCAGTTTGAATTTGTGTTTACTAACAAGTAACAAAAATTCCTGCAGACCCTACCTTAAAGGCTGCTAGATCTGGCTGTAAGGTAAGTTAACAAGCATAAGTCTTACCAATCTTGTCTTCAAAATCCTTCCAAAAAAGCAAACACTTTGTGTACAACAAATAAGGTTCACTGACATTACCAAAAATGAGAAAAAGTATTGATTAAAGATGAAGTCAAAAATTTCTGCTGTCAGAGGACTCTGTACTCAATGTCTTTTTTGCTGCCAAAACTTGTTGTATCTTTTTTTTTTTAATCTCACTATTCACATGTTGTAGCTTCAGACTGTAAATAGATGACAAGAAAATGACCTCCTTGACACAAAGGGTCATATTGAGAGAAAATTAAATCAAAATGGAAGACCTTAAGTGGTCAACAAACCAGCTGTCTGGTCTTGCCCCCAGTGACTCCAGAGCATCAGATGAATTTTTATGTTAATTGACATTTACAGTCAAGAGCCCTCTCTCCCATTCAACTGATGGATTTGTAAAGCATTGGATGGCTACAAACAATCAGGCCTGACACTTTTCCAGACTGGTGTGCATATTTCCAACACTTTCTAAATCCATAAGAAAGTATCTGGTTTACTCTTAATACAGAGGTGACTCGGTCACACTGTCCATGTCTTTAAGCCTCCAGGTCTGATTTAACTCCGCTCGACTGTGATTGGACCTTCTTCAGTGGCAGCTCTTCATTCCCGTCAAGTATGGAGACTCTTGTCGACACAGGCCCATCTGCTGCTGCTGCTGCTCTTGGAGATCTGTGGCCACACCGTCAACAAAGTCAGGGACTGGTAGCCCTGAAAGGATCATGACTGACTTGTTCCAGATCATGAAAGTGGGTACGACAGGAAGGAGAAAGGATATTTCAAATGTGTGGATGTGCTGGGAGTTCATTGCATCATGGAATGACAGTGAGTTGTTGTCATAGTCCAGCAGGACACCGAGCCTCCTCAGCTGGAGGCTTGCCTCCACCAACATCTCCTTGCCATCATGGCGCACCATAAAGTTGTTGTTGCAGCGTGAGAACACCCATGAGGATGAGTTCTTGCCGCTCCATTCATTTTTGGGGGCTGATTTGTAAGCCACGCCGATGGCATACCTGCAGGGAAGGAACATTTTGGAATACATGAGTCATCTGAAAGTAGCGTCCTCCTTAATGACTTTACTTGAACAGTTGAGCTACTTCACGTTAAGGACACACAAGATAGGCACAGCCCCTTTGGGTCTTTCCTACATGAAGAGGTGCACTTCAGAGCCAATTAGTGAATGGAATATAAATAGGGAAGGAGTTTACACAGTGTGGTGGGGTAGTGTGCATAACACCCTAGTTTTAAACTCCCTAAAGAAAGATATTTCAGTTTATTAAGCCTCCAGGCTTCTAACACACCACTGAACATGTTTCTTACCACGTGGATGCCCCCAGCAGCACCTCCCAGTAGTGGCAGCCACTGTCAATGAAGACGTTAGCAGCTGCACCATAGGAGCCCGTGCCGCCAAAACGCTCTGGGGTGTGGCTTTTCTTCAGTGAGCTCTCATCCTTCTCCATGGTCAGACAGTCATTGGAAAGACGGAGCTTCTTATGGGCTGTCTTTGGATCCAATTTGAAGGGTTGACCTAAAAAGAGATAGCACATAGAGCTTGAAGAGTCTTTTACTGTGTGTTGGCAGCTAATGGTGCTCAAATGATATGGACCATACAGTAATAATCATTATAAGCAACATCATTTTTATTACTATCATCATCTTCATGGATCTTAATTTATTCTTTTAGAGAAATTGTAGACAAACACACACACACCAAAATAACTGAGGTGAAAAAAAAATTATTACAGTTCCATCAAATAATATTTCAACAACTAGATACATCAAAGCTGATGTTGTCTAGCCTGAGTTTTTTTCTTTATGTTCAAATCAATCAACTTGAGCCAAACTGGGCAGACAACACCACAGCATTGGCAAGTAAAGGAGCTGTGCGTAACAAATTAGAGCAAGATTTTAGGTCACAGCAGCAGCAAAAAGAAGAAAATAAACAGAAAGTGAGTTGAGAAGTGCTTGCAGAGAACTCACAGGGAGACAGAAGGGGAGAATGTTTGAAATACAAGGGCGAGAGTCTAAACTTCAAAGCGTCGCACAGCCTTTGGTGAAAACATTTCATAACAGCGGAGGAAGCCACCCGGCATTCTCCTTTGTGCCTGCCATCACACAGACTTGGAAATTAGCTGAAGGAAATAGCCTTCACTTCCAGTGCAGAAGGTAGCGGACGGGGCTATTCTGCGGAAATGCTGCTCTCTGGTTGCAACAATTCAATTTGCAGTGACACCAGTAATTTGGGTGTAATGGGTGGAAAATTGAGCGGGTGAAACTAGGTGAGTGGCATCGAGAGAGGAGTGCAAGAGTGAGGAGAGAAGTTGAGGGGATGATGTGAGGCTGAGATTTGTGTGTGTGCCCGTGTATGTGTATGTGTAGGCTTCATGGAGGTCAGCCACGTCCCTCCCAGACCTGACATTTAACTCTGACACCTCTCATCTCATCTCTCAGCCTCTCTGAGCCTCCCACAGCTTAATAAGCGACACAATGAGGACCTCCTCCCCTCCCTCTATCTGTCCTCTCCTTCATCTCTCTTCCTCCATTCTCTCCTTCACATCCTCCATATCCTCTCTCCTCTCTCACCCACTTCCCTCCAATAATCCGCATGCTGAGTGTGTGTTACCGCATGTGGATATGAGACGACGAGGCCAATGTGCTGCTGGCAGCCAATTACATTAATGCGCTCTCTTCTTTGAACTGCTTATCGCTGCCAGCGCAGCCATTTCCAAACACTGGGGCTCTGTCATGCCTTTCCAGGGGATGACTCCTGAGAGCCTGGGCTGGGCCGGTAGTTGGGGAAGGGGAGACACATGTGACCGCAGAGGACGAGCAGACACGCACAGAGCAACAACTCCAGCCTCCACACAAGCAGACAACAGTTTGAGATATGAAGAGAGTTCAAGAAATGCCTTCGAACAACACCAGCAGGATTTTGAATAAGAGAAGGAATCTGTAACACACTTCAGTTTGAATCATGACCCATAAATATGTGAGAATAATGTGTATGTACACACTGTATGGCTGGATTGTACTGTGAAAGAAAATACATCAGATAAACAACAGCTTTAACACTGACAGAACTTTAACACATGACTTTTAATTAGAATAGTTTTGGCAGACGTGTGAATCAAACTCTTGTTAACTAACTGGAAATGCATCGTCTGCAGCAGCTGCCCAGAACCAAAATTAATGTACACTTCAGAGGGACTTTCTGTTCTCTTAACACAGTTTCTTTTTTGTCTTCTGCATTTATCCAACAACTGTAGTGACTTTTCCCACAATGTTTCTCCACAACATATCAGCAGTTTTTAAATTTGTCACACAGTAATGGACCCACTACAACTTGCAAAGGCAGTAAGAATAAAACAGTGGTATTAATATTAATATCGATCACAATCAAAGAGTTCCTTCTGCTTTTCATATTGCGTTATATTGCATAAAGGATAAAGACTCCATTTCCCATGACCACTTGCACCCACTGACATAAGGACAGGACTCTTACCAAGGTGTGTGTTTGCTTTGAAGCAACTGAATGGAGAGCAGATCTTTTTATTTCAATACTACTTTCTTTGTTTACGACTGTTTACCGGACACAAAGCAACAAGACAATGTATTTATTAACAGTTACATAGCACGGTTGTTTGAAACAAACTGTGTTAACTCAGTTTACAGTTGTTTAGTAACAAGCTGTATTTAGCGCTAGTCACTGCCCGGTGCTCTGAAATGTATCTGTAATGTGTATTGTTAGTAAATCCTGGTTATGTCCCACCGGTGCTCATCTAACCACTCTAACCTCCCCAAGCAGAGCTAACGTAACCTCACTCTTCATTTTATTGATAGACTCTCAGGTTTGAACAGAGCACTACAGCATGTGAGTTAGAATGAACAATATCACTCTTCTGTCCTTTTTCGTTTTGACAGCCCAGCTCCATTGCCTAGTTTGTCTGTGTTCCCACATTTATAAGATTCTGTATCAAAATCTCTTTTTTCTTTTTTTTTTTGTCTGACTTGAGGAAATAGAAACAAGCGCTTGGCATCTATAATTTCTGCTTCAGCCAACCCTTTTTGATCAGCCTATTTCATTCATTCTTGGAATGATTGTGATGATGTCTTTGGGAACATATGACCTTATTGTCTATGTGGAAAAAAATAAAGTCTTAGTAATGTGGGAATATAGCGCTGACCCCATCTGGCAGCTCTCAGAAAAAAAGGTGCAATACACACAACCCATCCCATAAAACTGTTGCAATAACACAGATAACATAGCTGTTTACTAATGAGAATGACATTCATATACTCACACACTGTCTGAATTTCTATTACTGAACAGTAAGACAAGTAGGATGACACTGTCCCCCTGATCACCTAATCCCACGGACGGTCTTTCCTCGCAGTGTCTGCGATTAGCCAGCTCTCGCTCCGTCAGACAGACGTAATCAGAGATGTCTCCAACTGTCTGCAGAGGTGATAACTGCTCTCTGTCTGGCTGCCTTGGAGCTGTGCATTGTTACAGACTGGAACATCTTAAATGGAAAACTTGTAAAACAAAAATGGAGCAGTGTCAAAGAAATAAAAGAGGGTACAAATAAAAAGAGTATACCACTGAGGGAGCATGTATAAAAAGCAATTTAATTCTGGCTTAATTTCACTCAGCCCTTGTTGAATTACTTGCAGTGGGATAGAATCTGGGTAATTGACTTTATTTCAATTCAGTCAATTTCACTCACTCCCTTTTTCCCTGGCTCACACATTTGCAGAGGGATAGATAGAGCTTAGTCTGTAATGAGGAAGAATGAAAGAAAAAAGCCCAATTTTAATGCATAACTAAACAATTACTGTAGCAGAAACAAAAGCATCAAGGACTCAAAGAGCTCTCAGAGGCCTAACACAATCGTATTTCTTTATACAGGTTTCAACCTCTCTGCTCAGCTTGAGTTGCTCAGTGTCATTAAAATGCATAGAGGTATGCCACTTTGGCTTCTAATTGACTGATCCATGTGTAATGTGGTCTGTAATCCAGCAGTGCTGACCTGCTAAAACAAGGATTTATGCTGGTGAGATTAAATATGCATCAACCATGTAACAGGGCTGGGGATGCACAACAGCACAGATGAGGTGTGTAGCAGGGCCTTCTGACTTCATGTTTCATGTATCCCATCTTGTATTCACACCTTTTACTGGCTACTCTCTGTTTTTACTCAACTTCAATAAAACATGTCCTCTTGTAGTGAGGAGCAAAGACAAACAGACAGCAGTGACTGATCTGCTCTTACTTCACCCTTTCATGAACTCGCTAGTGTCTTCGGAGACCAGAGCTAGAAAAATAATTTTCACTGAAGCTTCTGTGTCTACTTTTAAATTCTCTATGATTAAGAAGCCATTTTTGGAAAGAATTTCTGTGATTAAGTAAAGCATGTCAAACATTTTTTCCTCCAACAGGAGTCACCAGGAGTGCTATCAGCTGTATGTCTAAAATTCATCCATTTGTTGAACTCAGAACTTGGTGCTGCTTGTCTTCTCTTACACCGAATCAACGCACTATGTATGCTTGGATGGAGTGATCCAGAAAACTTCCAACAACCCAACCATTTTGTGTTTCACAACACGTATTATGCTGTGCTATGTTTGAAAACAGGCGATAACTGCTGCACAAACAGGCTGTAGCATAGACAGCCGATGGCATTAGCTCCAACAGAAAGTCCAAAAAAAGCTGAGCCAATGACCCAAATGCAACGCCAGATACACTTGAAAGGGACAGTTTTTAATTTTAAAGGATATGGCTGATGCTGGTTTCCTTTTCCTTCCTAAACAACTCAGCAACAACTCAGCATGTTTATAAGACTTCCACAACTCTGACCTGCCAGCCATAACAAACAACCTTCATGGAATCCCTGGACAGCATCATATGTCAGTGATATGGAGGAAGACATTTTAGAGAAAAAAAGTTGACTACTTAGTCTCATTCTTAAATCTTTGCGTTAAGATTGAGACTGGGGTTTTCAGTTTTACCGCCTTTGTACCAACACCAAAACACTGCTGCTTTACCCATCAATCTACTTTTTCCTACCTTTTCTTGCTACATCAGTATTGGACAATATTTGTCCTTTTTGCAGACATCTGCTTGATGGCCAGTATTGTGTCAGTAGCTGATGTTTATCTGTTGTATCGTATCAATTCAAATTCTAGGAGGCTGAACACAACAACATTGGAGCTGGCTATGGGCTAATCCATTTTAGATTTTTTTTGCAATTCTTGGATCCCAAGTGAATACAGACTACGAATATGACTGGAAACCTTCAGGAATGAGATACAACCATCAAACATGTTTCACTGGACTCCAACCCAGACTCCCTGTTTCTGCTCAGGATGCCTTTTTTGGACAATATTCCATTAGGAAATTCCTCTTTCCCAGCTCTTCTCCTCTTTCTTATCCTTTACACCCAACACTCATCTCATCTCCTGCTGTTCACTTTATGATCTGCTTGGTAGCTTAAGGCATGGTATCACAGATGCATGCTGGGTAAATTTTGTTGCAGGTCAATAAATAGTTGGCAAAGAGGTTTTTTGTGCCCCAGGGACTCTCTGACGTGAAATTTTTTTTTATCTTGGATGCTATCTGCTTTTAAAGACAGATGCCTGAGAAATACACATGAACAGTTCCCTCTCATGTGTTCACTTTGGGGTACTGACCCCCTGCTTGGTGCACACAGTATGATCATCAGGAATAGCCTAATCACAGAATGGTGGACATAATCAAGTCAACAGTCCAGTGTTTGACTGTCAGCACAGCAACTGCTTAAAAGAAGGCTGGCTTGCATTTAAATGAGCTTTTGTTTGGACAAAACAATAAGCTCAATCCTTGCTTGTCAACAGTAGAGCTGAATGAAGACATATTTAAGCCTGGATTTACATTGTTGGTACTCCTACTTCACACATTCCTGCAGTGTTGTTCTAGAAAATGACTCAAGTGGATTTAGATTTTACATTAAGCAGCTTTACACTGTGGGATGGGTGCAAATGTCAAAGTAAGGGGGCCACACTAACAATGCAGCAGGTTAATATGGAGGCACTCAGGAGTGTTATAGGAAACTAAGGCCACATTTACACAATGCCAAAAACGGTCAAACCTGATAACATTTTGTTGCGTTTTGGCCTTGCGATTAGATGAGACTGCGTTGCGTTTTGTCCGAAAAACAGAAACTTTTGAAAACACTCTCCAGAGTGGAGAGTTTTAAAAATGCTCCTCATCCAGCCTTGTATAAACACAGAGCAGAGCGTTTCAGACTGAAACGCTGACATCACCGCATGCGCACTCGCAGTTTCAGGTGAAGGTTGCGTGCGCAACCACAACTTCTAGTTAAGCCATTCCGGTCCAGTTGGTGGCGGTAATGCGTCTCAAGGTTGGATTGCCAACTGTCTCACACAACAAAAAAGAAGAACAAGAAAGAACAACCACAACAATGATGGCTGATTTCCAGGTAGCATATATATATATATATATATATATATATATATATATATATATATATATATATATATATATATATATATATATATATATATATATATACACACACATATATCCACATTGCCAACTACTGGCCTGGCATGACCACTGCATTGTTGTGAATTGTCCTCTTGGAGTTGTATGAATGCGTTTCAGGGTTGTGTAGAAAGTTTTAAACCATACAGTTACAAACACGACTGCCAAAGTAGCTGGCCAAAGATAAGTGTAACCTGCAAAAACCAAACAGAAACAGTACAGACCTTTTATGTCTGAGCGTAAAGGGAAAGGTTAGGTCAAGTGAGTTGAGGCTGTGCAATGTTCCCATGTTACCAGTCACTTGATTTGATTAAGGTTGGCTTTCACTGGGCTGCTGAGACCCAAATATCTGCTGTGTTTACATTTAGCAAATATACAAGTTGCACACGGCCTGAGGAGCTCTCCTGTGTTCCCTCTAGAGGTATCTTCCAGTGAGACATGTAGTGTGTAGTGCATGAGAACAACAATACAGTTGTGTGCACAAATGTGAGATAATAAGGCAGCTGCAGCTCAAGCCCAAGAAGCTCCCCAGAGTTTGCACCCTTTCTTCAAACATACCAGCCATAAAATCATAGATTTGCCTATAAAACCACACATATACCTTTGAGAAAAGCAGAAATCAGCACGCGATTTAGAATATATTCCACATCAAAGCTTCACAGAAACTAAAAAAAGGTCTCACAAGGTTGTTCTTGGCCTGGATACATGTTCAGAATTTGTATCTGAGGAAATCACATCTTGTAGTTGACTTCCACCTGCGCTTGCAATCAAACCCGACACTATGAACAGTTTGGACTGGGCCTGAGAAGTCCCTGGCGCACAGCATTGAATACTAAGATGGTGAGACCACTGTAAAAATACGGCCTACATATGCCGCTGATGCCATTCAGTCTGACTATGAACCCTCTCCCCGTCTTAAAATAACTATCTGCTTTCGTCTACCACTGCAACTTTGTTTCCTGTTGGTGTGAATTCATTACTGACACAGACAGCCAATTAAAAACATAAACAGGGCACAGTCTAATAAAAGTTGTATGGATAAATGCAGGCTCTTCTTCTGTCAGTCTGATATATAATGACTGAACTCATATGCAACCTTAATTCAATTTCATGCTCATCAAAAGCAAAATATGCAGTGCCTTAACACAAATATAATTATGATTATGTTGTCAGCCAGAGGATGCAGTGCTGACTTCTCATTTGAAATGACTGGATACACACTTGAATTTGAATTAATTAGACCAGCTTCATTATTTTTGTTTTTCAAACTGAAAAAAAAAATAAAATAAATAAAAAAACATGAAGCTAAAGCAAAAGCTGGTACAAAAACTGAGCATTGATAGAAAACAAGTACTTTCAGTTTGTCCTTTAGTAAACTAACTGGTATGAAGGCCACATTTTATCCACCTACTTGACATTCAGAGACTGTAACTGGACTGGCATAGTGGTTTTGCCCTTCTGTGCACGCTCAGGCCTGGACTGTATTAATGGGTAAAAAGCAGTGGATTGAGGGCACTCACGTCTGCAGACACTCATCCCTGCAAAAAGCTATTTGGTGTCTTCTTTCCGCTCAACATGCTTCCTCTCTCACTCTCAATCTGTCACCTTTCATCTGCCTTTATACTCTCTATCTCACTCTCTTTGTTGCACCTTCCCCTCACTTTAGGGGACAGTGGTGTAGAGACGTGGTCACAAGAGGTATAGTCACAGCAATAAAACTTTGCACACACGCAGGCCTGCACACACTTTCCTCTTCACTGCTTTCTCCTCTGTCATTCTTTATTCATACGTGTTTTAAGAAGCTGTGAGTTACCTCACATGTTGGCTGTGGCCATCAAACAGCTCAGTGATATTTCACTGCAGTATATATGCCATCATTCACTTTGAGCCACTCACGGTTCCATGAGTGGTTTCATCTGAGTGACCTAAAAAAAGCCGTAAAAGCTTTAAAACTTCACAACATAACTCAAAATGTTGTCAAAAGCTATCCGTCTCAAACCGATGAAAGCACATGTGACAGGACAGTAAAGGTGTGAGAGCATAAAAAGTGCATTGATAAAGCTTTGAACTCCTGTAGCACCAGGAGTGAGAGGTCACAAATACAAAGGTTAAAAGCTCCTGCATCAAACTGTAGATTCACTCTATTTTAAAACATGTCTTTCAGTTGAAACTTAATGCCTTCATCACAGCTGATTGTTTGATTGAATAAAGCACTGAGCTAGCCTAATGTAGCATTAAGTTATGAGACATTAAAGATAACATGACAGGATAATAAGTTATACTTTCAGTACAATTAAAGGACAGTATTACATCATAATTTCCACATAATAGGTTTTAATTTTGAGAAAATGGGTCAAAATTACGATAACCTTGACATTATGTCATAGTGAGTCATAACTATGATATAGACCTTTGTTGTGATAATCAGACCGTTAGTCATGTAACTATAAGGAAAAGGTAGACATCAAATCTCTGTCAGGTGATAAAAAGCCATAACTGTGAAATCAAGAATCAAAGCAATGAGTTATTATCCTCATGTGTTTTGGCCCTTAAATTTATATTTTGTCTGATATAATATAGATTTTCATCCCCTAGTCTGGACTTTCTACATTACAATTTAGATTTGAATTCAATGTCAAAATTTCAACATTAGTATAATTACCTCTGCCAAGAAGGTTATGTTTTTGAGAGTTTGTTTGTTTGTCTGTGAACAACATAATTCTTGATGAAATTTTCAGGAACAGGAATGTGTCTATAACTCCATGATAAATGGTCAGATTGCTCTGCAAAAAAATACAAGACAAGGTCACCATAATTTCTCACAGATGTAGAAGTACGATTTAGATCGTGGAAATATTCTGGATACTAAGATCCATTATATGAAATGTGTACTGAGTCTTCATAATTATCAACACTGGCAGGTAACAAATTATCATACACACCTGCAACTAACACCAAATTCTAGCCGACAGTCTGCTGAAAGGGAGTATAACATTAAAGTTGGACCAAAGTGTTGCTTGACAATCACAATATGCTTGGCGAAGGTCTGCACTCTCTGATGCCTTTCATATCTGCCTAATTTTTTGTAGCTTTGAAGTATTTTCTTGTGATAATTCATACTTTTAATGTTTTATAATATATTAACTATAAAATATCACAGTTACAACTTGATTTCTCAGAATTCAGACTTGATATCTCATTGTGTCCTGTTGTCTCACTGGAATGACTTTTTAAATGTCATTAAATTCAAGATGTTTATTTTTTTTTTAATCTAAATGGAGTTTAAGTAGCTTCACATTCTGAGTGTTGTTTGGACACCATTGGGAAGACAGACATTTTATTCAAATATATCCGATCAACAACGGAAATAGGATGTCTTTGTGAAATGGAATCATCTCCTCTTACAAAGTTTTGAGTCTAAGTTTGTCAAGGTGTCCTCAAAGTGACTCCTTAGAGACTGTTGAAGCTCACGTTGTCTTGTTTCTCTCTTCTACCCTCCTTCGCCCTCTCTCACAAAAACAGACTTACAACTCTCTCCAGCGTGTATATCGTCGTTGGCTTTGTTTACATCTGTGTGGGATTACAGAGAGGATGTCTGGGTCGTCTTCACAAGTTTCAGCATCTTTTGATGAGAAACTTGACCTCTGGGATGAATTGACAGATGGCATAAAGATTGAAGAAAGGGCACCAGAGGAAGTGATCATATGTCGTAGCCAGGGGGAAACAGACGACACAGTGCCAAGAGAGGGGTTAGCGAGGGACATAAAGGAGACACGTGGAGGGTTTGAAGCCAAGAAAAGACAGTGGATAAGAGAGGAGACTTTTACACTGTCTCTGTGAGCTTAGTAACGAGCAAATCAAGTGTTTCTCCCAAGATGTTTATCATTTTGAGCAGAGCTTGCCATAATTGATGTCCCTTTTCTTGTTTGTACCTCTGTTGTAATTATCTTGACATTTAATGTCGATCTACAGCGTTAGATAACCAAGAAAACTGTAAAACAGCTTAATTTCATGTTCACCAGCTTCTACGGTGCCACATTTGCACAGTTTGTCAAATTCAAATTTGTTTTTACAAACAACAGCGCAGCATTTGAATGTATTTAAGAGTTACTCTCTCAAGCAGACAGGGCTGTGATGTATGTCTTCCCAGTATCTGTGCAACTTGTCACTGTATTCTTTGCTTTGCAAGGCTCTGCCTGAAATATGATGAGCTTAGACTAAAAGCCTGCCGAGCCTCTCATCTTAAAAATATGTGACAGCTAAACCCTCCAATCCAGCCACAGACAGAATGTGAGACTTAAAGAGGAAGGAGAGAAGTTGTGGTTCCTGGCACACAGAAGATTTCTACTAGAGCCGGTACCCGACGCTGAGTTTACACGAAGACCCAATAAGCCTGTCTGAGTGGGATATTTGTGATCAGTTTTGTTGTGACCTATTTTAATGCAACAGCACTGCACAGGTTTACAATTCCTCTGAGGAAGAGGGGGAAGATGAGAGAAAGAACAACGGACAAATAGTGACAGACACACACACACACACACACACAAACACACATGAAGCAGGTGCCATGATGAAAACCAAAAACCTTCAATCAGCGCTAAAAATATTGATGATTTTTGTGTGTCTTTGATGGCTTGTCCAAACTTTTACTTCAGAGGAATATGCTAGTTGCCAATCATGAGCTTAAGAACTCGAGCAAACTTGGCTGTGGGTGGACAAGCTTCCCCCTCGATATAACAGTGGGAGTGGAAGGGAGAGGAAGTTCTGGTATTTTAAAAACTGACACAGCAGATAAAGTTTACTCTTGTGTATTCACTACTACAGATGGTGACAGGTAGCAGGAAGAGATTTGATTCCAACTTCAGGTTGCTGGGGTTCTGACTTCTGCCAGACAACTTGGTCCCAGCATTCACAAACTACACTATGTTGGAAGGTGCAATATCAGTTTTCAAAGTTCTGCTTTTGGACATTTGTGCCTTTTTTGATGGGACAGCTGAAGAGACAGAAAACATTAAGAACAGAGAGCAATGGAAGACAGAAAGCAACCGCTATGGAGAGAACTGCAGCCTCTGCATATAGGGCCCAAACTAAGACCATGTTGGATGATTTGAGCTTTTAAAAATGTATTGTTGCATTTTTCCCAAGTAAAATTCAAAAGAAGTAAAAGAAAGTAGTGTTCATTTGCAAGCTTTTGGTCCTGGATATAGATTATATGTCAAAAATTTGAGATTGGGTATTAAACTGATCAAAACCCTGGCTTGAGAGACAACCCACTTCACCTACTAAACCACAGCCCATTTGCAAATTTGTGGTTTGAAACCAGAATGTGTTACTTTTATGGTTCCCATGATTTTTGGATCCTTTCAAACTCATGCCCAGTTGTCCCTACCTGTCCAAAAAACTGTCTCAGCTTTGTTTGATTTTATCTTAATTTAGAGTAACTTTAATTGAAATCTGTAGCCCTATAAAGCTACAAAATAAAACAACTATGCAAAGAGGAAGAGACACAACAGAAGTTTAACTGACAATGAGACACAGCGGCTTTACACCCTCCTCCCACTTATCTGTGCCAGGGGAGCACATTACAAATTGAAGTGCTGCTCAGTGTTATTTATATTTTGCCCAGTAAGAGTCCTGAGCCTCGATGACAGCAAGCTGACTGCCAGCTTCAGATACCCTACACTTCACCTCCCAACGCTCCCCGACTGCATGTCGTGCCCACATCACGCTGCAGCAGTAATCCAGAATTAATACCATCAGAAAAGAGTTAACGCACTGACATGCTCCATGTCCCACAGGCAGGAGGAGTCAGGAAGATTGTCACTGGTGGGGTGGGCACAGTATCAGACCAGAGAACCTGTGATGTTTGATAAAGACAGGGTTCATTTCAAAGCAGCAGATGGCAGAATCACACGCAGGCCGGGTCAGGTGAACTTCTGGAGATGGGGCAGCAGATTTTAAAGGCCCCTCTTCACTTTTAGCTGAATCACATAGTTAATTTGAGAATTAGTCATAAAAAGGGACAGAATGCAAAGTAGGCTTTAGGGCCCTATTAGCCTTACTTTACAAGCTGCATCTGCAGCTGTGCACATTAGACGTAAAATCCTAACACACACACACACACACACACATGCACACACCCACATATATATACATATAATATATACATATTAGGGATGCACCGATATGAACATTTTGGCTGATATCTAATATTAATATTGTTGTTATGGCCGATAACCGGTATTTAGATAGATAGATAGATAGAAAATACTTCATTATCCCAAAGGGGAAATTCAGTAGTCACAGCAGCATTTAAGAAAACAAAAGTAAGAAAGTGTATAGAAAGTGCAAAAAGGTCCACAAGAATTAAAAATATTTACTGATATCAGTATTGGTAAAAAAACCTAAAAAACCCCAAAACAATCTAAGATGTGTTGAGGTAGTTCTGAAAGAAAGAGTGGCACGATTGTGAGAAAAGACGACCAACGCGAGGATCACAGGATGGAGGGCCCAAGATGAACGCTATCAAAAAGTATGCTTGTCTGTTCTATGTATCAAAGAGAGAGAGAAAAGAGAGACATGAAAGAAGAGAGTTCACTCTTTTAAGGTAGTTTTGGTGTTTACATAGTCATGGAAAAAAAATTGTTTTGGTCTTGAAAGATCATTCTAGATACTCTGTAAATGGCCAGCAGCTACTGATCTGCCCACTTTTATACATAGGCCGATGACAATATGCTAAAAAATATGACCAACAGTTGGGCTAAAACTGTTGCTACGAGCACATCAGATAGTCACAGCGCAAAGTCTAAATGCACTTGTGGTTGTCTTACTCTCCACCTGGCAGAAAAAATTGCAATACTTACTTAAAGCATTGTTTTTGGTCTCAACCATCTCCTAACTAAATTATATGAAAATTCATGAGGAAAATGCTGCATTATGCGAAGAAGAAAGTTGCCATCTGCATGTAGCTACCATTCAGTGCTCCACTTTTAGAGTTTTTTTTTCTTGAAAACAGCTGCCAGCTGCATAAAAAAACAGGCATGAATTATTGCAGAGGCTTCATGTAAGTTAATGCTTAGGAAACAAACTCTTTTATTGTGTACAATTGTGCTCTTTCTGTGCTTGGAGCTGACAGGGAATAATTATTATTCTTTAGATGAGTATAAACAGCATGAAACTCTGCAAAAAGCCACACACCTGGGCTTCAAATAAGCCAAAACAGTCACAAATTAGGGCACCCTGGTGTGTGTGAGCTTTGGTTTGTCAGACTTTTTTTCACCGATTTGGTAGCAAGAACATTTTCTCACATTTTGTGGTGTCTGTTGCTCTCAGGAGGAGCAAGAGCAACAGACAAGTCAGAGAGAGAGAGAGAGAGAGAGAGAGAGAGAGAGAGAGAGAGAGAGAGTTTGTGTCACTGACTGAGAGATTATCCCTTGACAACTGCAGTTTCCCCACACACCTATTTCACCACACAGAGTGTGTATCCAGATTACTCTTAATCCTGAATGCCACAGCCTGAGACCTGACAGCAGCTAAGAGGAGCTGACATATCAGCTCAGTTTCAGCTCCACGGCGCTGGCGCTGCAATTTAAGGCTGATTTAAAATTTTATTGGGCCCCCTCGAGGCGCAGCCTAAATTAGCAATATTGCTGTGGTTTTAACTCTTTGTATGCTGCAGCTGTCTGTGATGAGTACTGAGTGATGTTTGGTTCCAAAGAGTGAACTTATCAGACTCTCTGTGGACAGTCATGTTGGCTGCCTCCTTTCTTCAAAGAACTTGTAAAAGGGTTTCTGGCGAGCAATGAAACAGAGGAAAATTACTGCTTATTTCTTTTTATGGTTGAAAAGCACAACAGTACTCAGCCTGTGTATTTGTAGTTACTTTTGAGACTTAAAACCACCTCCAGGTGTGGGCGTTTGACAGTAAAAATTAAAAGCATCCTACAGAAAACTTGTTTTTGACTTTTGATTGTGCATTTAACACCAGCAAATGAGATGTCTTTGTAGAACTACACTACTTTTCATTCACAGGACAAAATCCAGCAGAACTAAGAGGTGCTGCATCAAAAGGGGAAGCCAAAGTCGACACAAACTGAAACTTCTTTTGCAGAAGCTTTAAGTGTTTAAGTACAAACCATTTAATTAGCACCAAAATGTCTGCAAAAATGGTTCCTGTAATATTATAAGCATGATATCTCAATAAAGAACAGGAAGTTAAAAAAAAGAAGTACAGCAAAAATAAGGAGTAAAAGAAAAGTTGAAGGTGAGCTGAGTAGAGAACTTGAAAAGCAGAAGTGAAGAAGAATGACTCCAGGTGTGATATCTATGATTTCACTGCTGAGCTTTTTGATTTGAGAAAGACAGGTGTGAAGTATCGCAACAAACTCAACAGAGTCTCTTTATTGACCCTTCCATAGCTTTAACTGTGTTCAGCCACATGCTCTTGCTCACTGGAGGGTCCCCAGGTTTTATCATAGACAGGGTGTTTGCTCACTGGCTTTATCTCAGAGGGCTCTGTTTAATGGAAACCCTGCCCAGTAAGCTCTTGCCTTTTACTGGGCCCCTTTATGGCAACACTGACGCAACTGGGAAGTCCTAGGCTTGCAGTGTGTATTCTCTCGGCTAAGTAAAATAATGTTGAGTTGTGCTGCACTGGTGACACAGTGACCATCAGCAGAACCAGAGACCTAAAGCGAGGGTTGTCTCTGAGGCACAGACTCCTGTTTTGGTTTTAGCATCTTCAACTTGTTCCACATGCTATCTTTGAAGTACAATGTTTTCTTTTACTTGGTATGACTTTCAATCTCATCACGACTCCTTGTCCACTTTGATATTTCCCCTCCATTCCATTCTTATAACGAAGGAGAGTTACTGTCAACACGGATGTACTATGTGCAGGGGCATAGCTACAATTAGGCAAACACAGGCAGTTGCCTGGGGCCCCAAGATTCCCAGGGCCCCCCCAAAGCGTCTCTTAAAAACTGATTTTTGAAGTTCTCTTCAATTGAAAACATTTCTTTTTTTCTAAATCTAACTTCATATGCTTCAAAAAACATCAAAAGGCTTAATCTTTAATGATTGTTTTGGGTACTCCCCCCTTCTTATTCAATGGGCTATTCCATGTTACAACACATCTGAAAATTTGATTCAGGAAGAAAGTGGTAAAAAACACGTTTTTCCCCATTTTTTTCTTATTTTCAACCAAGTCGGAAATAAAAACAATGTTGCTTTGAGATCTGAGATAAACTTATAAGACTTTTAGGATTTTAAGGACTTTATCTAGCCCAGGAAACAGGATAATTTTCTCAAAATCAAACTTTTTGAGTTGGTGATAAACATTCTTCTACAAAATCTCTTTTTTGGATACATAACTCACTGGACAGGGGGTCAAATGAAAATACATTAACTCTAAAATATTAGTGCCAAAAAGTATGGTAACTGTAAATATCACCTCTTTAAGTAGATTTTTTTTCCAGTTTTATGTTGTGCTTGACATTTACATATTTTTTCTTTACTATAAATATATATATATATATATATATATATATATATATATATATATATATATATATATATATATATATATATATATATATATATATATATATATATATATATATATATATATATTTAGTATTTACCAATTGTAATGTTTTCTACTACATACTTTCTTGTTTGTTACTGTTACTCTGTAAATTCCCCACTGTGGGATAGTGCTGCACGATTTGGGGAAAAGGTGTGATTTGCGATTAGGTGGACAATATTGCGATTGCGATTGTGCTTGCGATTTAATAAAAAAAGTTGTGTCATGATGAGTCTACAGACTTGCTTGGTTATCATGGAGAAAAATCTGAATTGCATGTGCTGACATTGCGATTGCGATTGCGATAATCGTGCAGCCCTACTGTGGGACAAATAAGCTGTCAATTGACCATAAAAGATTTCAAATCCAGGACAAAGTGGACTAAACCATGTATTCACTTTTTTCAAAATCAAACTTAAGTACAGAACTTGAGGAAATGCATTTAGTTGCGTTAAGTTACCATGTACAAGATTAACACTGTCTCATGCCTTGATTCTTGGAAAGAGACAGAGGACCCAGGGAAGGCCAGTCTAGCTCCGAGGAAGATGAGTTACAAGGACATGGAGGGCCCCATTGACAGGGTTTGCCTTGGGCCCCCAAACAACTAAATATGCCCCTGATTATGTGTTCCAGGATATGTGAAAGCAGTTGCTGCTGTTAGTTACTCTTTAATGTATCCTCTGCACTAATACAAGTGAGCCCACAAATGGAGCTTTAACAACTTTATACAAGTTAGAAAAATCAGAACAGCAGTTCAATTATCAAACTTTGCTCCTTTGTAGCGAAAGCATCAGAGAGACAAAGGACCTGATTTGTAAACGGTACATACTGTAAATGTGAACTTCTTTATAAGAAGCCACAAAGTGTTCATAAGAAGAGAAAATAGGGACTTGAGAATACTTAAAAATGTAGACTTTATGCTAATGCTTGCATTAAGACATAACAAGCTTCAGATGATGATAGCTGCTTTTTAAATGGTATTATGGGAGAAATCTGGCAGATTGGAGGGCTAAAACTTTATAACAAGCTCTGACTCTAAACAAAATCCTTCAAGACATTTTATGCTCTTTGAAAAGCACCACTATATGAAGAGTTATTTCCGGGAATAGTCCAGGAAGAATTATGGGAAGTGATCCTGTATGTGTATCAGCATGATGCAACCGACATAGTAGCATTTGCTACCTGGCGCTGACGGTGAATATGATACACAGCTAAAAGTTGGACCTGTTTGAGTGCTCTGAACACTCTGTAGACTGCCGAGGTGTCTTTTTTTTTATTTTTTTAACCATGACAGGACTTCAAACAGCACTCCTGGTCACATGATCCTTCACTTACTGTTGGTTTTGAGGCGTGCTGGCTCACTGTTGCGACTTCCTGCCTGGTTGATCGCCTTGACAAAGAAGATGTAGCGGGTGCCACTCTGCAGGCCGTGCACCGTGTAGTGGTTCTGCTTGATGTTCGGTACGATCATCCAGCTGTCAGCTGAGTTGTACAAACCTAGCAGATACACAAACACACACACACACACATACACACACAAACACACACACACACACACATAGCATGAGTCACCAAGTTCTGTTAATGTTTTTGAAACAAGCTGTGGACTCCTGCAGAGAAAAAAGTAAAAATAAAAAAATCTGACCTGAGGAGTTTTTCTTTTTCTTTTTTTAAACCTCTGGTGAATCATTGCAGAGTTAAAACCTTAAGCGATCATCCTCCATGTACTGCAACATTTATGTGTACACACCAATCCTTCCCATTACCTTTCCATCAACTTTATCATGGCTTGCTCCCCTGTGGCGATTTTGTGTGTTCACTTAGCTGAACATATAACCTGCTAAGAACAAGGTGCTCGCACAACATGACAAGAGATGATCTGCAGAGAACGCCTGAGGGCAAAAGAGTGCGATATCCTTTCATGTCCAAATGCACGGCAACATGGGCAACACCAGCATGACCTCAGATGGTGTGCAACTTTGATTCAAAGTGACTGTGAGCAGAGGGTTAGTGATGGCCGGGCTAGCTCTGCAGCTACCTGCTTCCAGACACGGTCTCTGTGGTCTCCGAGCTGCAGCAGAGTGTGAAGGATGAGGAGGAAAGCTCAGCTCAGAGAGAGGAGAGGATTGGCTACAGTGGTTGGCTCTTTTGGCCTCTAACATTGTGTGAAATGAAGGGGATACATTTACACTTTAGCATTACTGTTGTTGACAGGAGTGTGCAGAGAAGGGTGGCCAAGGGTGGCATGGTACCCCTTCTTAAAATCTGCCTGGCTGCTCCAAATGCAACCCCAAAATCCTCATCCATGACTGGCTCTCTGCTTACTAGAGGCAGGTTTATTGCTGAGAGACAAACAGTTTTGAGCTGTGTTCAACAGACTTTTTTTTGTATTTCAACTAAACACATTACTGTTTCCTTGGTTAGGCCTTGCATGTTAAAAAAAACCTCCAGACACATCCCTGGTTGTAGAACAAAGAATTTAGGATTAAAATTGTAAGATCTGTTGAGCCAGCTTTTTTTGTAGGGTGTCACTTTCTAACTAAACCATAGGCAGAAAAAAAAAATCACAGCTCTCTTAATGTGCTATCACAGGTGTACCAAGCTTATGCTGCTTGTTGATGTGAGAAAACCAGTGTGAAATTCCCCACTTCCTTGTCACTGGCTGAGTTTTTCACAGGTTTTTGTTGACATTGTCAGAGCGCACAGGTGATGAGAGCTGATTAAAATTTCTTTGTAGCAGAAGTTGGAGCATCTCTATCCAGAGTAAATATGCAAGTTTGTGTAAAAACACAATGAATATTAATGAGTTTTTATTACCCTGCTAGATAAACCTTGAACCTCATAAACATGTTGATTAATCCCGCTGTGATACGCCAGCAGAACGCCAGAAAAAAGCGATGTTTCGTGGGAAAACGTTTGGATGGAGAGCAATTGACTGCCACACTAAAAACATCTTTTTTCCCCCACCACCTGAAAAAAAACCCTCGCCAAAACAATCAAAGCTTTGTGTTTGGTTGCGCTACAGTTGAAGTTTGTGTCTGTGGAGGTGAAGTTGGAATAACAATCAGTTTTATGATTCACTCCCCTTCACAGACATGAAAAGAAGAAGGGGAAGAGAGCTCTCGAGGCCATGCCTGCCTTGTCCCTTATGGTGAGGATGCGTTGTGAATTATTGAAGAAGATGGCAACAGCATGCATAAATAATGGCTGTGAGTCTGCTTGTAAATATAAATACTTCACAGGACGCAAATACGGCCTTTAAAAGTGAGGCAGCTTTAAGAATGAATGAGGGAAGAGGTCGATGAAGGCTTTACATATCTGCTGATTTTTTACAGGCCTTATTTCTGACAAAACAACGCCATCGAACTAAAAGGTAACGCAAGAAAAAGTACCCAAAAGTATTCATGCGCATAATATCTTGGCATGGCCTCATAAATCACTTTATCCAGAATCACGCCTCCTAGTTTGACGTTGGAGCCCTGTGTGTAGAAAACATGGAGGCTACAATGTTATTTGGGCTCTCCAAAAAAAGGAACAGGGGGAAAATGAGGGAGAAGGACTTCACGCTGCTTTCCATTTTTAAAGCTTTTGATCTCCGTAGCTCCTCTTCCTTTTTGCTAAATCAAATTAGGTCAGTACACAGAAATACTCCATCTCTACTTCTGCCACTGAAAAGAGAGTTTTCTGACACAAGCAAAGCTGCTTTGGAGAGCAGTGTGACTTCAAAGCATGGAGGGGTAACTGAATGTGAAAAGAAAAGAAAAAAATAGGAGGGGAAATATATCAGCTTGTGTCTAACCAGGCATTAAGTGTACTTATGTAAGTACAGTTTGTGTGTTTGGGTGCGTCAGTGTGTGTGGAGAAGATAGGGGTGAAGGAAACAGAGAGACAAAGTATCCTGGAAACGCAGGAAGGATTTTCTTTGATGATGCAACACAACGCCTTCGAATTCATCTTTTCAACAAACAGACCGATCTTGTTCTTATTCTGAAAGATGCCCTGTTGAGTTAAAGAGAGAGGGGGGATTTTTTAAAACTCCAGGCTGTCCTGACACCAACCTGGATCCTGCTTTTCACCTGTGATAATCATATTTATACCGCACCACAGCGCAGTGCTCATGAATACACATGAAGACTGATGAAGCTGTCAGCCAGAGCCAGCAGGCAGACATATTTCTGCTGTGATTAACACGCAGACCTCCTTTAAAATGAAATAACTGACAACAAAAATTGTAAAAATGTTGTTTGAAGTCAGTGGGAGTGGGGGCGGGGGATTTGGACTTCTCTTTGGTCCGGACAGATACAGATAAGCTGCTTCAGCTGAGCGGTGCAGGAAAACAGATGAGCGTGGAGGATACTGCGGCTATTTGGCTTCTACACCTTGTTGGTTTAATGGGATAGTAGTTATAAATATGATAGCCACGGGCCGTGAGGGAAGGATGTGAAATAACAAAATGGCTGTAGAGCAGAAAATGATGCCGTAGTGTGAAGAGACGAGACTTTCCACCACAGGCCTGGATGAAGAAGCTATCACATTTGAAACAAGTCTCTGAAGCAGAGGAGTTACAGAGTGATCCTATAATCAAGGGTACAGTTTAGAAATACAAAAAAGTGAAAAAAATGCTCTTTTTTTGTTTTATATTCTATTTGATTGCAAATGATAGACCTGTAATGTAGTAAATCCATTAGTTTGCAAGCTTCAGTTCTAACTAATTCTTAAATATTTAGGTATTAAAAAAAATTGGAGCATAATTTTGTCAACCGTGTTATGGACAAAAGTTGTGACTATTTTTTCAACGTAAATCTTTAATACACTAAATTTAGAGTTAGACAACATGTCTATGTAAGATTGTGTTCTAGAAATGTCCCTCATTATTTATATCACAGTTCAGCCCAAATTTAAAATAATTATGGCACAAAAATCACGTGTAACACAATTGACAGGACAAAATCTGTCACACGGATTTCTCTGACACACACAAAGTGATTTATTTTATCCATTTAAATTATTAAAATAGTTATTAAAATAGTTTTTAAAACAGCTTTGTCATGTTTTAAAAATTATTTTAAACAAATAGTATACACAAATGTGTATTCTAGTGTTAATTTTCAAGAGCAAACTTGACATTTGAAAATTGGACAGCACAAAAACTGCAAATTGCAACACATGATTTGCATTTTTAGCTAAATAAATAGTGGACTCACTTTCTGTCGTAAATGAAAAATTAAAGTGAAAATGACCCACTGTAAAATTGGCCATTGCTTGAAATGTATGCATGGTAAAATTAATAAGTATATCCCATGGACATGAAATGTACCCCTCATTATAGAATCCCTCTATAACTTAAAGAGATGAAAAGTCAAACTGCCTAATTTTTTTGGTGTGTTTATTTTACTTTTACCTTCAGGTAAAGCTGAGACGAATATTAAAATCGAAGTTTGATTTTTTTTTTTTGAGACTTATTTCTGCACAGTATTTATCTGATAAAAACCCAGGAGAAACTGGAAGGAGGAGCAAATGGTCTTTTCTGTCTGCTCTTGCAAAGAGATAAAACATATATTTATAGGAGATGATGTGCAGGATAGTTGCTGATGCTTGTTGGTTGGCAAATACTCAGGCGTAAACTCTTGAAAAGTACAGTTTTGCACCTAGCAAAACATCTCAGGTTTCTGCCTCACAGTCACAATGAAGACATCACCATTTGTGGTCCTTTTGTTCCAGTTGGGGAGCTAATGCTTCACAGTGGTATTTGGTTTCACCAGGGATTCTACTTTCTGCTGCCGTGCTTGGATGATCCTGCAGAGGCAGGGTTCAGAAGACCCCACAGACCTTTACACTCTCAACATGCAGAGTCTGACCAAGTCTGAGGATGAGGCCATGCGAGGGAAAGAGTCAGAGAGCAAGAGAGAGGTAGAGGGAGGATTGCACTCAAGTGGGAGCATTTAGCCACTTGAAAAGTCAGAGGGAAAAATGCAATGGTAAAAACTCAAATAGCGTGGCAGGCTAAATGGGTTTCTCTCTTTCTCAGTTTCTCCCACAAATCTCTGAGGACTCTGTGGCAGCACGCGGCTGAACATCCGAGTCACTCAGACTAACAGCTGAAATGTATCCTGATGTTTCAAATGTCTGGGGCACTTGAGTTGCTCGGTTAGACAGAGAAATGTCAGACTGCAGGGGGAAGAGGAGATGATGAAAGGATCAAAGAAGGGAAAGTAGGTGGAGAGGCACAGGTGTATGTGTGTATGTGTGTATGTGTGCATGTGTACGTGTGTGTGAGAGTGTGTGCAAATGCTTGAATGTGCACCATTATGTACATTAATCATTTTCTCCTCACATCAGTGATAAGTGCCAATTTTCACCTCTCCTATGTTACCATTATCCACTCTGAATTTCACCTGCTCTCCTCTTTTCCTCCTCCTCCTCCTCTGCTGCAAACTGTCTGTCCCTTTATTTATGCACAGACAGACAATGAGAAGTAATGCTGAGCAGCAGATGGCTGCTAGATTTGTGTTAATGAACTCTGAATCAGTCTGAATAGGCAACATTTCAACAAATGAAGATTCATGACAATGGTCCTTTAAACGCCCTGTTCCACAAAGCTTCAGCCACAGAGTTTCAAGAACATGACTCAGGTTTTCAGGTGAGATAACAGGATCTTTCCGTATGTGAAGAGACAAACTAAAGAGGAAGATTGAAGTTTAACTGGGCAGGAATATAAGAAAAGTTGCAGAAAAATTTCTAGAGTGGCATAAATCTGTCCAGACACTGTTAGTTTCACTTCAGCTAAAGACGTTTCCAGAGCTTTAGTTTCCAGATGATGAAGAAAGTGCTGCATACTAAGTGGCACAGTCAAGTCGTTTGATCCAAAAGCTAAATGAAGTCCAACAACTTTCTCCAGAAAATGCAATATAATTTCTGTTCATTGAGGTAAAATACACAAAGAGAAGCATGAGATGACCAAAAAAAATCTAAAAATTCTTTTGGAGAGAAATAGTCCCATTTTAAAAAGTGCAGCAGTGATTTTACTCTCTCATTCTCTGTTTCTGCAGTTTTCTCTCTGTTTGAACAAATAGCAGACACCAAACAGTGAAACCATTCTGAGAAGCCCCCTGTGATATGAGCTGTATGGCCTATTTTTTTAACAAGTAGTTTTAATAACTCAGCTCTGTCTCTATAAATAAAAGCATGGAAGACAACAAAGGCTGAAACTGGACAGAAAATCTAGGTTATGCAAAAGGGTTTGTATTAAATATTGAACTTGTGAATATCAGGAGGAGAAATACAGAAAGTATTGTGGTGCCCCAATTTAGTTCTTTCTGTTAGTGCAGAGAAGTCAGTGCACATGGTGTTTCTCTCAGGCTTGTTTTAGGGCGAGTGTGTAGCTGTGGGTATAATCATTTGCCTAATAGTGACAAAGAAAACCTTGTGCACATACTTTGATAGGCTGTACCATTTTAAGCCAGACTTAAGGCCTGATTTGCCACATTCAATGAATGAGAGGTGTGACCTCTTCAAGGGGCTTTCATACAAAGCGTGTGGTGTCAATATGACGATTTTAATGCTACTGATTGCATCCGAGCTTCTTTGAGCTGGAGTTGTAACTATCAATTCTTCTGCTCTCGTTTCCTTTTTCTATCAGACAGTCCAGCTTTAGTGTCCACCATTACTACAAAGTTAATCCAAGAAAATGTTCAGAGCAAAGGAAACACAGATCTCTCTTCTCTGTGTCGTTACTCAATCCAGCTCTTTCTGACCTGATCCGGAAGCTGAGAAATATCATTTAGGAATAACCTATTTTGGCTGTGATAATCTTATTTTAAAGTGTGGATTACTATCAGGCATATATCAAAAAGAGAGACTTTTCAAAATCACTTAGAAAGTCCTCAAGTCCCTCAAGTCCTTTTAAAAGGGTTAATTAACATCCCAAAGTTAGAATTTTCTGGCTACTTTTTGATGGGTCAGGCTTTGCTTTTTGTTGCTAGGCGCCGCCCTGTTGGCTATGGCTGCCTTTTGCAGCAGCTCTCTCTCCTTTGTCAGTTTTTTGTAATTTTTTCGTCTCTTTTTCGTAATCTTTGTGTTTGGAGTGGCTCATTACTTTGTATGGCTCATTTGTTGGTCATGGACACCAAACTTTTTGTGGCTTCAGTGATATTTTTACTACTTTTTCTCCTGTGTTTGTCTGGAGATCCTTCATGTAACCATAGCTGCATTGTTTACACGAGAAAATCAGCTGTTAGCAGCCTGCAGCATGTCAATGCTAACTGGTGTAAGGCCTGATGTCTTCCCACAAGGTGAGGAGAAGGAGGTGAGGACGACGTGCTGGTTCTCAGGTGTGAGCTAAGAAGTGACGACATGGACCTGTCCTTCAATCTATCGCTACTGGGAACGTAAGATCTATCCCCAATAAGATGGATGAGGTAGCTGTGCTAACCCAGCAACTGAGGAAATACCAGAGGGCAGAGTAGCATCATGCTATTCACAGACATGGTTAACGGAGCTAACATTAGAAACCAATGCCACATTGGAAGAGCTTCACCTGCTGTGAGCAGACAGGATCTAGGAGACAGAGATGGAGCATGACCGAAGAAGCTCAGTCCTGGACCCTGTGGAGGTGGAGGCTGGCTGAACTGGAGAATGATGGACAAGCTGTCATCATCTATTTTCTGATGGACCTTTTTGCTCTTTCTATACACGGTCTTACTTTTGTTTTATTAAGTGCTGCTGTGACTTCAATTCCATTGTACTTGTTACAGTGACAATAAAGTTCTATTCTATTCTATTCTATTCTATTCTATTCTATTCTATTCTATTCTATTCTATTCTATTCTTTACTGAGCTAAATTACAGATACATTGAGGAACTAAATGAGAATTCTACATTTTTCGCACGAGTCACAACTAGCGATGGGTACCTTTCACATCTGAACTAGTATAGAATTTTTCAATTCAACATATTTATTCTTCAATATACAACCTTGTAATACTGTGTTCATGTCCAGCATAGAAAACCGTCTACTCTTCCACCCCCTCACAGTCACAAGGATTTAGGTACCTAAACATAGTACCTTTTGATTTTATGTGAATCGGTACCCGCTACTTTTGATGGAATTCCGTACTCGGTACCTATGAAAGTGCCTAATTTAGTACCCATCCCTTAATTGCTTAGATAAAGCATGAAAGAAAGAAATTTAAACAGAAAGTCAAGCTGTAGAAGCAGAAGCAGCCAGCTGTTAAATGTTTCTGATTAAATGTATTCTTTCTGAGAGAAGCATTGTGTTATTGTTTCGAAAGTTGCATTTTTTTTTCCTCAGAGGCTTATGACTGCCAGACTATTGATGCGAGGGAGTTCTGTAAAAAGTCCAGTCCCCAGAGGTGCCGTACAGGTATTCAGCACTAAAGCCTGAAAAAACACATTAGATTGGGTGTAGTTGTGCGTTTTAATTTTTTTGGAAGAGAAATACCCTCTACCTTTAATGAAACATGGAAAACACATCATCTCATCAACTTAGGCTAAAACAAGAGGCATCAGAACTTGGACAAAGCATCTGATCCCTTTTGCTGTAATTTTGATTAAAAATTAATGTGACATGTCAGTGTTTAAGATGCACATTTGAGATAAAGTGAAAATTTGAGTACTGGTGCTCGAATAACTCACTGATGAAGTTTGTCTGCCCAGTGTAGATGGTGTACTGCAGCTCGTAGGAGGTGACGCTGAACTCGTCCTCGGACGTCCAATGGACAGTGATGGTGTCATGGGAGGCGGTGCACAGCTCGTCTCTGATGGATGGAGGATTCGGAGCTGGATGTGGAGGGAATCACAAAATGACTTGTAGAAGCTTGAATTGAAAGCTTTTCCCTTTAGTAATGATAATAATCAATGTAAAGGGTCATTCCACTAAAACCAACACAGCTCACCTGTTAAATAATCCAGCCCCTCCAGAATCTTCTTTTCTCTGGAAAAATCCAGGGCGAAGTTGTCAAACGCCTCGTTCAGGTTGACGTCAGGGATGAGTACCTGGGAAGAGGCCGTCGCCATGGCAACCCTTTACAGCCGGCCATGACGTGGGTGCAGGAAATGAAATGTCAGTAGGGTATGGTGGGCAGGTGAGGGAGCAGGAGAGGGTCGAGAGGTCAGATGATTTGATCAGAGGGAAAGAGTAAAAGAGATGAAAGGTGATGAAGAGGTGGAACATGTGAGGAGACAGCAGGAGCAGAAAGGAGGTGAGGGGGTGGATGGGGTGGGAATGAAAGAGGAAGATGAGAAAGAGGAGAAAGAGAAAAGTAGGAAATGAGTGAAATTTTGACGTCTTAAAACTTAGCATATAAACCCAGAGATTGATCCAATCACAACAGATCAGACACGCTCTGACAGACTGCCTCTGTAGTGTGCACAGATTTGTGGAAACGGGCCGCCTACTTCTGCTTCCAGCATCACTGAACCGTTTGCGGCAGGAAACAGCCTGAACCACAGAGCTGGCAGAGTTACAGAGTGCAGCACACACTGGCTCTAGTCCTTAAGACTTTTGCTCCTCAGTGAAGAGAAGCCAGTCGCTCAATAAACTGCCAGGGCAAGTGCTGGAAAAAAAGAAAACAACACACAGCGGTATTTATAAAAACACCAGCTGCAGAGTGTTGTCTGTGTGATAAAAAATGTGAGAAACTTGCTGGTCCATGTTTGAAAGCAAGGATTCAGGTATTAGAGAGGTGTGCAGGTAGGAAGAGAAAAACGGCAGGTACAGCCCCAGAAATGACCTGATATGGATCCCAGGAGCTTAAAGGGTTTGATATATATCTGATTCAACCCTCCTCAAAGATTGGATAGAAGAAAAAATGTCAATACAGTTAACGTGGTTGTAGGAGATTTAAGGCCTGAAGAATAAATTCTCTTTTTGGCGCTGGCTGCACCAACAACTTCATTTCAGAACACTTTTCATCCGTGTTTACTGTTGCAACGTTTCAAAAGATGTACCACAGATGTAGCAGTGACGGTTCAGCAAGGTCAATACTGGTGCTGCATACGAGGAGAAGATTCAGCGGCGGTGTACAGCAGCGATAAGATCAGCTGCTTCCTGTCGTAAACTTCATTCTTAACTTAAAGCATAGCATAGATAAAACTTTGTTTTTATCCATGCTGGATGGAACTAGCCTACCTTAGGTTACTGCTAGTTACTGACAGAGTGCACATGCATGTGTGTTTTCACTTCCTAAACAAGCGCCAAGGAAACAGTGACTGTTTTCAAAACATACAACTTAAAAATGCAGTATTCACTGTATATGATGTTAGAATGCTCTCTGTCTGTCTGCACTGTGTCACCCACCTCTCTGCTACATTTCGGGCAGTCTGAAGGAAGCGTGCGTGGTCGTTCTCCTTCAGGCTCTGCTCGGCCTGCGTGATGAGGGCGCTGGAACGTTCCAGACACTGACGACAGTTTGCGATCTGCTGAGCCAACTTGCGCAGTTTCATCACCTGGAAAACACACAAACACAGATCATGCTGCTGTGCTGCAACACTTATTTCTATTTATGCCCTCTGTGTGAGCCTTAAAGGAATACCCGACTAGACGGTTCACTTTGTCTATTAATAAGAACAGAAATAAAACAGACTGATATCTATGAAAATATTAGCTACGGCAGTCAAAGCCACAAACCACTTCTTATCTGTTGTGCACAAATTTTAAGCTGAACTCCTTTTTTTCATCACAGCTCCCGGAACTCAGACAAAAGCAGTCCCTGCTGTTATTGATCTGTTATGCTCGTCTCCTGTGCCTGAAAATAACTTCCAAAATTGCTAATGGCAACTCACATCACCTCTGCTGCTCCACTTCTGGAAAAATATCTCTCAAAGCTCTGTATACCTCAGAGATACATTTAAACATGCTCCAATAATCTCTGTATGAGGTTTGCATCACAGTGACATCAGTAAAATAAATGTTCAACACATTTTGAGACAAACTTATTTAAGCTTTTCCTACCCTGTCACCCTTGACACAGCTGAGATCTGTGAAGCCAACAAGTTGTCATAGTACTAAAGCCTCATAAGTGTGGAGGAAAACCGAACAAACACAAACACTCTGTGGGAAAAGGGATAATGACACAAATCAAATGTTATGGATTCCTTGAAACTTGTGTGATTACTTTAATAACAAAAAAATCAACCTGTGAAAGCAGTGAGAAAGGCAGTGGTGTGTTCGGAGGGGCGGCTAACAGCTTCTTTGAAAACTGATTGGCAACAAAAATCAAAATATCATGTTCAAACCATCCATTTAAATGTTTTGCAACAATCAGCTCACGATTTTCTTATTTTTAACACAGTATAAAAAAACTAAAATTTTATCAAGTGTTTTGGTCTTAAGTAAAAATTGCCTTGTTATCCTTGATGTGAGCCTAATTCAACTGATCAGTCAAGAAAAATGTCTTATTTCAAGTTACTGAAAGACAAAAATTAGGTCTGACTTGCTAGTAACAAGTAAAAAGAAAAAAATCTTACAATGGAACAAGAACAATTTGCTTGATAATTTGCTCAAAACTAGAATATTGTCTTAATACAAGTAACTTTTCTCTTGTTCCATTGGCAGTTTTTTTTTACTTGTGATAAGCAATCCAGACCTTCTCTTCTTTTTGTCTTTAAAGAACTTTAAATAAGACATTTTTCTGGACTGGTCAGGTGAATGTGGCTCATATAAAGTCTAAAAAGACATTTTCACATGGAAATAAGCAAATATTTTTCTTTAGTTGGTACTTAAAAACTGTAGAAAAACCATTCACAAATCTATTTCTCACAAAAGTTACAAAGACGAGGAGCCTGTCCATAAAAATATAAGTAAACTACACAGAGGCTGTCAAAGATGGGTTCACTGCCAACATTTTTCTACTGGAACATTAACAATAAATTTACATTTGACAGAGTTTGACAGAGTATATGATAATTTATTGTCATGTAAAGCACCCCAAAGTTTTGAATTTAAAGTAGATGTTAGGTGTAGACCAGGGATGGCCAACCTGTGGCTCGTGAGCCGCATGTGGTTCTTTGCCTTTTGGTGTGCGGCTCTTCTATCCACTACAAAGTTATGAGTAACAGTGTGCCGATCAATCTAAAATATTGATACACTAATGCCAAAGTTAGGATCAGTATTGATCAATATTTGAGTGATGAGATTGATATTTGAGTTTCAGTTTCTCTTCTCTACATGTACTCTTCTCTATAGCTCATGTGCTCATACCTAGATAGATAGATAGATAGATAGATGATAGAAAGATATATATAAATATATATATATATATATATATATATATATATATATATATATATATATATATAGATAGATAGATAGATAGATAGATAGACATTTGTCTTTGCAACGGCTCCAAATACTAATATAAACACACATATAAACACAATAAATCTCCCTTTAAAATTGGAAATGTATCGTTTTTCATTTTATGTCATTTTATATATGTGTGAGAGGAAGTGTGTTTGTATGACCACGTGCATGATGTGGCTCTTTGTAGTACCATGGTGATTTTTGAGGCTCTTGGTCTCCGACTGGTTGGCCACCCTAGTGTAGACAGATAGTGTACCACCTTCAATCTAACAAACAATCTAACCCTGTCTTTTGTCTACCTTATCAAACCGGATTATAAATCTAGGAAGTCTGTGTCACACTGATAACTTAGAAGCAAGAGGACACAAGGAACATATAAGACATCTGGTCATAAAGTTAGAGTTAAAGCTTCCCATGGCTCTTTATCAACATGTGGCAGCATAACATGTCAGTGATGTATTGTTAGCTAATATCCACAAGAAAGTGAAGGAAACAAGTTCTTTTTAATCATCTTTAAAAAACACATGCTTATCAGGAGGAAAGTCGGTCAGCCCGGTCAGATGAGACAAAGACTGACTTCAGTAAAAAAATATTTTTCTAATGTAATTTATCAACAGGCTGCATTTCATTTCAGCCGAGCATAGGGAAGCCTTTCTTTGCCTACTTAAAATCAAAGTAATCCATTTATCTTCATTACGGCTCTCTTCCTGAGTCTTGAATGGACCGAGTTGATGAAGTGCTCTACAGGAAATAACGCAGGCTGCTTGTCAGCCTGTGAACTAACAACGAAAGGTAAACAGTAAAGTAAAAATCATTTTTCTAATGCAGAGTCAAAAGCATTTTAGCAACCATGATCAAACAAAACCACGACAAACGTTCACAAGACACACAATAAGGTAAAGTTAATGCTACTGTCTTATTCCTTGGTACTTTTAGAGACAGACAGCCACTTCTATATATAGAACAAAAACAAAACTAAAGAAAACAACCAGAGTGGCTCTTAGCCAGGATATAGGCTCTTTAAGAATCCAACCTCAGTTTTTAATTTTGCTTTGGTATTATAAATGACAGATTTATTAGAACATATAACTAATTTTACCTCTTCCAACTTTTTTTTAACTGTGAAAACGAGCAGCAGGTAGTTATCACCCAGACTCATGGGAGGAGCAAAGCAGTTTTAATATTGGTTATTATTCAGCCGCATGTGCTGCAAAAAGTGATTCAAGAAATGATTACTCCCTCTGTCTCAGAATTATACACAATATGACAAGGTCTCTGCATCTGTGTGTGTTGGTGCCTATTTCTGTGTGAAGACTGTCTCATCTAAAGCTGAAAAATAACAATCAATATTCAATCCAAGCTTTAATACTGTTTATCACATTAACAGCCTGTTTGTAAGAGTCAAAATTGAGTTTAAATTAAAGTATCATTCATTAATGTATTAATGTAAGTATTTTCTCTAAGTGGGACAATTTATCAGCTTTAAGAAAATAATTCAGTGCAAGAAATCAAAAGATGTTTTGTTTCTGATAGTTGCAAGGATGGACTTGATTTATGAGAAGAAAAATTGATTCAGTGCTCAATAAATGAGCTTGCATGTTTGCTTTTGTCTAGATCAATACAAAAGTGCAAACAAGGTGTCTATCTTGATCTGACTCATTTCCTCACTCAGCTTTTCCTCAATACAGCTTAAAATCAACAAGTTTAAAGAGATTCTCTTTTCTGAAAGCAAAGGACGTGGAGTGAGAGACATTTTTGTAAATGTCTGAATAGCAGTACCAACATGGACTACTGTAAAAAAGTGGTTAATAGAAATTTTAGCAGTTAAAAAAAGTGTTAAATGTAAAAGTTTCTAAACAATTCAATTTCTAATTGAACCTTTATTTAACCAGGTTGATCCCATTGAGGTTAAAAACCTGTTTTAAGTGAGACCTGGACAAACAGAAATACAAAGAGAAGCAAAGTACAATTCACAAAACACAACATTTTGGATTAAAAACAGAGCAATCTTTGAGTCTTTTTTTTTTTATCAATTGTTCAAACAGCTGAGCTTAAACATCAACATCCTATAGAAACTGCTTTCAGTTCATTTGAGTTTTCAACACATTTGGGGACCCCAGCTCTTTGAGCTTTAAGTCATTCTGCAACTGATTCCAGGCTGAGAGTGCAGAGTTCCCAAAAGCCCTTTTCCCAGTTCCTGACTGAGCGTCTGGGACAGAAAGCTACTTACTAAGCTTTTTAACAGTTATCTTTGTGGGAAGTGCACTTCTGTTGGATAAGAAGCACAAAAAGTTTAAGGTGACCCAAAATAACTCTAAACATGTACTCATACATTAAGCTATGTTGTCACTTCTTCACTTCTGTTTCTTTGAACAAAGATGACAATGACATGTATTAATTTATGAGTTTTGGAGGACTGATCAACAGATTTTGCTACTTTTGGACCCAGTGAGACTTGTTTTTTGTTATTTTTGTCCTTATTTAAATAAATATAACTGTATCAATATCCTCATTCAACTTCCAACACACAGTCAACCTTGCACCACATTGACAACAACTGTCTTTTACTAAATAGAAGGAAACAAGCTTCCAGTGTTGAAAAGTGAAAGCCAGTGAAGCTGTGTAATAACTTGCACTTCCTCGAGTGTCCACTTGAGGCTGTCTTTTAGAGCCAAGGAGATGCCTGAAACACCGGTGTTAAAAGAACAGTTTGATGACAAAAATTTTCATCTTGTGTGTTTTGGGATGGGTTTGGACCGCAGAAATTAGACTTGTTAAGGAATAACTGGACAAAGTTAGTAGTATAGATGATTTGACTGACAGGTGGGTGCATTGCATCGATTTTTAGAATAGTCAAAAGCTAACTAGAGTTAGCATTTCTCATATGATGAATGTTTTGGCTTGTGTCTTCAGGAAGCAACAGGTGACATCACTGAGACCATGTTCATATTTAGCAGCCTACAGTAGATTATGATGAGATTGTGGTTATGGTAAATCTGAAGGTGAAGAGCAGTCTTCTCTGTTAAAGTCACACACTTTGTAAGTCTATTGTGCCCGAGTTTTTGTTGCTTGGCCTCTTTGCAGATTTACACAGTTGTGTCAAAGGCCATTTGGGATAGTCAAGATGATTTTGCATTTGTGGGTTAGTCTGGCAATGTCACACGTAACCTTGTAGATAAACAAAAAAACAAAATAGTGATCAAACACATCTGTTCTTGATGAGCTTAAACAGGATAACAGGAGGCAAAGAGAGGCATAGAAGAATGAAGGACAAGCAGATACACACAAAAACAACACACCTGCACACAGCTGAACATGGGGAATACTGTGCGTGTGTGTTTGTTTTGGCAGGGAGAGATTAGGCATGTCTGCAGAGCCTCCTCAGAGAGAGACAGAGCTCGTTAGAGGAGGCGAGATAGAGAGACAGAGGATGGGAGCACCTTGCACAGCTGTGCCATGATCAAGCCTGAATAATCCTGTTACTCAGTGGCAGTCACCTCCAAGTTTACTCCTCACTCTCGTGGTGCAGAACGCACACAGAAAGCAGTAGGAGGTTGTTACAATGCCTGAGAACAAGTTGTGTTTATGTGATCTCTCTCGTGGTCTCCCCTCCTCTCAAAATCCATTTTGGCACACCTGTGATCATTGAAAATCTCAAATTTCATTTCCTCCACCTGTTTTGACCCTTAAACAGCCCTCAATATTAACACATGACCTGCAGGCTGACATCAATCAAGCGCTCCTCTGGTGCATTCCTCTACCAGACAGCCTTTTACAGAGCCAGACTCTCCGGAGATGCAGCCTTGCTCTTTGTCTGCAATCACTGCGGACACTCTCTGACACACTCTTTTTCTCTCTCTGACAAACATACACCTTGTTCAGGCCTCGTGTTCACCGTTTGGAAATCTTTCATGTCTGACTGAACTCTTTTTTTTTTTAGCCCCATAGGATCTACTACAAGAGCTAAAAACTTCACTGCTGGGAGAGTAAATTTAAAGTTCACCTCTGTCCTGAAACTCTGGGTACTCATGGAGAGATGTCCACCCATATACACAGGGGCATGTGTTCACACACACACACACACACATGCACACACTGACACACATCTGTACAGGAGGTCTCTGACTCTCACAACAGTCTCTGCTGCCATCTCAGAGTTTTTCCAGACTCACATTCAGGTTGGCGCATACAGAAAGGAGAGTGTGCGTCTTTCTCTTTCCAATTTTTCCATTCCTCCATGTTATTTTTTTATGGCCAGGTAAACAAGTGGGCAAATACAGAGGCAGACTATTAAAAACACTGCAGTAAGAGACCAGGATGATGAGTATTTTCTTTCCATGGCACTACCATTTTCCTACTCACTGTCAGGCACACATGCACTTCTTGTCTAGGAGTGGGCTGTGAGCTAGAGATGAGTTTGTAAAGAAGTATATGGATGGTTTCAATGCAATAAAACTTTTTGAGTTGAACTATTTTGGCTAAATTCTCATTATTTTTTTTGAACCTCACATTGTTCCTTCATAATATCCTAACTGAATCTTATGACCAAATAAACTGTTGAACTGGTAGCTTGTAGAGGCAAACTCACAGCTCAAAATCAGGTTTAGCAAGTTATTTTAGTAGTATTCAACCTTATTTTTCCCATCAAGGGTGTATCCAGCAGTGTGTGAGGTACCAAGTAATATGTTACTGATTAAACTACATAATTCTTTAAAGATGCTATGAGGAGGATCTGTTTTAATTGCACTCCCTTGCCACATTGTGGCCCGGAGTCTCCACACACTGTGGTAAAATACTTTCAGCAAAGCGTGTGCTTGCTTTGGAATTAAATGGAGATCGGATAAAAACAAATTAAATTTGTTCAAGACAAAATTTTACTGGGTACAATGTGCTGGGGTAAGGGATCAGTATAGTGGTTTGTTTGAAACGTGACTACAGGTAAATGTTGTAGTAGCCGGCTATGTGTTAGCCATATCTGCAGCCCAATGTTCTGACGTATCTGTAGGCTAATGTGACAAGTAAACAAGTAAACACTGTTAGTTTGTAAGTAGTTTACTAGCTGTTTATATTTAGCACAGCTGGCAGACCGGTGCTCTAAGACATGTCCATAATGTGTAACGTTAGTGAATCCTGGTTAGCTATGTCCTGTCAGTCATCTACCAAGTAGAGTTAACATAATCTCACTCTTCATTTTATTGATAGACTTTCAAATTGAAAACAGACCACTACAGAAAAACTGCTGCATGTGGGTTGAGATGAGACATTATCACAAACAGCTCAAGGGTAGCTAAAGGCTAATTAGCCTTTAGCTCAGGCTTTATCACTCATCACCCGTTTAGCTTTCTCTTGTTCTTCTGTCCTTTTTCTGTCTGAGAATTAGGCTCCTGTGTTCATCACTACTACAAAATTAGTCAAAGAAATCGTTTTAGCAGAGACAAAACACAAATTCTGTGTTTTATCTCTTCTCTCTACTAATTGCTATCAGCCGGCGTGGTGTTGTCATTGAGACCTAGATGTGCCGTAGATCAATCCAGTTCTGGATGACAAGAACTAGAAGCTAAGAAGTAGCAATTTAAAATAATCTGGCGCTAAAAATCTCATTTTGGATTACGATAAGGCATATATCTAGAAGGGAGACTTTTTCAAGATCCCTTTCAAACTCCTCACAGCCCCTTGAACACCAGCCTACTGTCAAACAAAAAAGAAAAACAGTTAGCAAACCAATAACCAGCTTAAAAATTGGTGGTTTAAAAGCCAAGGAAAAAGGTCAGTGGTTTCATTCATTGATCATATTCAGCTTTCTTTCTCATACACTTAGACCTCCTTCCCAAAATCAGCCTAAAAATAAAAATTGTGACAATATAACGGTCTTAACTTAATAAATACCCATGAGTCAAGCTCAAACAAGCAAGACCTGAATCTGGGAAAGCATGAAAGAGACCTGGGAATACTTCACCTTGGACTCTTTGATCTTTACAGCAATGACCTGCTTTCTTTGACGGATGATCTCCACCAGCTCATCGCACTCCTCCACCAGCTTGGCTTCATGCATGGCTGTGTTAACCTGGGGAGAGAGGTAGGTAAACATGTGAAACACGTCTGAGATATAGATCCCTGCTCTGAAACATAAGGACACGTGTGAGAAATTATGTCGCATTCTTACAAACAAAAAGTTTCCTCATCCTTTTCTATTTGTAGGGAGCTTTGTAAGATTGCTGAAGTGAGAGCTGTGATGATTCATATCATCACTTACATTCACAACCCATCATTTTTTTTCCATTATTCATTCTGCACACAAGGACGAGCTGCCTCCAACAAGATGTGCACCTAGATTAAAATTAACTCTCAGTGAAATGTGAAGTGAGTTCCAACTCTTTAATTATGACAGGGGGAAGAGCATTAATCATTTTCAATCACAAAGCACACACTGATATAGAGACACAGCAAAGAAATGTAAAGATTATATACACTAATATCCACACAGTCAACACTAGACAGAGCAAAGAGCATGAATAGAGAAGGCAGATGACACTGAATGATGTTTTTTCTGTGGAGAAAGTGTGTTACAGCTCGTAATACAGCTGGATTTCAACCAGCTATGCAACCTGACCCTGTCCTTTAGCAGTAACAGAGATGAATTCCTAACATGCTGCATAAAGCACCGTTTCTCAAACATGTTGATTTCACTCATAATTAACAAGAAGTAGGCTGCAGATTGTTGGAATATTCATCTCTTATTAAAAAAGCTTCCCAAAAGGGCCTGTGTAGACACTCATTAATTCACAGACAAAATTTGCTTGCTTCATGCCAATTTAGTAGAGTCTGTGATTATTTTAGGACTAAAGCTGCCACAGTGACTCACTATCAGTCCAATGTGTGTGGCTCACATTACACAAACATTCATATTTAACCTTTGGAGGTGGGTGGGTGTTACGCAGTCAAAGGGTTTTTTGTGGGCTTATCTTTGCACCATTATCACATGCTTACTTATTAAAAAACAAACAAAAACGATTTGAAATAGGATGTGTCTACGATCAAGATGTACATAAACAGTGATGTACTGTGCGGCAAATCCTCCACAGTGAAGTCAGGAGTCACCCTGACTCAGTCTCTGCCCACAAGCCAATCCAAACAGCCCAAAATAATTACAAATTAACTACACAATACTCAACCCGGTGTGATGTCTGTGGAAAGTTTTCACTCACACTGTCAGCCCTTAAAACAACTGGGGCTGGGGGAACTGCACTCACACATCAAAGAGTGGCTCACCATCAAACATGGCCTTTAACGGCCTCACTGGATGCTGTAGTGTTTGTCATTTGTTGGAGTGAGTGTTTACTGCAGAGCACTGTCTGTGGAAAGAGTACCGCTGAGCTGGCAAACAGCATACAGTGATTCAACAGAGGAAGCATCGTGAGAAAGCCCCCCTTTAAAGACTGTGTTACTCACATAAGACCATGCATTTGTGTTAATTTCAGAGTGATTATTACTAAATGACTCACGATTACAGCATGAGACGGCGTTTGATTTGAATTTGGAGAGAATTGTGAATAATTATAAACCTAAATGTCAAAATAAAATGTTTCTGTTCGAGTTTATTTACCTCCTACAGCCTTATTCCCTGTACTTCTGACCAATAAAGGGATAAGAGCAGAGCATTTCCATACTAAATAAACCTTATAACGTTACATCAATAACAATGAGTCTCCTTTGATTGTATTTGACCAGATGGTGACTGCGTGTCATCCAGCAGACACTACCAACATCAACAACATACTCCACTCATCACCTCACTAAGCTCATTACATCTCACCGAGCCACTTAAGCCTCATTATTCACTCACATACACACAATTACTAGTGCTAAGGGCCACCTTATGACTGCAGGTTTGTAACTAAGCCAGCTAGAAACAGTCGCTCAGGATTGATGTGAGAACAACCGCTGCTTGCATCACGGATAACAGGAAAGATCCTTAACCTTGTCCTCCTGCTTGTTCACCTTATTATTATTCTGCTACTCAATCTTATTAAACTACAGAGCATCTCCATCTTTTTACAGTGTCTCTTTATGTGTAAGAGCATAGCAGTGCCATGACTGACACATGTCAAAAAATTGTGAGAATACGAAAAGCTCTAATATAGATTTAAGGATATGTAAGAGGATTAGGGTCATGCAGATAAAATAAAATACAATAAAATGAATAAGAAGGGAAAATACCTTTATGAATGAGATTAAAGTTGATTTTAGTGCATAGGGCTGGGTGATACTTACTACAAAACTGATGTTTTAGATATGCTATGGCTTAAAATTAAGATGTCTTTCTTATAAGATTCAAGTTCTATTCACCTCTTCTTAATTTTACTTAAACTTTGTGGCAGTACAATTTTTTAAAAATCTTTTAATTTGAATTTAACTACTTTTTTCAATTTAAGTCTCACATGTTATGACTTTTAAAAACTTATATTTGTAAATCAGATTTTTAATCTAATCTTAAGTCTTAATTTTGAAAAAAAAAAAAAAAAAAAAAGGTGTGGCCCCAATCCTGCATTGTAGAAAATTACTAAGTCTTTTTTTAAGATCTGACTAAATCAAGGAATATCATTTCGACACATTATTTCAGACTCAATTGGACAATCTTAATTTACATGCATTATTGTAAATGAATCCACCTTTCTATCTTGTTAATTTATAGAGCATACACACTAACTGGCTGCACATTTGTAAAACCCACTCATTATCTCATGCCAAGAAAATCTAGCTATATGTTGGATGAGCAGTTTCAATCTCACCCTGTAGGTAAGAAGATGTAATGCATATTAAGTGACCAAATAGTATGAAATAAAACCATCACAATGTATCCCACAGGATGTGATCTGACAGCAGAATCATTCAATCATTACAAACTTTGGTCAGGAAGAATAACTTCAGCTCCTCTTCTTCTACTCCTCCTCTGAAAGGTGAGTGACACTGAGCCAGTGTGCTCTAATACATCACTGTATTAAGATTGAATTATTATCCCGAGGAAATCAGCTCCGTATGTCTAACAAAGAAAAATGAGATACAATGAGCTACAATGACAGCTACATTTTTATTTTAGCTTTATACATGACTGACATTCATTATTCACCAACACGGCGAATAATGATGTGACTGACGTGTGTGGCCAAGCAGAGTGCCAATCATCCGCATGTTGTCAATCACTGGACCTAAAATAAGGAGGCTACTTCTCCTCTTACATTCGCCTGATACTGAGATTTAACATTGTCATCTTGCTGTGATGTCTTTTTTAGGGCATCTGCTCTACTCATGATAAATAACTTGTATTGTGTGTGAGTTTAATTATGTTGTAATGTTCAGTATTTGTCTTAAGACCTGTCACAGCTGTGACATAACAATAGCATGATAATAAAAGTGAATTATCCACCCACACTGACATATGAAGTACTCTTTTTTGAAGTGAGAATCTTACAGTAACTATTGTTTAAATCCACACATTTCTTATTCAAAGAATCAGACACATCAACTAAGACGGGTTTGCATTAGGATTCAGAAGATGCTACATGGAAGGTGTTGAGTTGTGTAACCATTTACCGTTAAGAGGCAATGGCAACATCAATCAACCTCCTCTGCCTATATTATTATTATTTTTTATTAATTTATGTTAAAACGCCATGTGGAGGGACAAAAGAAAAGACAGAGAACTTAACAGTCTATATACACGCGTCGATGTGGTCTCTTCTCATGAGTATGCTAAATATGACCCCATTTAAAGGGACAATCAGTGTGTTTGCCAATCTTCTAACCAACCTCCTTTGCTGACTACCTTATCATCAGCCATGAAGATCTTCACTTTGAGTCCTGATGAAAGCTCCTGGTTTGTGGCTCCTCCTGCCTAATGTAATTACTAACATCATAGACTGTAAATTGTAACAAGTCGCCCAGCAATATTTGACATCACATCATTTATGAGCTGGTTCAAGGTAGACATAGGAAAATATTAGCAAAACACAAGGCATGACCTTCAGCAAAGGTTATAGTTCACTGTTTACTCCTTGATCTCTGGCCGCCTGTGTGTCCTACACATATATCATCTTTATTAACCATGCTACATGTCATGTTGTAAATATGAAGAAAAAATGTTCAAAAACGAGTCAAAAGTCAAAGTTCCTTCATTGACCGACTGATAACATTGATCAAGAGTCAACATTTGAATCAAAATTCACCTGTTAATCTGCCTCTGTTTAAGATTAAGCAGTTGTATTAATGACAACTTTCAAGCATCATTTTAGCCGCGTTTCCACCAAGCAGTCCGGTTCGGTTCAGTACGGTTTGGTACGGTTTGGTACAGTTAAGCCTGATCCTGTTTCCACAGCAAAACTGTGCCCTCTCGTGGTAGGCGGCGTGTAAGCCGGATGCCGACAGCCACTGTTAAACAATAGCATGATGCGGTAGCAGCGCGACACGGTGTACGCCGCTAATAAATCCAACGAAGAAAAACGCAACACAGTAAACAAAGAGCATAGATGAAAGACATGCAGAATTTCGTCCTCTCTGTGATTGGCATGTAGCCCTTTGATACAAAATGCTATCAAGCTTTGTTTCAGAGGAGGCTGTGTGCTGCCAGGAGAAATGCAGCCGCTGTCGGGGTAAGTGACGATTCTTTTGACTAATCAACGGTCTGCAGTGTGTTGCTACACCTTCCGAGAGCGGATCGGTTCACTTTGGCACCCATATGAAGGGGTCCCAAAAAGTGGGACGGCTCATCTCGGTTATTTGGGGATCTGTCTCGGAATGAGTCAGTGCAATGTGAGACGAACCGAACCAGCCTGCTTGGTGGAAACGTGGTTTTTGTTATATTGGAGCTAAATTAGTCATATTAAAGTGCAAAAGTGTCACCAATGAAAGAAAAATTAAGAGAAGGGCATCAAGCTCCTGTCGACTTGGCTTATAAGGAATACTTATCCTTCTTCCAGGAGAGTGAATTATTTAATGCTTGTCATGCTTTGTTGTTACACCATTTGACAATTTAATGGGACTGATTCTTGAATTGGTTAAAAATGGTAGAAATGTCATATAAAATACTGTGATACCAACAGAAACCCAAACTAAACATTTAAACAAACATCTTGCACATTATTTAAACAAGTTTGAATAAAGAATTTTGATTTGACAGACCCTCATTTGTTGCTGTCTTGTAGAAAGAGCTTTGCAGGCTAAGTAGCAGCACTTAATTTTTTTTTTTTTGGTGGAAGAATGTCCAGAACTGCTCTCTAGGATGTTTTTGAACCTTTTGTTGACACCACATAGATCAATTTATGATTTTGAAAACTCACCCCTGAATTACATCTCTAGTTTGTCAGGTTTTAAATCAGTGCAGAAATACCACCATAATAATCATTTCCACCCTCTAAATTAAATGATTTATCAAAGGTACAAGCCTGGAATGCAATGTATTGACGTTTTAGGCTTAATACTGTATTAAAATGGGGGTAAAAATAAAACTGCATTAAAAGGAAACGAAAGCTGCCACACTTAACAGTATTTATTTGGTGAATGCTCTGCACAGCTTTACAGTGAGTTTTTCAAACATACTGCTCCTTTCATGCAACAAATCCAGAGTTCAGCCTGTTGACCCCTAGGCTTCTATTTCTAGAAAACAAGCTGTGACAATTGAACAATGAATGGCTCCCAAAATGACCCTCTCTGGCCAAAGTGGATTCCATCCAAACTCAGAGAGGACTGGTCCAGGTTCAGAACAGCTGTTAACCTCTCCCTGACACCAAAACTTTAACATCTTGAATCAATTCTGTACTCATTCCACTCTCATCAGTGTCTACTGCCTCTTTCACTGTTGGACTTTTTCCTTGTCTTTGTTTTTGCCCTCTCTGACTGGTCCCAACTCTCTCTGCCTCTTTACTGACCACTTCTGTTTCTCTCCCACTGCAACCCTCCCCTGGCTTTTTTTTTTCCTCTCAGACACGACATCCTCAAACAGATGCAAGGATTCGCTCTGACAGCTTTATCTCTGACTCCATAGACTCAGGGGTACTTTCCACAGATTTATGACACCAGAGTGGCACTTAGCTTTAAAATGGGGAGGAATGGCTTAATGGATTCAATGGAGTAAGGAATGAGGACATATACTATGAAAGTTATGTCCAATGGAGGTAATATTTCAAGATGCTGTGCTGGCAGTAAAGTTAAATATGCTTCTTTATGTCGACAAGGAGTCAATTTGAACTTATATGCCATCCAGATTTACTTACAAAACATTAATCACTAATGAACCATCACGGGTATCATCTCAGACAACAGTTGGTCTCTCGTTAAAAATATAACCATCTATTCAAAACTTTCAGCATACTCATAAGCAGCAGCTGCAAAGTGTGTTTGTCAGATTTCAATAGGCTCAAATGCTTGAAGACAGTTACTTTAGGATGGCTAATAAAACCAGAACAGCCCAGGGGGAGTGTTTCATTTGGCTCTTATGTTATATTTTTAATTGTTTACACTGTTTACCTTAAAAATTGCGCAGTGTTCGCTGTTAGAGAGGAATGAGCCAAAATGAAAAATTCTTTAGTTGTTACTTTGTCTCCCATGTAATGACCAACATTTGTGTCTTTATTTTGTCAGGCTAGGCGCCGCCTTGTTGGCTATGGCTGACTTTTGCAGCAGCTCTTTGTTTAGACATCAGGCCTTACACAAGTTAGAATGTCATTGCTAACTGGTCTAAGGCCTGATGTCTTCCCATAACGTGAGGAGAAGGAGGTGAGGACGATGTGCTGGTTCTCAGGTGTGAGCCAAGAAGAAGTGACGACATGGACCTTGCCTTCCAACCATCGTTATTGGGCACATATGATCTATTTCCAATAAGATAGACAAGCTAGATGTGCTAACCCAGCAGCAGAGGGAATACCAGAGGGCAGAGTAGCATCATGCTATTCACAGACATGGCTAACACAGCTAACATTAGACACCAACGCCACATTGGAAGAGCTTCACCTGCTGTGAACAGACAGGATTGTCTAGGAGACAGAGACTAAACGGACTGCTGAAGAAGCTCAGTCCTGGACCCTGTGGAGGTGGAGGCTGGCTGAACTAGAGAATGATGGACAAGCTGTCATCATCTATTTTCTTATGGACTTTTTTGCACTTTCTATACACTTTCTTACTTTTGTTTTCTTGATTGCTGCTGTGACTTCAATTTTGTTGTACTTGTTACAATGACAATAAAGTTATATTCTATTCTATTTGAAACACACATAAATCAAAACTCTTGATACATTGGTTTATAGGGAGGATCAAGTTTGACTGCCTATGTCTGCGGTGGCTGATTGCATAGCTTCAATTATGCTTCCCTGACCAGTTTCTTGATGAAGAGGTAACACATTTTCTATTGACAAGTTCCAAATACCCATATTATTTAAATATATAAATATTTAAAATTTAATTTGTAACCCTTACTTTACTCACTGGTGCTTCTTTGTTAGACTGCTGCTATTTTTGTGCAATATTCCATGTAAATATTTCTGCCAATAGTATTTGTATTATTCATTTCAAACACAGTATATTTATATTTTTTTATACTGTCCTTATTGTATTCATTGTCTGTCAACACTTAGGAAGCAACATTTCATTTCAAGTCTAAATACAGCAACTGGTATCCCCCCCCCCCCCCAAATAAATAAATAAATAAATAAAAATTTAAAAAATGACTGAATTATCCCTTTAAATAAACACGTTAATACTCTTACATAATCATCCAACATAAAGCACCATTTAGTCAAAGAAAGTCTATGAAAGCTAGTATATCTGGACATTTCAAAGAGTGACCTTGACAGACAGAAAGAGAAACAAATGACAGAAAAACTTCCCAAAACTAATTGAAAATGAAAGCAGCACCAGCGTGACCCCAAGGATTTTATTTCATTACAAACCAATATCTCACTGCACTGATGTCTTCATCTGTAAAGCTGAACCGCAAATGGCTTTAGAAATAAAGCAAAGACAAACAACAGCTGCTGCAGACTTGTCCATCTCACTAATGCTGCCATAGAAAGGTAAAGAAAGAGGAGAGATGAGTCCTGATACGAAGGATTAGGCAGAATTACTGCGATCTCTCCATGGCTCATTTATATTCTGCACACACAGATAGACCAGTTTCTGTGTACACAAACCTGGACAGGTCTTGACTAATGACTCACAGCTCACTGTTTAATCAGTAGACTTACATGTCTGAAGATTAAGACCCTCTGCGCTTCTGTCTGATGTGATTCTTTCCTTTTCCCAACAGCCCTCACATACTCACAGCTTTAACAGTGAGCTAATTTAGTTTCCTCCCAGCTGGCAGAACAATTCAAAAGAAGTGTGCAGCTTTGACTCTTTCCTCAAACAATGCCTTTACTCCACATTAACCACGTCTGGTTGATGTGTTTCCTGCCAAGAGATACACCATGTGAGCCTGGCAAACCTGCACCTTGTTAAAGGAGTGCTTTCATTAAGCTGCAAGTGAAGACGCCTTATCACAACACCAGCTCTGAGCAGGTGGAAACCCATGAGGAAAAGCAAAATGAAGTGGGACAGAGCATGACGGGAGGAGAGAGAAGTCTCATCAAGATTACAGACAAAGTTTAAAGTCTGGAGTGTGTGAGTGTCTGAGTTATGTTAAGAGGATGCCGGCTTTTAATGATTAAAAACTTTTTGTCCACCATTTGCTATTAACCAGTGGTACGAGAAACAGTGTATTGTTAAATTTCACTCTGGATATATTTCTGGTTCATCACACAGCTAGCATGTAGAGACTGATGCACAGTGATACCTGTGGGGAACTAAGGGTCAATCAACTTGATGTGCATGTTTTGTGGACTGTGGGAGGAAACTGAAGTATCCAGAGAAAACCAGGGCATGCAGGAACAAAAAAATACAATTTCCAAATAGAGGCAGGGCTTGGGTTTCAAACAGGGAACCAGAAACCAGTCCGCCTGATTAATCTGGCTGATTAAGGACACTTACAAATAATCTGCATCAGCCGATTACGGCAGGGGCAATGTGAAAAAATATTTTCAGGCAGCTATGTCAGGATGATGCAGTTTTCTGCTTTTGGGAAAAGTAAATCAAGTTCATCAAGTTTTAAAAAATGTTGCCAATTTAAAAGCCTGAATTAAATTCTATACTTTAAAATGAAAGCTTTGAATGTTGAAACTTTGCCAGTCACTTTGTGTTACCTTAGAATTCTAAAAAAATACCTTTTGGTACACACAGGAGTGCTTACAGTGCTAAAAAAGTAGATACAAGTAGAGATTGAAAGGGTAAATAGACTGTGTTCTGTTAGGGTGTGAGTCAGCACCCAGTTTGGCAAGTCAATAGAGACTGGAAATGCTCCTGTAGCTGTCATCTAGGTTACATGTTTCTTTCAGTCTGTATCCACATTAAGTTTTAGTTGTCATTGTAGCAGCATCTTCACAAACTGAAAGTGGTTTTAGAGGAATGCACTTTGCCAAAAAGCCTTAGCAAGTGTCTTTGCTCTGCTGTCATTATTTTTCACCAAGTTACCTGGCAAAGAATAGAAAACAGTCAAGTGTTTTCACTCAACATCCATCACCGCAAGTGTATAAGAATTGCACCATTTGCTCAGTGTTTTCAAAAATTGCTGAAACAATTGTTCCGAATGCCATTAAGCACAGTGACAGATTCTACATTTCTACTCCAAATATTGTGATAAGGAAAGAGAGGAACATCCTACACAGCACCAAATCCCTGCTCCTCTTCTAAGACTGAGGGAGAAGATAAGTCCCCAAAGAGAACCCCGGGAGAACAGCGCTGCTTGGCTGCTGCGTTTGCTGACACACTGGAAGCTGATTCACACTGTGTTTGATCGTATCTTTTGGCATGAATACAACATGATGCATACAAGGAGGAGAGGAATTCAGGTCATGCTCAAAGAGACTTCCTACTTTGTGCAAACTTCTCTCACTCCACTAAACCCCAATCTCTGATTTTTTGCATAATTGTCTAGCGTTTCTCCTGCAGTCTTTGGGCAAAAAGATCGCTGGTTGTCACGCTAACACCAATGCACTCTTTTCCCTTTTGCTTCCTCTACTTGCCCTCTCAACCTCACTTATTCTCATTTTTTGTGTTCCTGCTCCACTTTCCTCTGCTCATATTTTCCTCTGCTTCAGCCCTCATGTCTTTTCCTTTCATAAAACTCAATTGTAAACTTGCTTACCTGAAAACTTGCCTGTAATCAAGCTCACCTTTTCTTATTGTCATCACACAGGGGAATAACTCTGAATGGATGCAAACCCGGCATGAAAACATAGTGTCTTTTAATAATTTGTCTAAAAGTCAATGGAGCATGTCCCCTTTCAATTCTATCGGTCCTCATCTCTTTTTGATGAATAAGTGATGAGATTTCATTGTTGTTGTTTGCCAAGGCACAAACATCGGTATGCTGACAGATACAAAAGAGGACGGTGAAATGCTGAAGAAGAGTTTGTTTATTGCTAATGAATCATGCCGCGATCATTTCATTTTGATTGGGCGAGCCGCTGCGAGACTCGTGTTTCATGGACCTCAGATTGACTCAGAGAAAATAGAGTCAGGCCTAGCTAATAAGAAATGAACTGCGTGAGGAGTGATGGCAGCACCAAAGTGCATTTGTCCTCTGTGGCCATTAATGTCAGGTCCCACGGAGTAATGATGGCGTTTAGAAAGAGTGAGCGCTTTAAAACAGAAAGTATTAGATAGTGTGTGTTTGCGCAAGCACATTTTAACGCAAAAAGCTGAATGACTAGTCACACAGAGTGCTTCCATCAAGTCACAGCAGGCCAGCAGTGACAAGACCCACACATAAAGCTCCCAAGACAGGTTTGAGTTCACACAAGGACACGAAGAGTGGAAACAGGGTTGTCATAAATCTAACCAGGTGAGCTGTGATAAATTACTGGCTTCACACGAGTTAAATTAAATTTCCCTCCCATGATATACTTATCTTCTGATAGGTGATCTTATCTGCTTTGACTTGAGTGCATAAATTCTCAAATGGAACGGTAACTCTCCCTAAAAATAACATTTAACACATTTAGGGGCCTGTGTCCACTGACTTCCTTCCTTATTGTCTACAACCTCATAATCAAAGCACTTTTCACCAGCTTCAGCAATGAAAATAATAGCCTTGAAAAACTAGTGGGGCCAGTAAAGTTGTAATTATAAGTTGTATCCCTTCTTAATATTGATTGGTTAATGTTTGAGCACATGGAGATTAATGAGTTGTTCTTAATAATGAAATATTCAAACTGACAGTGCTGTGAGAAACATTTCCCAGGCCCAAAAAGACTAAACTGCATTAGTTTTGTGTATAAAACAGGCACTGCCAGCTTAAAAAATACTTCTGGTGGACTGAGGCTCTAAAATGTGGAAGGACCTAACCTCTCTGCCATCAAAAGCTTAAAATGTGACACACAAATATGAGCTAAAATTAGCTGCTGGGACCTTAGTAGCAGAGATAATTGGAAAAGAGGGCTATTTTTAGTTGTGTTGCTGACAGTTGAATGGTCATTCCAATGTTTGACTCAGTCTGAATTACATAACCACCTCTTTAAAAAGCTTAAAATTGGCTGTTAGCTGAGAGCTATGCCAGCCCATACTGCTACTTGAATCACGATCTGACTCAGATTCTTTCAAGAGTGACCATTGGCTAAGTACAAGAGGCCACACAGAACCCATCTGTTTTCATTTTCATGTCAGTGATGAAAGAAAGGCTTTTTATAGAGAGATTAAAGATGTAATAAATGTTAAAGGGAGATTTAAATCATCATTAATGCATCTTTTCTGTTTCTTTGGTGTAGAGGCTTGTCTTCCTTCTGCCAATGAATAATTCTTCAGACATAAATTGTCTGAAAACAGAGCAGCAATGTTGGCCTTATAACGAACCCTCAATCTCTATCTGAAATTAACTCTCAATGCTGAGACGTATCAATATTTGATAAAGCTAGCGAGGGCAACAGGAATATAGACGCTCTGATCCAAGAAGAGTGAAGGAGAGGGATTTAAAGTTGGTGTCTTTCTGCTCCTCTAACTCTCCAATCAGACTCCAGAGTGAGAGACACGGTGGTATCAGTGCAGTCGCTGATAACAAAGGCGGCTGTATACGATCAATAACGGTGTCAGTCTTGGGTGTTAATGCGTCTCTCACAAAGAGAGGGAGAGGAAAATCCCATGCAGGCTAAAGTCTCAACCTAACCCCTGAAATCTTCTTTGTTGTGAGTTATTCGCAGGCCTGGAACTAAGAAGCAAACCCTTGCCTTGTTAAGAGATTTTTTCTGAAGCTTGACACATTGATAGTGCTGGATGAGGGACTGCACTGGCTTAAGAAAATCCCTGGTAGCTTTAATGATGTGGCCAGGGAGCAAACTTATGTCACCTAACCACATGGGGCTCAAGTCTCGAGCCAATTTCCACCCATGGATGCTCCAAAGCAGCTTTAGCTGACACCTAACCGTCATGATGATTCCCAAAAAACAAGACGGCATCCCAGTGGAGATTAGCCGTCACCCACATGAACTCACAAAAACACAAAGACAGAAACATATGATGCGTACCTCAACCTGTTGGCAGATCTGGATGAGCTTGGCCATTTGGTTCTCCAGTTCACTGTTCCTCTTCACGAGGTTTGTCAGGTTGTTCTCCAGGGTTTGCTGTTTAGGAGGGATAAAAGAAGGCGCAGGGACAAAAGAAGGGGGAGGAAGACCAGGAACAAGGAGACAAAACGGAACATTAGTAAGTATAGCCGTCAGAGTCTGCAGAGACAGAATATGTAGTGTGCATTTCTGTGTGGGACATTTGACTGAAAAACTGTTTAAAAGAAAAGGTTCTCAAAAAATCTGAAGAAATAAAAATCCAGACATATCAGATGAATATTAGCAGATGACTCTCTGACATAACGTGATGTTACATGATACCTTTAGCATTAGCAAGTTCATCAGTGATTTTGAAGCTCTGTCATCAATTGTACAGTCATTCTGCTTGTCTCTTTCAGCATTAGTAATCAAAAGATAACTTTAGAGCTTACAAAGGCTCACTGGCTTTTAATAATTTTAGAACTTAAGCCTTTAACTTCTTCCTTTCTTTCCAGATTAACTTCGGCACAAAGACTTTACTCTGCAGGGGATACTTGGAGATGGTCTTGATTAAAGCTCCTATAAGGTTTTTTTTTTTGCTGGTTCTGAAACAGACTAAAATTGGTACTTCTGCTTATTCATGAGCTCCAAAAGCAAAAGCAAAAGAAAAATAACTATCAGTATAAGAGCTGTCTGTTTATACAAGGTTATTTGAATGTCTAAAGCTCCTGGTGGGGGTGGGTGTTCGCACCACATATTATTTGTACAAGAAAAGGAAAAAAAAAAGCAAAATGCATGTACATTATAAAATCTGCACAGACTTGAGGTACAACTTTGGTACAACTTTGATCACACAGATTGCCAAAACCACAAAATCCAAAGTTTCAAACAGTAGCTTTAAAATATTCCTTCTTTGACAAAATTTAACTCAACTGATTTCCTGTTTACCTCTGTTCTTCCTTATAGATCACTTTCTCCTTTGTAATATGAATAAATTGCAACGAAAAAAGAATTTGCTAAGCCATAACTGCTCTTATTGGTAATAAATTTCCACAAATGTTGTGTAGTCCTGATGAAATTCATGCCTGAAAGAGGATGGGTTTCTGTATACCACAATTACAGGATGTAACAACATGCCAAAATGTGGCTGAAGTTTAATTTTACATTTGATTCTATTGAGCTGCGGAAACATTTTTTTTTTACCATGTTACATACCACATAATCCATATAAACCATAAAAATTTAAAATAAACACAGTTTGATAAAATACCCTAAAAACCTGCAAGCCTCTTCATGTCCTAACATGCTCATTAGTCTTATTTAAACATGTAGTCTATTGTCTGTAATATTAATCGCCAGACTTTCGCATGCCATAAATCCACAAGGAAAAACAAAACTATCCCTAAAAAATGAAACCACAGAACCTCAGTGAGCACTTTTAATGATGAAACATGAATCAGTGCTTCCCACTACTGTTACGATCCAGCATAGAAAACAAAACTCACAGACACAGAGATGAACTTACTCAAGCACATATACATAACAGAGAGATGAACGTGGAAACAAGCAGGTAGAGAGCCAGAAATAGAACTGCAGCTCCAAGGAAGCTAATCAATGATGGCGGCAACAACAACAATGTGCATCAAAACAAAAACACTAACAACAACAATAACCACAGCTGCAAATAGAAAAGCAGAACAAAGCAGCAGACAAGCGGCGGGTGTTTGAAGTAGCTCTACTCATGCAAGTGAAAGGGAGGTGTGCTGGACAAGCACCTGGGCATGACTTTGGCTGTCTGACTGTACATCCCTGTCTGTCTGTCTGTCCTGTCTGTCCTGTCTGTCAGACAGCCTCCCTGCTCTCCAATATCTCCTTTGACTCTTCCCCAGTCTGATTTATTCTGTCTGCCTCTTGTCTGTTTGACTTTGCACCCACTTAATTATTTATCTTCCTGCATCTCTCTCCCAGCATACCTTCCTTATCCATCCAGGTGTCTACCTGTGTGCCTCTCTGCATCCAAGCATCTGGGATAAAGGGAGGAGGGGCAAGAGGGGGAGGTAGAGGAGGAGAAAGGATAGAAGGGATGGGGTGGGGGGTTGGATTGGAGGTAAAAGGCAGCCAGGGAACTCACCGCAGCGCTTGTCTTTGAAGCCTCCATTACCGCATCTGACACTCTGCCCGGGCTCACCTGATAAGCCTACGAACACACACACACATACACCCACATGAGTGCACACATAAACACACACACAGGCGAGCCTGAGCGACACAGCGTCTGCCACTTAAACAGCTGTAGAGGAGAGCTCCTCCCTGATAAAGTTGCCACAAACACTCCTCTATGGATCTAATAGTTGGTTTTGAATGCAGATGAGACTTGTAGTGTCTGTGAGTCACATCACTGGAGCCAGCGTTTGGTTGTTGTGTCGCAGCCCTGTGCTGGTGTGTTTTCATATGAGGGGGTTTGAAGTGGAACATCAGTGAGAGGGGACAGATGGGTCATTAATTAGCAAGCTGGAGACGAAGATGATTAATACATCAGAACACAGCTGCCTCCCGAGAGACTGCGCTAAAACAGTCTCCACTGTCCTCTACATACATGCATGCATGTGTGTGAGCTTGTGTTACTTACTAACTTTATGCCAGCAACTCAGTTGTTATGCTTGCTAACATTTATAACCCATTCAACACACATGTTTCCAGAGATATGCCAACAGTTAGTCTGTAATTATGTTTACATTTAGAAGGGAAAAAAGTTAATTTTTGCATGTCTGCAACTATGCACTCCCTCTAAAAGTATCCCCAAAAAGTTTGACAGGTTTCTGCCAAACTTGTGTTGTCACTCTTGTGGCTTCAGCCCAGGATGGCAGAGAGAAAAAGGGTAAGTAGAGCGAGCATCAACAACGAACTCATTAAAACACACAACAAACATCAAAGATGGTTAGCACCACTCAAATATGGAGAAAGGGAGCAGAGAAAAAACAAGGATAAAAGAGGTGGTGGTTTGGGAGAAGGTGCTGGAACAAGTGCTGGATTAATGGTGGCACGGGGGGAGTTGCACGATAACAAGAACAACATTGGTTTTGTCAGCATGTGGCAGCTTGTTGTTTTAAAAGCATTACCTGAACAACTACGGCCTCAACATATCAGTGTTTTATAGATATCTATTGGAACTTTGGAAAAGGCGCTTGTTAATGTCCTGCTCAAACCAGTGTCCCGCTCAACCCATGGTCTCCCTTTCACTCCTTACCATTCACTGGTCATGTGTTAGCAGACCAAACTGACAGCTAGCTCAGTTAGCTTCACAAATGACAGATTTACTGTGTCTTGTTGCTATAAGCTACATCTGTAGTGTGTACATCTTATTGAAATCTTTGAATGGAGCTACAAATATTAACTCTATAAACTGCCTGAATTACACCTGAAATTTACCAGATACGTCTGCAGTGTGACGCTGAGAGTTCTGTCCAATAAGCTGTATGACTGACAGACAGCTGGAGTCACGAGACCGAGGTGTTCCCGCACTTCCCACTCCATTGACAAGTCTCTCTTCATTCATGTTGGGCTGTAAAACCTCAAACCTGTTGCCTCCTGGTCTGGCTCTGCTCATTATGTCTGTTTATCATTGTACTCAAGCTTAATACGAACTGATTTTGACATGGTCTGTTTTATTTTGAAAGTCACTGGGTGTTTTTTGGTAGTTTCCAGTTATGACTTCCTGTCCTGCTCGATCTTTCCTACACTGAATTTATGTGTCACAGCCCCGCGTCCATCAAAAATAGGATGGCTGCGTATTACCTGCAACACGACTGACCAGAACAGAACAGATCCTGTATAAGTTGACACATCGATTTGAATAAAACCAATTTGATCCGTTTGCGGTACCGGAACAGAGACACACTGCAGATGCATCCGGTGTATTTTATCCGTTAAATTTCAACTTGAAAAGAGCGTGGTCCAACCCGCAGCCACATGTGCGAGCTCAACTTTTATGCTAGCAGATTACTTTTGTAATACAGCTGTTACCCCTTGAAAGTAGGAATTAAAGGATATAAATCGGCTACAAGTGTAACTGTATTGTAAAGATTTAAATGAGCTGGGTGGAAATGGAGCCAAAGGAGAACGAAGGCAGAGGGAGGCATGCTAGCAAGGAGGAGGAAATAAAAGCCAGGTAGAAGTGAGTGACAAATTATGTCCCAGTTGCTAGAGGCACATGGTGGGGCTTGCAGGGATAGGTAGGGTCATTAGCATTAGGTAATATCATTCATTCGGGGATTGAGCTTCAGACGTGGCAAGTCATGAGAGTGAGCAGAGCGAGCGAGCAGAAATGGAGGGGGCTGATGGGATGGAAATAGGCACGAGTCCCATGCTGAGAGGGGCAGCTTGGCAGAGTAGTTCCAATCTGGCCTGCCCTATAATTCACTCATCTGTCTCCTCTGAGACTCTTCTTTTTCCTCGCTTGCTGTCTTTCTGTCATTCTCTACCTGTCTCCCTTTCCTGTGTAAACCCCTTCTCCTTGGATCCTGACTTTCTGTCTCCTTCCTGCTCTCTGTCTTGCCACCACAGTCCTTATTCTGTCCGTCTTTGCACAGTTAGAAGTGCAGCTGCTGACAGCCCATCATCTCTGGTTAGATCATCGCCCCCTCCTATGACTTCATCGCGTCAAGGGGCTTTTGGGTCTCATTCCTTCACAGATGATCCAGTTTCTCTTTGAACCCAAAAAAAGACAGATTCCTATTTATACTACAGCAGCTAACTGGAAGGATAGCTGTAGAAAAAAAGTGATACTGTGGATGATGAAGGGTTCACTGAACAGATTCAACTCAAGTTTGAGACTGCTGTCACAGTTTAATCTCTTGTCATTGCTGCTCACGGGGTCTAAAACAAAAGTTGATCTGACATTACAAGGAAAAATGAAATTGCAGAGAATTACATCACATGGCACCAAAAGGAGGAACAACTGTTTGTGCTGTTATGATGACAACCTAAATACACGTTTCTAAGAAGCTAATCGCTAATTTTTGAAGAAGTGTGTGTGCTGTGCCTTCGAAGGAGCTGTGCCAAATTAACAATTGGCAGTTCCTGAAATCTATGACAGTAATCCAATTATAGAATTATGTGTTACGTCCACACCTGGAGCATCAGCTGAGCTCATTGTAACCCTGTGACGGGAGCATAATAAGACCTTTTTTAGAGGTCACATTTAAGCCCTGAAAAAAAGAGGTACAGCTAGTCAGAGAGGACACTGCTGTAAAATTCTGCACCAGACAGGAAAAAAATGACAATTAAGTGCTCGCCAATAGGGAACACATTTACACAAGGTTTATATGGTGCTTTGCATAAGTTCCCTAATTAGATGACATTGTCCAGTAACCGAATCTTTCAGTCTTTACGACAACACAACAACAAAAATTCCACAGCCACCACAACAAAAAAAAAAATGGAACAGAAAGCCCCGGGGCCAAGTATCCAACTTCAAAGTCTTTTTCTTTTAATTAATTCAGGATCCTTCCCCATGCACAAGAGAAACAACGACACAGCGAGAGAAACAGAAATGAAAGAGAGAAAGAAAAAAAAGGGTGAGATTAAACTTGAGAAAGAGCAATAGAATGGAGCGAGCTCACTTTACAGCTGTTGTTAACAAGAGGCTTTCAGAGGCTGGACGTGTTAGTAACACAAGCCTTCTGGGAAACAGTTTTTTTTTGTGTGAGGATAATATTCCATAGGGCAGAACTCCTGAGAATTGTAACTGGGGAGTCATGCCTGTCTCATAAGCTGCCGGCTGAAGCCAAATTAATGAGACCAGTAGGGATGCCAAAAACAAGCATCAGTGTTAGTACTTTTGTGTGTTTCTCAGTAAAAAAAACAACAAAAAAAACAAAACAAAACAGCTGTGTATCTGTGCATCTTGGCTTTGCCTGTTGCACACCAAGGATTGAGCGTTAACGTAAAACACATCTACACATCAAAGTGAAAATATTACAGACAAATCACCTCACGTTTCAAAGTTAAGGTACGAGCTTTTACAGCTTAAGCTCTGAGATGCTACCGTGTTTGAACTCTGAATGAACTCATCTGACCTTCAAACCTTTAGCGTGAACACAGAAGAAATTTTTACACTGAAGCTGAGCAGCTGTGGGTGGAAAGAGATGTCTATAAGATGCTCCAACCCACCTACAAATTAGATAAAAGCATCGAGGGGAGGAAGGAGAATGAAAGCAGGCAAAGAAAAGTCAACAGTATTTCAGTCATAAAGACACTCAGCACTCTATTTCGGTAATACAAATTACTTTTGAGCTTATTTTTCCTTTAGGTTTAACACAAGAAAGTGGTAGCTCACAGCTCCTGTGTGGATATTTTGTTTGTGCTGACTTTGGCACCCCCTCTGGTCAAAGCATAACTCAAAATTTTCTTAGTTTTGCCCTTTAGGTATGTAAACTAAAAAAAACAACAACAAAAAAAAACATTATGTTCAAACAGATGACTGTATCTCTCACTGTTAACTCTTACTATTTTTAAAGGGGCTGTGAGGAGTTTGAAAGTGAACTTGAAAAAATTCTCCCTTCAAGATATATGCCCGATCATAAGTCACACTTTAAAATGAGATTATCAGCGCCAGTATTGCTACTTACACGTTGTTTTAAATTCCTACTTCTTAGCTTCCAGGTTGGGCCGAACAGGATGGGATTGATTTACGACACGTCAAGGTCTCTATAACAACATCACACCTGCAGACGAAGTTTAGTGTTTTCCTCTGCTAAAAAAGATTTCTGTGACTAATTTTGTAGTGATGGTGGACACAGGAGCCTAACTGTCAGACAGAAAAAGGATAGAAGAGCAGGAGCTACACAGGAGAGTGATACAGCCCGAGATAAAGACTAATTAGCCTTCAGAAACAAAAAAGATGCAGAGAAGATACTTATATGACAATAAACAATGAACTGCATAGATGGAACAATATTAACAAAACCCATGTCCCTGCCTATTTCATAACCTTCTCGAGGTCTTTATTAAACAGTTTCATATCAGGTTGCAGGCTGAGGATTCTCTGATATTTGAATGTAAATAGATGGGAATTTAATGCTGTGGATTAGAGGGGCTGGATGGAGATGAAGTGGGGTTAGCAGAAAACATTGATGTGGTTCAGTGGGCTTAAAGGATCTCTCTTTCTCATTTCAATCGGCCTACACTGGATTCTTGTTGGAACAATGCAATTCTGTTTCCTGGATTTACCCTGTGGAAGTTAAATAACACGTATACTGTGGCTGTGTTTGCTCTGTATAACCTGTATATATCCATCTGTTGTGTTGTCATTGACATTATAACATAGGAAAGCACCATCAAAAGTCAGTACCCATCAATTAATGAAGAAAAACAGGAAACATTCCATTAAAAAATAAATAAAAAATCACTTGTTAATTCCTCAGAAACATCAATGCTGAAAATGTTACATCTGTTAACATTAATTTGGTTAATTTGATATTTTAATCAAAAGCATCTGACAAATACACCCAGGCTCTGGAACCAGACTGTTTCTTTTTTCTTTAAAACCCACTTAAAGGCATTCCCACAGGATCCTGTGGGTATTTTGCAGCTCCTACCAAACCACATAATTAACTGTCAATCTCTAAATAACAACAGTAGCTGGGTACATTCACATGCAGCCCAAAATACAGCACAGCAGCAACCGGCCAACAAACCCAACAACTTAGCCGTAACTCATAAAGTTTTCAAAGACTGGTGTTTCCATGTCATCTCTAATTGACACTGTGTGTGGATGGAGTTAATGGGGAACATGTCACATGTATTTGGTGTACAAAGGCTTCAAACCCAAAAGAAATCTATCAGAGAAAATGTTTCTGTGGCTAAAAACACCAGACTGTGACTGCTGTTTCACTGTGGTGTAAGACTTCTTTTAATGCACTCAAGCATATTATAATTACTGGTTTTGGACAGACATCCAGATTAAAAGTGACTGGGAATTTGTTTTACTTTGACAACATTGAGAGCACAGAGCTCAGTCATTGTGTTTTCTGAACTTGGGAAGAATAGCATCACTGTTTTACCACTATTTCTTTATTATGTTGCAGCCAAAATGACTTCAAAGTGGTTTCAATAAATCATGCAAAATGTTTCAAAAAATTTAGATCAATTATGAATCTGTTCCAACTGAAGAACTAATTTCTGAGAAATTTATTGCTTATTGTTAAAATTAATGTCAAAAGATCATCACTGCCTTGTAACATTGACTATTATGAGCTACTCTCACCAGCTCTGCTGCTTCTGCCTGGATTGCAGGACAGGATCTAATTTAAAAAATATCCTTCATGTTGTGTAGCCAGTTTACTTAAAATAGTAACGGACACCAATGCTAATGCAAGCAACTTGGTTTAAGGTACATTTACAGTTTTGCCACAGTCTCAACAAGCAAAGGAACGATGAAACTCCTTTTCATTGGTAGCTTTGATATTTGGGCTAAAATTTAATTTTTTTGGTTGTTAAGAATCATTCGCCATTATTTCAAGTTTGTGACCAGTAAAAAAATTAATCAACACAGCCATGCAATGAGCTGCTCTTGACTCCATCAAGACAAATACACAAGAATAGCTGAACAGCATACGAACATTTGAAGCTCAAATCTGGGAGTTATCAATATATTCTTATTTGAATTTATCCTTACACTGTGAACAAAAGCAGAACTTCCTCAGACCATGTGTATGCACGACCATCTTTCTCAGAAAGTGTAAACACATACTCTTTTTACTGAATGCATCACATATTTAAACTACTTTCAGTAAACCCCCCCAAAAAAGCTTTCAGTACAATTCAATAACAAAAGCTGTGAATTGATTAAATATATATTAAATACCTATAAAAATGCCACCTTTTAATCCTTATCATACTTAGAATATTGAATCTTAAACCGAATATTTAGTGTACAATAAAAAATATGACGATGCCACCTTTCTGATGAGGTTCCTGAAAATTGGCTGTTATGCACGTGTCATGAATTTGACAGAGAATTTGCATACAGACTTATTTTATGTGCAATGTGGGAAAATTTCTACGTGTTTATTAGTGAATGATATCTAATACCATGCTAACATATCATATAACTGGTAAAGGAAACTGGCTGGTAAAGTTAACACTTTGAATAAAGAATCTGTATAATTCACTGTGGTTATTAATGCCAGAATGGTACTATAGTTAAATTCTGAAATAGCATTTACTGTCTTGACTTCAAATTTTGTAATGTGAATTTTTCAGCAATGTGGTTTGCTACTGGAGTAAAACACAATATGTCATTGTACTCTTAGGGCTCTAATTTCGTGGCGCAGCACAGGGGGCGCAAGCCTGGTGCACCCTGCGCAGTGCTAATTCCGTGTGGCGCACTGCTGTGCGCTGCCAATTTGACAATTTGGTGGACCGTCTGCGCAGAGATGGGTGTGACTGCGCCAGGAGGAGTTGACGGCGCACCAGGGGGAGGTGTCGGCATATTCATGTTGGCGCAGTGACAATTTTGTGCCAAAAACAGCGCAGAAAGTGCGCTGAAAGCCCGCCAGCTCCAACCTGGTCTATTCTAGGCACAAAGCGAAGCGCACCCTGTGCAGCTATAATTTGGTGGCAGGGGCAGGTGCACCTGTGCCTGCGCTTGGTCTATGAAATTAGAGCCCTTATTGTCTAATAATGTTTCATGTATTGATTAAAGCTCCAGTGGGGAACTTTACATTTTTTTGTTTAAAAAAAAAAATCTCTTCACTGTCCCTGTTTTGTTTTTGTAGAAGTTATGTCCTCAACAAAAATCCCATCATGCTTTTTTTAACAGTCCGATATATCATTTGATTAAGAACTGTGAAAAAAGGCTGTCACTTAGCCATCACTTAAACTGACATCCACCTAGGAATGGGTACCAAATTATGTACTTTTATAAGTACCCACTGAATTCTGTCTGAAGTACCGAGTACCAATTCACGTAACATCAAAAGGTGCCTAAATGCTTCCTTGTGACTCTGAGGGAGTGAAAGAGTAGGTGGTTTTCATGCTGGATATTAACAGGGCATTGCAAGTTTTTATATTGAAGAATAAATATGTTAAATTGAAAAACTTTGTTTTTATTATTGTACAAATCACTATTTATTACCTCAAAAACACACAAAAGTACCCAAAATTGGTACCGTACCAATTGCCAGGTACTGGGCATTGGTACCGTATTGTTTCAAAAATGAGAGGTACCCATCCCTACATTTACCCCTTGGAAACATAAAAAAAAGTTTTAAGAAAAATTCTTAATTGTTGCTTATGATCTTCTTTGCTTCCGAATGTCATTAAGAGATTAAGGTGTAGATTTTAATCTGTTTTATTTTCAGTCAAGGAGCTTTAAACACCATGACTTTTCACAGTCTTCATCTGTTTGTGAACTATTTACACCGCAGAGTCACTGCAGTTCATAAGGCGCAGAGATCTTTTAAAACCATTTCATCAGCTCTGAGCAGACAACAGAAATCCTTTTTGTCCAGATCCATCCACACCAAATGAAATCATTACGTCTGTATAAATAATATCCATGTCCTCAAACTGCAGCTGCTGTCACCCAGTGTGACTCCTCTCTTCAGACACTGTCATCATACAGGCCATGTTTATCTGCTATTGGGGACAGAGGATAACGTAGAGCTTTGATGAAGTGGCACTGTAGTTCAGAATCAAACATCAGTATTCAAAGTTACTCCAGGTGTGTACGAGCTTATGTGCCAAACTGAAGGAAAAGTCTAAATATACACATGTGAACACCTCCTCAGAATGCACCTCACATGTTAGGGCCTGATTTGTTGCTGGGTATGATATACTCTTAGATAACCATGCGAGGAATGACAATGTCGAATCCAATCAAGATTTTTGCAGAGAAGGTAATATAGCAAGCCTGAGCAGAGCAGATAACAATGATATATGTTTCTATATTACAGTTCACACCCCTAAAACTCCTGATAGTATCTTTAGTCATAAATGAAGCTGTGGTGGTCTTGCAGAATGTGAGATGGGATAAAAACACATGATGAAATAGAAGAAACTGCAGTCCCTGTGGTTTGAGTCCTTGGGTTAAGCTTGAGGCAGAGCTTTCTTCGTATTGAACACACTGATTGATATTGATCTGCTCTTCTTACTCGAGGGTGAAAATGCTAAATAAGTGAATTTCCCCAAATGTTGGTGGATTCCTCTGAGGGCTCAGAGAGGCTGATCCCGTATGGTGAGCTTTGATTGGCAGCAGGGTGGTCTTATCAGCAGGGGGGGCTGCCCTGCTGCTAGTTATCTGGATGAGATCTCTTGAGTCAATGAGCATCTACAGTTAAGTCTCCGTTATTGACACAGTGAGAGCCTGCTGCTTTCAAAGACAGCATCCTGTAGCTGACCTGAACACCTATGACACTAAAGAGCAATAATCCTTTACCTCTTTCTTCCCTTTCTTCTTCTTCTAAAAAAAAATACAGTCCTGGCTCCATTTTCTCATTGGAAACAGTTCAGCTCCCACGGCATTATCAACTAAAAGCTGCCATGATGTTCCTGCATTGTCAGGCAAATTGGTTTCTACAGAACACAACGGAACATTGTGTTTTGTCAAACTCAAAATAACCCATATTATTCTGATATTTCCTCTGCAGTTTTACTTTCTTGTTTTTTAGGGCACAGAAACAAGCCTTGGGGCAAACTTTTGCTATTTTTTTTTTATTAATGTGCAGACTGTCATAAATAAATAAAGACATGCCATGCACTAAAGTCATTTCAGAAAAATAGTTTGGGTTGGAATAGATGGTGTAATGTGGCCGCCTTGTTTCCTGACTTGTGTCTTTGAAGTGTAGACTGAAAGTAGCTGGCTGCAGCATCACTGTCCACTTCCCCTCTTGACTGGTGCCATTTTTAAAAAGGTTTTTATATCCAAAAATTAATTGAGCCAAAACGCCTGCTTAAAAAATCTGAACAAGGTAGGAGAGCGCCTCACAGCAAGCTGGAGCCACACACACGCAGACACACACAGGCAGTCAGACACATTTCATTGGCTGTAATACAATTATCTAGGTGCCGGCTTGTTGGTAAATTCATATGACACGCTTATTCATTTTGCCTTATTTTCCACAATGCAATAACAGAGGGAGCAGTGTGTTTGGTCTGAGTCATTCTGACTGATGGGAGCCTGGAGGCTGCTGCTTGGCTGTCTCTGACTCATTGCCACAATGACAAATGTTGAACAAACTACCATCTTCTACTGAGCTAAGTGCTGCTATGATTTTCAACCAATTATGCCACCAGATAAAAAATGTTAAGATACTGATTTAATACTTTCACAGCCACCTGCAGACTGCTGTGAGAGGTGAGTGTTTATCTGACGGTGACTTTGATTAAGATGGGCAGCGTGATGAGTCATAAGTTCAGAGAGATTAGCACCCAGAGGAGCACAAAGAGTACACGCTCAGAAATATAACAGCATGATGAGATGAACGCTGCTGACACACAGAAACCTTTGCTGCTGCAGAGGATGTTTGCCAAGAGAAGAAAAAAAAACAGGCTACCTGATTGGTTGGCTGGGTCCTGAGAGTGCAGAAAATCCAAATATAAAGTATGAGGGTTTTGTACGTTTTGTGTGTGTGTGTAAATAAAGCAGCTGCAGGCACAAGCATAAAACCACCCCCTGCTGGTTTTTGGATCCAGAGGTTTCAGAAGCAATTTCACATCAGCTTTGATTCAATGTTGCCTGCATAGATCTCCCACCGTCAAAACTTTTACTTTAAAAGCTACAATCAGAGCGTGCTTATGATTAAAAACTATAATCCTATTTGATTTCAAGGCAGCCAGTGTTGTGCAAAAAGTCAGCACAGGAGTGAGATAAGCAGAGCCGTCAGCACGGCCTGGTTAGCTGATCCAAAAAGAATGCTCTGCTGAAACCAAGGTGTTGTTCTCGCTAAAGCTCCGCTTAAGCCTTTAAGCAGCAACAACGGGACGGGTGCAAGGAAGAAGGAAGGAGTGTTGGAGACGTGAGAGAAGTTTTTTCATGTGAAGGTGACAAACTAACTGGAAAACTCTCTCTTTAGTCGCAGGATAATGAAACTTTGCAACAAATACGACCTGAAAGAGCCTCTGGGTTGACTATTTTCACACAATTAGTGGAAAAAAACTATAAAAACCGTTGTACTTTTAAGATGTGATATAAATGTTAACTGTGTTTCATGTCATGCTTTGTCTTTTTTTTTAAATGTTGACGTGTTTTAAGAAATGTGTTTACGTTACTTTTGTTTTTTGACCTTCATGGCCACCACAGATATACACCAAATGTGTACAAACTACAAAGCAGTTCAAACACGTTGTGTCACCTTCACTTAGCATCTCTGCTTTGTCACCTCCACATTATTTTTGCCCTCTCTCATTAGACTGATCTTGAAGGGAAACAGGAAGGAACAGGAAGCCTCTAAAAGCCGCTGGGAAAGTCTGTAGGAGAATGTTTGGTGTTTTTATTCCCCAAAGACTCAAAGCTGCGCTCACTTTGCCTGCAAAAAAACACGATGAAGAGCTGACATGACAGGTTTGAGGTTTCCATCACAGCAGGCTCACAGCTTCCAGAGTCCTTGACTGTGTTTTACCGGATCACTTGTGGCAAAGTGACACACAGGATAATCTTGCTTCCGACACATGGACTGCAGCATATTTGAGCCTGTGGAAAATTCATGGGCACTTCACAGACACTGGGTTTGCAGAGCTTTCTGGTAGAGCTGTTACAAGCTCTTCAAACCTATTTCCTCATTCTGGGGGAAGAGGAGCCCAGAAGGGGACCTGGATTAAGGCAAAAGAAGTGGCTTTTGAGTAATACCTCTTTTATCATCATTATTTCGAGCCTTTTCTTCTATTGCAATGACTGTCAGCTACCCTCCATGTTGCCTTTCTCTCTAATGCTGCAAATGAATTACTAGAGGAAAACGGCTTGATATTGCTCTCTTGAGACCCATTTCACAGCAATATAGCTTATAATCTTTAAGATAATTTGATACTTAAACTAAAATACTAAGCTTGTATGAAATAATATGATCATTTTGCAAAATATAAAAAAGTGCTTTTAAATATTTTGCATCCAAGAACACACCTACACATAAAGTCAAACCTGTGCCTTACACTGCATCTGTTCTTTTATATTCTTCACTTTTATTTCTACTGATTGCCTCATAGGAGCACTACATAGTGGTTCAAAGATGCCACTTAAAATGCTGAGAATTTTTTTCTTCATACTGCAAAATAAAGTCTGTCCACAGAGCAGCAGGAATTTCCTAAAAGGAGGCATTAACCATAACCTCTGCCTTACTCTTCATCTAAACAGCACGTGTTGACAGCTCAAGCTTCACCCGTGGCTTTGCTGCAGGCATGTCAGGTAGAATTGAGGGCTTGTCGTTGAAGCACTAAGCGTCAATGAGCGAATCAACATGAGTGTTTACGTCGTGGAATCCCTGAAGCGTCTCTTCCTTCTCTTCTCTTCTTCCTTCCCGCCTCCGCTGTTTACGTTTCCTTCCCTGCCACTTGTGATCCCTCATTCCTACTCTTCTGCAATGTCAGATGCCTCCTCTCCTCATTTCCTCTGCAACCCTGACCTTTATAGTCTTGTCCTCCAATTCCTTAGCTGGCCTTTTTTAACTGCTGAAACACAGAGAAACTGCAATAATAAAAGTCCTGTCACTACGACTTAAAGCTAGCTCAACTTTTTACCAAAATCAGGCACACTCTGTCAGGACATTTGCCTGAAGATATGGAGCATAAGCAGCAGGACAGGTGTGGAAACAATTACGAAAAGGAGTCCTAAAATAATTCAAATTCAACAAAATAAATCCACTCTCTCTTATTGGATTCTTTATGTCACCTCAAAGCTTGATGCTAACGTCATCTTTTAAAGACCTTTTGCCACATAGCAGTAATAATAATCCCATTAGATTGACACGCCCTGAGCTCAAAGCTTTACACTTGTCAGCTTCTAGTAAAACCTCAGGAAGAGTTCATCTGAGCTCACCGAGGACCGAAAATGGGGGTTGGTTCTGCGAGAGCATGATAAGGTTATGAGCAACACTGTTAGTCAGTTTCTGTTTCAGTTTTTTTCACATCAAAGTAGTGCTACTCACTTAAACACGCGCAACACCACGTGTGGTGATATGAGTCAAAATTATCTTCAGGTGCTCTGCTGTCTGCTCATGGGAAGCTTTATGCAAAACTATATATCAGTGAGTCATGATTTGCAGAAAACGACCAAGAAGGCGGTGACACGAGCTGTGGTTTCATAATACTCCTGCTGCAGTCTAAAAATTAGCCTCAAAACAAACTTCTCCCATATTATTTTTTAGCTTATCTGGACCCATCTGAGACTTATCCTTTCCTTCCATTTTCTTGCCTATCAGATAATAATCCTGGCTTTTGCACAAGTATTTTATGTAGCAGTGAAAAGTGTAATTTGATAGCAATAAAACTTATTGAATGAGCTCCCTGAGCACTAATCCTCAGGGAAAAAAACGTGAGAAATTCACTTGCAGTACACAAAAAACAAGCAGCAAAATGAATCAGCAGAATTGGGGGAAAAAGCAGCTTTTTGTTTGCTTCTTTTTTCACTGACATTGAATGCATTTGTAGATTATCCCACACAGAGAACCATTTGAAAGCAACAGTGAGCTTTCCTGGAGCGCTTTATCTTGCCCACTGCAGTGTGACCCCCTGCTACTGAGCCCTGCTGACAATCAGATGTAGAACAGAAAAAGACGCAAACTCTCATCTGACCAAACAACAAGACACAACATGCACACAACAAATCAGACAAATATACACTCCACACCTCCCTTTATACACAGTGGCAGTGGTCAGTGACAAGACAGAGTGTCTCTATTAGCCTCAAAGTGGCTCTGTCCACCCTAACAGATGGGTCCTCTTCCTCAGAGGTAGACAGTGATTTACTCCATCTTTGATGTGCTATACCTTATCTAATTGGACGAACAGTGCCCAGGAAGCAGACCAGTAAATCATGTGTCTGCCATGTATTTATAGATGAGGTCATGTAACACTAGTTCTGATGGCAGACACATAACATCTATATATGACACTTGTTACCACGCCAGCTGCTAAGGTGGATGCCAAAAAACAAGAGCCTTTAAAAAAGAGGTGGACACTGCAGTGAGAGGAGTCTCAGTGATGACAGGAAGAAACATTAACATTATCTCTGACCCTGACTTTAAGACGTGTCATGACTCACTGGATTCACATGTGGAGAATCTCAGCTCCAGCAAACTCAACACATCAAATAACCTTAGCTAAGGCTCATCGTCTCCTCTGTGCATTCCTAATTTGATTCAGCCCCCGAAGTGACGGCGCAGGAAACCACTCTGGTCAGCATGTGTGACAGTAACAGGGTTCACCACAAATAGGAAAGAAGCATTCCCTGCGTTCCTGCAATTCCACATGGTGGGCTTTTTGGCGTCAAAATCTGGAGCAGACATTCCTCACTGTATGACTCCCCAAGGAGCTGAACATCCTCAGCGAAACTGGAGCCAAACAGGGGGTGTTCCTGTAGGTCGGTAACGTCAGAATTTCATGTATTTTAAGTTTGACAATGACCTGAGCTCACATTGTTCCAGTGTTCATTGTCGAACAGAATTTATGGTGTGATTTCAGCTGTTCTATTCAACAGTTACTGCTTTGATACAGGTTTCCAAACTTGAAAAATAGTGGTTTAACATGTGTAAAGAAATCAGATTTTTAACATGTTATCAAACTGCTCATGAGTACAAAGAAGCTGCTGCTTGCAGGATTGAAGAAATAAAACTGAACATTTTCTGGCCGTGGTTTCGTTTTGGAACAATGAAGCAGTAGGTAATAAAAAGAATTGCATTAGCTTGATGGCTTTTTATGAACCCTGTTGACTTTCCACAGGGAAATCTCTTTAGAAGCTGCCTCAAAACACCCTGAGCTTTCATCTAGTGAGAAGGTGTGTACTTATAGTGTTTGTGCAAGTGCATGTGATAAACTGATCCACCTTTTAAAACCTTTAATGCCGTTTTAACATCTTTTAAAGATGAGAGTTGAAGGGAAAAAATGTTGACTATTTTCACAAACAAGGCAAGTTTTTTAAGGCCATCTGTGTTTGTGGTTTCTTCATGAATTTTTAAATAACAAAGGAAATCCATCTCTGCCATAGATTCAATCGCAGTTTAAAGATAGTGTGTCCATGTTTCTGCTTGATGTATGACCTCATACACACACATGGCTGTGTCTCTGCACTGAGTGCTGGCTCCTGCCATCACCGCCACTCCAGTCAGAGAGGATGGCCGACGTGTCCCTTTTTGGAAGCCATAAAAGACGCCTTGCATGCTATTAAGCATGCATCAGCACACCACCCCCTCCTTCTCTCATCTGCTATAACAGAAGAGGACGACGCAGTTAACCTGTGTTCTCAATCTCTATGTGGCATGAAATGAACAAGCTCCCAGTTACTGAAGTTAGCAAAGTCAGTTCATGGTCACATTGTCCTGCTGCTCATCTTTGGTCTGCTCCTGAGGCAGAGACCTGTCTGAAGTCTTGTAGATCTAAATAACATCTTGGACTAACATTCCAGCTCTGGCGCAGTGTGAAGATGCCCGTTGGCCTTCACGGGAGACAGGTTCACTATTGGTCAAGAGTTCATTCAGTAGCAACAGACCTCCTGCTAGATCAGGGATGCTGGGCTACTTTTGCAGATGTATGCATTTAAATAAACTCAAGTTCATTCTGGCTTTTCTTTAAGATAGCAATGGAAGTGTTTTCTAGGCTGACTGACCTTTATTTTCTGCTTCTACTCTGATATAAACATTTTTAGGAGACAACAATCACAGTCAAGTTGTTACAACACAAAATACACTTCGTAACATTTCCCCTGTTTCTTTAATTCATACTCCAATGTGGCAAGGCATATAAAAATCACTGCTTAAAATAAACATCTGTTCAACGAGAAACATAAATTACACTGCCACATATCAAAAGAGCATTAAAAACAGCTTGCTAAATACTTTTTTTGTCAGTTTCACATTAACCTACGTCTTAATACAGCCTTTCAAAGCTGTCTAAGTGACCTCTTTGTCCATGTCACTGTGTTAGATAACTGTCCTCGGCTGTGTGTTTGAGTACGTGTGTTTATTTCAATCAAACGTGCATGTTTCAGGAGGAAAGACTTTCGTGGGAAAGGAATGCACTGAGTTCACATCCGAGGCAGCTGTGTCTGAGACTGTGTCTAAGGGAGACTGAAGTTCTCCTCAGACAGCCAAAACATCACACACATGCCTAGAAATCCAACTACATTCCTCAACAATTACCAAATGACACAACTGTGTTCATTTTTGGGATGTAAGGGATTTTAAAAAATGGGCTCTACTGGTTATCTGTCAGCACTTTGATCATCAAAAAAGGGAGAATAATACAAACTTTTTAAAGTTAGGAAAACTAATTTGCTTTCCTCTCCAAAGTTTTTCTCTGGTCAGCTTCTCATCCCTTAAAAAGCTTCTGCAATGCAGCTGGAAGAAAACCAAATCCCGAAATAATGGCTGCCCGTGGAGAGATCAGTGCAGAACAATTAAAACAGATGGGACTTTTTCAAAGAAATGCATCACTTTATTTGCCAATGTTACTTTTTCCCATCCCTTCTCCCCATATTTTAACTTGTTTTAGTCTCTTTTAAATTCAGCCTTCTGCTACCTGATCGACCGGCTTCCTCATAGTCAGACTTTGCTAACCTAAGTGTGATTGTGAGCAGACAGTCAAGATTTGTTTCCCACCAACTTAAGAAGCTGTGAGTATTATGGCCTACATCCAGTTTTGGTCATTTGCTGCTCTTAAAACCCTGTGCTACCGAGTTCTTGAGTTCTCTGCTAAAGGGGGACATGATGCTGTTTTACATTTCAAGCAGCTGCAACAATAAAGCTACTGATAAAGGGAACCAGTCGCTTCTTGGTGCCAAAATTGAAGAAGACAGAGACACTGCCTCCCATAAAAAGGGAAACACTCCATGATGAAACAAGAAGTCCCAAGCACAAAAAGAGAGTTCAAAACTTTCCAAGATCAAAGTGCAAGAGACAAATGAGGCTGTTTGTGACACCAATTATCTGCTGCAGTTTATGGTCCTTAAAATACATTCAGTAAAACTTTTAATGGACAGCCAAGGAGACTATTTTTTCGAATAAATAGTGCAAAAGATGACAGCGTTCAGGGCACCATCAAGCTCATCAGTTTCAGAACTTGCTCACCATCCAATCAGAATCAAGAAGGGGCGGGATTTCTGTATCAACTTTGTCGACAGCAGCAGGTGACGGCTGCAGAGAAGAGACAACTACACTCATTTGTTTTTATTAACTCTTTAACTTGTTGCCCAACCATTTGGTATGTATGTTTTTGAGTTGCTATATAATATTCAAAATATGTAGGGATGGGTACTGAATTAGGTACTTCTATAGGTACCGACCAAATTCAGTCAAAAGTACCAGGTACCAGTCACATAAAATCAAAAGGGACCATGTTTAGGTACCTAAATGCTTCCTTGTGACTGTGAGGGACTGGAAGACTAGGTGATTTTCCATGCTGGACATAAACGCAGCATTGCATGGTTATATACTGAAGAACAAATATGTATGTTGAAAAAAATTAAGATTTTATTATTTAACAAATTTATCATTTTTACCACATACACACAAACAAGTACTGAAAATTGGTACCGTTGAGTACCGATACCGATTGACAGGTACCGCGCATCAGTACCGTATAGTTTCAGATGTTAAAGGTACCCATACCTAAATATATGTGGAACTGAGTAAAACCTAATTGTGTCATCTTTGCATCTTGAAATGACTTTTCTGTTTTGTTTTGTTTTTTTCTTTTTTAATTATTATTATTATTATTATTATTTTTTTTTTTTTGGTTTCTGATCTTTGTGCTCCAACAACATATTTATAGTTTTAATTTATTTTTTACTCTGGAAAAATGTTAAAGGGTTAAATAATTATATCCCTTGCTTGTAAAAAGTGAAAGTTAAAGTTAAGACAGACAGACAGTCTCCTGGGCGACAACATTGGTGAAAGGCACTCTGGAAAATTATTCAGACCCCACAAAAAAAACAAATTCAGCTCTGGTCAGTTTTGGTCTCCATCATCCTGACAGACATATCAGGCTCTTAAGCTGCTGAATGTTACAATGCTCACGCAAGCTTGCTGGTAATCTTGCAAGTCCTCTGTGTGGTGCACAGAAGGTATGGCATGCAATGTGAAAACGCATTGGCTGCCTGAGCTGGAGAACAAAGGCTATGATTTAGTTTCCTGGGATTATGATAAACACTAGTTGATTAATTTGACTCAGTGCTTCCAGGCTGAATAACCAGAGAAACTTCTTAAAATTCACTCTTTAACATTTAGATTACAAGGCTGATTTAGAAAACTATCATGGAACCATCATTACGGCTCCCTGGGTGCAGCTCACAGAGTACTAACCATCAGGCTATTTTAAGTTTGAGAATGATTCAGAGGTCCCTGGTGTCCTGAGGCCCGGGAAGACGTGCTGTTCATCTCACTCTGGTGTCATTAGTTCAAACTAAGCGTCTTCCCAGTGGCGACACACTGTTCCTGCCTGGCAGCCTCACAACAGGACGCACAACTCATCACGCAAACAGCACACAAATCGAGGAAGTGTGTGCTGTGCACAGACACAAAACACAACATTAAGGAGAAAACTCCCTGAGTGTGCCTTCAGCCTGTGTGTGTGAGGTTGGATGCTGTGGTTACAGACTCAGTAGAGGTATTTCTGCTATGCTGTGTTTTTACGTTGTGCCATAAGCTTAAAGGAGCGTCATAAAATTTCTCTCATGTGATTTAAATTAGGGGATTTTCACCGAGATGTAATTTGTAATCAAGCCTCCCTGTAATCTTCATAGACTGCCTGTGTCATCAGTTCTCCTCCTGCTCGTCTCATATAAATGTGATCTGTGCCAAGCATTGTTGCAGATTAATACAAGGAAGTGCTTACTCATCAGATATAACAGGCAACCAATGTGGCGGGATGTGAAAGGCTGGAATCAAAATGCTTGGCAGCGAGTGGGAAATAGCATCAGTATGGCAGGATAAGTTTCTACTGTGGATTCATGTGTAAATCCTCTTATGATGTGTGTAGCTCAGAGCTCTGAGTAAGATATATAAATAGTGATGAGTTTATGATCTGTAATGTATTCTGACAAACCCCAGCTTCATATAAACAAATACAACAACTCTAGAAAACAAGGCAGACAGAGTACTTCAGGAAAGAACAATAAAAAAAATCATTATTGCATGAATGTACAGTAAAAAATACACGAGCAAACATGTTTTTATGGCTAGGAAAGCTTTTGAGTTTGTGGAGTTTAATTAGCTTAAGGTTAAACCTCTCAGGGTGTAGGTATGGGTACGTATAATCGAGTAATCAAATAATAAAGTACCCAAGTACTCGCTATTGACCCCCTTACTCGACACAACTTGAACAAACACAGCGTTACATGTGTGACCCAGTTTTTGTCCTCACTTAACTAAATACACTAGGTAGGAAAATAATAAAAAAGATACAAACTTGTGACTTCTGCGGCCACGGCTTCAGCACACCGAGCCAGCAAAAACAACTGTTTTTACGGCAGCTACGGCAACTCTCTAGGAACATGTTATTACACAGGAAGCAAAACCATAACAAATGCAGAACTTTCTGCCACACCTGCGACATGTCAGTCAAGAAAAGTGATGTCTGTAAGTAATACTGCATACACAAGAATAACTAGTTTGATGCTTAACCACATGCGCTCAAAGCACAAGGAGAAAATAACGGAGACAGGCAGTCTTGCATCACATCAATCGCAAACCCTGTTAGCATGTTGTTGTGAAGAAACAAGAGTGGAGAAAATTGGCTTGCTAACAACCAAAATGTTTAACAGACAATATGCTCCCATTAAGTTTTGTGGAAGGTTAAGGCTTCAGAGAGCTGATAGCGTTCATCTAGCCAGAATAAAAGTCACTGCCAAAACAACATGTAAAAGAGTGGAAAAGATGTATGTAAAGACTTAATTTACGGTACAGGGCATCTGTTTCCAATGAACCCTAATATTAGAAATAAAATAATATTTGGAGTATTAGAATACAGGAATTACAATAAATTCCCATCCATACCAGGATGTACCCGTCACCTTGCTTAGTAGCAGCTTGGATAGGTGCTGTGACTCTGACTGGGACAAGCGGTACAGAAAAAGAATGGATTGGCAATATGATATGAAGTTTAACATTCAAATGGATAAAATTAAATAAATTCTTCAGAATGCATCCACAATAAATACCCAGCTGTGTTAAATACTTGATTCTGATTGGTCAAAACTTGATTACAGTGGTGGTTACTTTTAAAAGCAATCCAGATAAAGGAATCCTTCAAACTAACAAGTTTAAAAGATATGTTTGTCGACAATTAATAAAGAATAGAACTAGAAAAGCACTCAGAGAGCAGAGACCTCCATTAAGCATGTTGTGATTGTCCAGCAACACTTAAGTCCTACTTTAATGTTCTACTCCCTTTCTGCTACAATTTGGTGTTAGTTGCAGGTTTGTATGATAATTTGTTACTTGACAGTGTTGAAAATTATGATGAACTAGTACATATTTCATATTCCGGATCTTAGTATCCAAAATATTGCCAGGATCTGGATCGTACTTTTACATCTGTGAGAAATTATTCTGACCTTGTCTTGAATTGTTTTGCAGAGCAATCCGAGCATTAATCGTGGAGTTATATACACATGTGGTGAAAACAGCCCTAGCTCACAATGATAAAGAATCCTTTCAAAAAAATCCAGGATCCAGATGGTGATCCAGATCACTGCCCAAATTTAATCCCTTCTTCCTAAACCCATTTTGAACATTCCCTGAAAATTTCATCCAGATCTGTTAGTTACTTTTTGAATTATCTTGTTCACAGACAAACAAACTAACAAACAAACTCTCCCAAAAACAAAGCCTGCTTGGTGGAGGTAATAAAGACTAAATCTTATTTTGCTTTTAAAGGACCTATTTAAAAGTATATGCTCTATATGTGGTACCACATATAGAACATATCATGGCAGTAAGAATATAATCGGTGAGGCTGACTGAGCTGAGAGTATCTGGGATGTGTGAGCAGAGCTAAAGCGAGCTCTTGTTTTATAAAAGAGAGTGAGGAGAGGCATGAATGGCTGATGGGAAAATGTACATCCCTCTGAAACATACAAAGCTCAGAGATGAGTACTACCTGTTATATCTTTCTCTTTCTCTCTCCACATTCATTGTGTCACTGACAACACCAGAGCTCTTAAAAGCTTTCCACTATTTTTTTGCATGAACTGTGTGTATGCATGATGCAGAGGACAGGAGTGATTTGATATGCCTTTTCTAAAATGACCCACTAAGTTTCAAGATGGGTTAGCATACCATATTTTCACAACACGTGCTTGATGCATTGACTGGTGAGATATAGGCACTCACACACATACAAGAAGACCTCTGATACTCAGGTTGAATGCACAGACACTAAAAGCTTCTTGCTTTTTCCTGTATGACGGTGTCTGCACTCACACTGTACCCCACACACAGCCTGATTCCCCTGGTTCACACACACAGCTCTTGAGCTGTCCGCGCATGTCTGGATTACTAGCACTAGCCCGTGCACACACCTGTAAATCCTGCACACAGGCACATGTACGTGAAGGCAATCACACACCCTCCTACACAAATGCACTACAGGGCTGTGAATCTCCCTCTCACCAACAATATGCTGCTGCTGCTGCTTTGAATGTGGGCTGTGGGCGACAGCAGCGGGTGCAGAGGAGTTGTGTTACCTAAAACAAGACAGTCTGGCCAGCACCCAAATGAGCAATAAAGAGGGGTGAGGAAGAAAGCGTCAGAAAGCAGGTGGAGAGGATGATGTTGGTGCTCCTGTATGCACAAGTGCAAGACAGAAACATAGCAAAAGAGAGTGTGACTGTGTGTATGAGGGGTTAAGAAGGAGAATAAAAACTATGAGTGTGTGAGAGCAAAGGAGTGCATGTACTATTCAGCTTGGTTGAGCACTTGACACCGCAGCCTTTTAATTTCCTCTTTAAATCATTCCTGCCGGTGTTTGGCGTACGATCAGATGTGCTGAGCTGAACTCTAATTTCACACATTTCCTTGTATCCATGTTGCACATGAAAAATGGGAGGCAGTTGTGAGTTTGTGGGTGTGGATGTGACGAAGTGCATGTGAAGTTTTGAGTCTGTGTGCTCAAGCTCACTTCTGGATTACGTAAAAAAAAAGAACAACAAACAAGAGAAAATACAGCATGAGGGGAGTCAGCAGCGAGAGCATCAAGATGCACACATCACATAGGAAAGAGTTAGACAGTGCTTTAAGGAGCTTAGATGGAGGAGAAGGAGAAGATGAAGAGGGGTGAGAGGGCGTGAGGGAGGAAAGCAGAGGGGATAAGGGAAAAAAGCTGGGTGTGAGGGAGTGGAGGAAATGAAGAGAGAAGAGAGTCAGAGAGCAAAAAGGCGGGAAGGAGAGTGGAGGAAGAGGGGGGATTTGGTGTCAGTATGCTATGACTTCCTTCCTCCAGGAATTAATCCAATAATCACTAGGAATGTTTTGCATATTTCTTCATTCTTTTCATGTACATAACAAACTCTTTTAAATGTAAGTGGTACACCTGTCAAGACCTTAGGCGCACATGTGCAGCAACAAATCCCGTCTCTTCGGGGTTGCTACACTCGTGCCATTATGGAGGGTTAAACACCAGGAGGCTTTAAGTTTATCTTTCGCTTACTTCAAGTGCTGCTCCGGGTGTCACGACTGGCAGCTCTCATATAGGCTTTGGCACCATGTGGTCTCATTAGCACTCAATACTAAAGCGCACACACTTCAAACCCGTAAGAGCCTGAGAGTCAGTAAATTAACTGCCAGAAGAGCGAGGGACGCCTTCTTATGCATATGATGTGATCCATTTATCATCACATCCCCATTTTCTTCTTCATCCTCCCTCAGCTGCTCCTTGCTGTCTGTTTCCTCTTCTCCCAAAGCACTGAGCAATCATTGGGATTGAGGTTTCTTTATGAAACCAAACAGTGCCCGCAGGATGCTCTTTGTTGACACAGGGTCAAACAATTAGCTTGGCTCTGTCCAATACTTACAAGCCAACATTTCTAAAGAACATCCACATGCACATTTTAATGCTTATTTGTTAAATACAAAACCTTAAGTCAAAGAGTTACATTCTACGTTTCATGATGGGTTATTTGCAGCTATGCTTTGACATTTTGAGTCAAGAACAACTCAGTTGTCACCTCTTGTGGCATCAAATACCTGTATATTATATCAGAGCAAAGACCTTAGGGTGCTTCTGGTCTAAAAATCCCATTTAAATCTTTGCATCAAAACTTTTGTGAGGACATTTCATAGTCACTTTGTACCAGGTTTGAATAAGTCAGTGCTTCCTGCAGCTGAGTGTCCCACCCTGCCACCATTTCTTTTATTCTTTATGTGTCTGATTTTTTTGACTATACTATTATTTATCAGCAAGTTTTACAAAGATGCCCCAATAACAACTTGTGCTTCTACAAATGTAACTGGATGTTTCATCATCATAACAGGGGATCCACATTCACAATGGGATTTGTTAATTAGCATAGCATTTTATCATGATCCAAGAGTGCTCAGAGTGTGGTATAACAGTTGTAGTTACCAGCTAAAACTACTATCATCTGAAAAATTAGATTTCCTTTTTTTTTGCTAACAAGGATGCATCATTTAAAACCTCATTAAAGGTGCTTCAAAATATTCAGATAACACTGAATAAACTGTGAAAATGTGACTATTTATAAACCATGTGACAGACTTTGCACCTAACAAGTTGCACCTTTGGTAGTACACTTTCTCATCTCCCAGCATGACCTCACACTGTAAGACTAACTTCAGTGCAGACAACACCAACTTCCGTCTTTGAACAAGGAAGTAAAACTCCCAACGTAATAATACTCTAATTAGCCTCCAGTAGACCGTCTCAAAGCAGCCAGTGATGAAGCAGTCACTTCTGCGGTAGAGTGTAGCGTAGCTGGAAGTGGTTTCAGTGAATCTGATTGTGAGAAAACAAATAAAATGTAGGGAGCAGTACCTTTAATCTGCAGTCTTTTACGAATATCAAAGTTAAACACTCCAACCAAGGTCTGCCAATTATAAAACACAAACGTCTTTGCTCCTGAGTGCAGAGCTCTTCTTAACAGCCGCCTGGGGAATTAACTTCCCCGCAGTTTCAGCAGTGCCACATTCTCCCTTTTTTAACAGCGCTGGCAATTGTTGGCTTTTTTTTCCCCTCTCCTGAAATATCTACCTTCCTTGCCCAAGGGGAGCTTACCTTTCCTCCTAATGTGTGAGAAATCATTTAGTGACAGAGTGGCTCCCAGCTCACACAGCAGACAGGGGACATAATGTGAAGGGTAATGCAGAGGTTGAAGATCAAATGTTAGGAGGAAGGGGTCGAAGTGGGGAGGCTGAGTGTGGTTGTTTCGCACCATTGACATGCGGCTAATTAGAGGTGCAAAAAAAGAGCGTAGCAGTTGATGAGGGTGTTATTTACCTCTGACTGAAAACTCAATCAAGAGTGTTTCAACAAACAGTAACATTGCAGGAAAAGAAGCATGGGGAAATGAGAATGCAGTTGATGGCACACACCCCTTTTTGGCCTACATCTTCTATCATCAGCTATGCACTTAAAGGACTTCTACTCCTCTGCCTTGCCATGAGAGAGAAGAAGATTATAAGTTAGCTGCCACTGCCACTGGTGAGCTGAGCTAGAGCTTGGACTGGGGCTTTGGCTTCTCCTAGATTTGGGCTAGATTGGGGATTTCAAAGTCAAGAGAGTTCAAAGCCTTGGCTGGGGAACGCTGAAAAGGAGCACAGCCAGCTATGAGCTTGAGAGCAGAGAGGAGAAGAGATAGCTACTTAGAGTGAACTCTCACATAGTCTGTGGGGAGTGTGGTGGCAAAAAGGAGAGGAGGGTGTTAAAAAAAGGATGAATGCTGGTGAAAAAACACTGAGACACTGTGGCTTATTTGATGAGGAGGCTGGTTGAATTTAGCTGACATTTTGGTGCACAATAGGAAGCCAAATCCCTGCTAGCTTAAATAACCAATTATACAGAATGCTGGGCTGAATTCTTCTGAATACTGATGTTCAATTCAGCCGACAACATCACTGCTGTCGTTGTTCACCTTAAGACCCAGTGAGATGGATTTATGTCGCTAATGGAATGCTAACAGTGTTTGTCGAAACACCGCTCACATTTTTTACACCCACACTTTTGTCATGTAGAGGGACAAAAGTGTCTAAATACAGACCCATTATGATGTACTTTCTTTGTTAAACATAAAAAACCTGTCTTCCTACAATGTTTAAAAAAAAAAAAAAAAAAAAAAAAAAAAAAAAAAAAAAAGAGAGCCAAAGAGAAAAAAAAAAGTGTTTTCCCAGGCATGCATGTCTCTCTTTGTGCTGCATGGAGGCATTGCTTTAACATCACGGACAATACCATGTTTGGTCTGAAAGCTCTTACATTTTCTTAATTTAGATGGGTTCGGGAATTAATAACCCCCCCCCCCCCCCCAAAAAAAAAAAAAAAACCAGCAGCTTCACAATTTCAAGTGAGCAATTTAATTATATATAACAGGGTGTTTTACACCTGTTTGATGTAGCAACAGACTCATGTGACCCTAAATCTAAAGGTATCAAGTTTTCTGTTTCAGACTTCAGGCTAAAAATTTTAAGCTAGCATCGTGTCCTCCCAAACAGTAGCATCAAAGCTAGCATGAACAAGATCAACTAATTCTGATTTTACTTTGATTTAGCTGTCTGTGCAGACGCAATGACGCAAAACAGAAGAAAACAACAACACTCATAGTGTAGTTGGTAATTATATTGTCTTATTATGTCAAACAGTAACTGCGGTAATACAGTAAGTACTGTTTTTATGTAGCAACAAAGATGCTAATAATAGGGTTATAAGGTCTTTACCAAGCCACTAGGCTTGTCTCACAGTATTCTAACTGAACATCAAATAACTGTTATATAAAAGCACTTACCCAAACAAATCTTTAAAATGTTTATCTATTAGCAGTTAGTCTGAGTAACACTGAAGTAAAAAGTTACAGCAAACCTCTTGGATCAGTTTCATCTGCTAACAAGACTGCATGAAGAGCTTCATAAAACACAACCGACAAACACACTCATGGTAAAAGTTTTTAGGGCAGCGTATAGGGCAGGCTGCTGTAGGTCTTTAGTGGTGGAATTAGCTCCAGCTTGTGCCTCTCTCTGTTGTTTTTCACCCTGATTCAGCAGTCCTGGACTTTACGCAGAGCCTCTGAAAGCTCAGTAACCACAGGGAATGCCAGCTCATCGACTATTATAATGATGGCCTCCCTATAGCTCCCCGTCTCTCTCCCTGCCCTTCTCACCAGCATACCATGCACATTGTCTCCTTCTGTCTCTTTTTCCCTCTCACTCTCTCTGTTTGTGATCTGTCTCTCTGCCCTTCTTGCTGAACAAAGGCTGGTGTGAGTGTGTATGATGCAACTGTGGCAGCACTGAAAGTTCACAGTCAACAGAAATGCAAAGAATGAACATCCCAGAGGAAGGAGTGGATGGATTAAAGATTTAACTGCAAGCAGAGATATCATAATGAATGTTGCAGGCTGTAAATGAGAACCTCTTTGTGTGAATGGCTTCAGAGCTCAACAGTAAATCATGAGTCTCTTACAATAAAGTCTTGTTCCAGACAGAGACTTACCTTGTTTCAGTAAACAGATTCAGACAGTGTAAACTATGAGCTGTACAGACTCTGTTGCTGATAGGACTGTTAAGCATGCTTTGTAAACTGAAAAGGACAAACAGGACTGACCTTTAGCTTATCAAAGCGTTCAGTGAGTGAGGACACCTGGTGCTCTCGGTGGCGTCCCACCAGCTTGCAGAGGGCACAGATGAGCTGGTCATCCACCAGGCAGTACATGTTCACCTTCTCGTTCTCGTGCTCCAGGCAGGTCAGCCCGCGGATGTGAGTATCCGGCACCGGCTCCACCAGACGATGACTGGTAAACGGCTTCTTGTTGGGGTGTGTAGCACGCAGGCATCTGTCACAGTATGACACCTCACACGTGACACATGTCTTGACCGCCTCCCGCGGTGGATCCTGCTCACAGAACTGGCAGCTGATCCGCGGATCCATTTTCGCAACAACAGCTGGGCTGTGGTTTGCGTTGGTGTGGTTTGCGTGATTAGCGTGATTGGTGTGATTGGCGTGCGAGTGGGAGTGGCTGGAAGAGGCCGGGCTGCCCCGGGCACTGCTTCCACCTCCGCCACCGCCGCCACCAATCGTTCCAGCTATTGTTCCGCTAATGGTGGCGGTGTAGGGCCGCTGCGGCTGCAGGCGGCGGCTCTCAGTGGGGGAATTGGGGCCGCTGAGGGAGGCCTTTTGAAAGCGGTCAATGATGTTCTGCAGCGTCACATTGCGCTTAAGGCCCTCCAGGCCGCGGTGATTCAGCGTGATGACGTAACGACAAGTGGGACACTGAAAGGCTGAGATAGATTCGAGGGGCTTGCTGGTGGAGCAGTGTGACACCAGGATACGGTGGGCGCAGTTAAAGCACAGGCTGTGGGCGCAAGGCAAGAGCAGGGGGTCTTCAAACAACTCCAGGCAGATCGGGCAGGTCAGCTCAGACTCCAGTGTTTCCATCTTCAGTTGAACCAATCTAAAGGTGACATCAAATCCCACAGAAGCTGGCCAATTACCTGCACAAAGAAGAAAAAGATAAGGATGAGTATTTAACACATATTTCTGCTCGTCTATGCTGCTTAGCTTGTACAACCAGCTAAGCCTCCTTTTTGGTGCTTTGAACACAAGTCTTCCCTCAGAGTTGTGTAAGAATAAGAAGAATGACTGAACAGAAAGAAAAAGATGGAGCTGACTGACTGCTAGAGAAGAAGTAAAAATCAATATAGTGCAAAGATAGTGTGAAAAAAAGACACCCTGACAGGATCTCAACGCTTGTGTTTGTCAAGTCTTCATTCAGCCACATCCTATCCTCTAAAATCATCCTTTTCCTGACTTATCATTGACATTTCTTATTTTTCAGAGCCTCTGCAGGGAGAAAGCTTGACTTATCAAACAATAAACACTTGACCCAGAGGATGTTAACTTTTAAACATGGTTCCAACAACAATTTCAAGTAGGACAGAGAAAACAGGGCTGGAGCTGGACAGGGAAATTGATTTCAGATCCTCCCCCTCTTCCCACAAGCGGCAAAATCCCAACACCTAACAGCCTGCATATCAAGCTGTCTCCCCTGGGTGGCCTTAAAACCACTGACATGAGAAATCAGCAATAACCCTCCCGCCTTCCCCTCGCTGATTCAGTGGCTCTCCATTCAGTAATAGAAACAAAGCAGGCAGCGTGAAACTACAGTATTAAGGTGGACGACACTGCAGAGCTGACAGTGACAATTTCATTCGATGAGGTCGTTCCTTAAGGATCGTCCTCGTCTGTCTCAGCGCCAGTCATGCAGGGCTTACTGATGACCAGCTTTTATGGGCTGTGACTAATCAAGAAGTACATGACAGTGTTTTATCCACTCTGAATGACCTCTTGTGTATACAAAGATGACAACTTACAGAACTTTTAAGTCAAAATGTTAGAAAGAGAAAGAGAAGGGCTGAAGATAAAAGGAGCAGTTAGAAAACTTAGTGTGTGGATCAAAAGATACTGGTGATTAAAAGAAAATTCACAAAATGAAACAAGGTGCTGAGCATCAAATCAGTGTCTTTTCAGTCATACTTTCTAACAATCTGTTACTTTCACTGTCAGCCAAAATTGGCATTTCAATATGCTGGTGTTGCCTTCAGACTGTTTGCCAATAACTCTGTTTGACACCGCCTAGCCAACGAACAGCACAGAAAAGGTAAAATACGACAGAACATTTTGGTAAGGCGATATTAAATCTACAGCTAGTGTAAACAACATACGTCAGCAAAATGACTCCCTTTGATTGTGAGGCTGAAATCACACAATTTATAACACACATAATCAATCAACATGTGCGTCACATCAGTACCTTCACCGACACTGAAAACGAGTGAAACCTCAATGTCTTTGTTCAGGAATAAATAAAGGTTTAAATGGATAAATGAATGAGTCATTTCTGATGAACCTTGTTTAGAAAAAGTGATTTTCAGTATCCCATCAATGCATTTCTAAACCAAACAGATCATTCTGTTAATGTTGTTATTTTGATTTAAATTCAGATTCATATGGACATGGCTTTTTCAAAGCATCCTCAACCACACACACACACACACACACACACACACACACACACACACACACACACACACACACACACACACACACACACACACACACACACACACACACACACACCTTTATACAAAACAATCACATCAAGATGAGCAAAAATAGGAAATAAAACATAAAAAGTTAAAAGATCAACAATGCTTTAACATCATTTGTTACATTACGCACTCTGTAATGTTGAAAAACAGATTTTGAAGCAGAAATATTGTTTTTTTTTTCTGAACACACATTTACAAACACATTTAAAAACACATTTACAAGCTTTTAAAGGGAATGGGAATTATTGTAATGTTGTCTGTGACTGATCAAGTGTTTACACACTCAATAAACAGGCTTACAATAAACAAAGTTTAAGGAGGAACAATGGGGGAACATAGGGGGTTTCAAATGGGGTTTCAAAGGGGGTTCAGAGTGGGTTTAGAGGGGCTGACTGGTCTTGTTTGAGGAGGTCACTGGCCATCACTAGAGGTTCCTCTGTTTCTTCTGAATAGGCCGAGGAACCTTTTCCTCAAGGATTTCTTTTGTCTTCTTTGGGCCACCTCCTCTATTTGACCATCAAGGACTGCGAGAGTGTCCATCACAGAGGTCACTGGTCTTACTTCCTCCTCTCCCTCTTCCTCCTCCCCCACAGGAGTCTGCTGGGAGTTGTTGATAGACTCCAGGAGAGTGGCCTTCTCCTGCTGCCACTGGTCCTGCTGTAGTGCCAGATCTTCTTGCACTTGTTCAAGAGAGGCCTTCAACCCGCAGGTTTCTCTCTGTTCTGCGAGAAGCTGTGACCTGACAATTTCCCACTGGGACTTCTGGGTCGTCAGCTCCACCTTGACCTGTTGGAGCTCTTCTGACATCCTGTGGGTGTCCTCTCTGTGTTTTGCAGTGAGGTTTGATTTTTCCTCTTCCCACTGGTGTCTGGAGGTCTCCAGATCCTCTCTGGCCTTGCAGAGGGCGGTCTTCATCCTGTCAGCTTCTGATTCTTGTGCATACAGGAGATGTGATCTTTCTTGATCCCACAGACGCTGGAGTCTGTCCATGTTGTCTTGTGCCTCATTCTGTCTGGCCTGGATCATCTTCTTCTCCTCAATCTGTTTTTCCAGGAGATTAAATCTTTCTTTCTCCCACTGGAACCTCAGGTTGTTTGTTTCAGCCTTGGCTTGTTTCAAAGCAGCCGTCATCCTGGAGGTGGTCTCCCTCTGTTGTTCCAGGAGACCAGATCTTTCCTCCTCCCACTGCTGCCTCTGATTCTTCAGCTCCTCTTGGGCCTGATGCAGGGCAGCCTTCAATCCACTGGTCTCCTCCTGCTCTGACCGCCGATGGGATCTTTCCTTTTCAATTAGCTGCCTCTGAGTTTCCAGATGCTCTAGAGCCTGGCACAAAGAGGCTTTAAGCTTGGAGGTTTCCTCTTGTTCTGATCGGCAGTGTGATCTTTCATCCTCCAGCTGCTTTTTCTGATTTTCCAGGTCTTCTTTGGCCTGGCAAAAAGAGGCTTTAAGCTTGGAGGTTTCCTCTTGTTCTGATCGGCGGTGGGATCTTTCTTCCTCCAGCTGCTTCTTCTGCTTTTCCAGGTCTTTTTGGGCCTGGTGCAGGGCAGCCTTCAGTTCACAAGTTTCCCCCTTCTGTGTCACATGATGGGACCTCTCCTTTTCCAGCTGGTTGTTTCTATTTGTTGACTGATCTTCTGGTGATCTGTGCTGGCTCTGAGACGGTTTCAGTCTGAACCTCCTCTGGAAGATTGGACCTGGACTCAGCTGACTGTGTCTGCCGCAGAAAAGCATTAAGCCGACTGATTTCTCCACAGAGGAAAAACCTCTCTTGCGCCCACAGTTGTGCATTGGTTTGAATGTTCCCAACAACCTGGGACAGATAAGCTTTTGCCTTGTTGGTCTCCTCTGTTTGCAGGGCCAGGCTGTCCTCTGTTTCTCTGCACCGCTGCTTCTCAGCTTCAAGACTTTCTTTGAGTTTTTCCACCTCAGTGCTTGCTTCTCTTGTTGAGGCTTTGTGATTTTTGAGCTGTTGTTTAAGCTGCTCTACCTCATGAAGCAGAGACAAATTTTGTTCCTCAAGTTTTGAGCCCTTGTCCCTTTTGCTGATGAGGCTGTGAATTTCCTGCTCAGGGATCTGTAACACAGCCTGTTTGGACTCCTGATGTTTGATGTCCGGCTGGGTCAAAGGTTTCTTTTCAGTTACCTTTTGTTTACCAGAAACCACTGCGCTGAAAGACATTTGTACAGCAGAAACATTTTTTTTGTGAGTTTCTGCTAGCTGTGGTTGTTTCGGGTTTTGACCAGGCTGGGGTACAGGCTGTGGTGCTGGCCTGGGTCCTGGCTGGGGTCCAGGTTGGGGTTCAGGCTTGCATTCAGGCAGTGGGTTAGACTTTGCAGGCGTTGGTGTTGGTGGCGCTGCAGAGTCTCCTGTCCATTTCCTGCACCCCTCTGCTTCCAGTTCCTCCTGAGTATAATCTCTGAGCAGGACTGGAAAGGATGAAGCCAAGTTGACCTCTCCTTGCCTTTTTTTCTTCTTTTTCTTTGAGATCCTGCTCTCAAAGTAGTATTCATCTAACTCCTCCTCAACAAGGTCAATCGGTCTTGCCTCAGCATAAGATGTCTTAGTTGTTGGGTAGGAGACGACGTTATTTTGTGTCTTATTTCTGCCTTTTCTGGCATTCTTTCTTGCTCCTTGAACAGTTGTTTCCATCGTGGAAATGCTTTTGGATGCTGTGATTCACAAATGTGGCTCTGTCTCTTGCTGGAGTGAGTGAAATGAAGATTCTGATCTGAATTTACTAGAGCAAAGTCACAAATTTACAAGTATAATCTCATAAATTGATGAGACAAAAGTCAAATATTTATGAGCCTAAAGCTAGACTATTAGAAGAGCAGACACAGACACTTACACGCGTAAATAGAGGCCCATAGGTGACAGTTCAGCAGGTTTATTCCTGTAAAAGTTGATATTTCATTTAAAAGGAAATCCTACACCTCTACCATAGACTGTATAAAACATGGACGTAGTCTCCCCAATGTCACCCATCTGTTTCTGAAACAGAAAATGAAGCACATCGGCTATAGCGGCCATACTGGTAGTGACAGGAACTTCACCTACAGCTATGGGGCGCCTGTCCGTCACGTGACCCTGAGTTGTGCCTCTGATTGGGCGAGCAAACACAGGACAGATGATTTTTATGCTGAATCTAAAATTTAATTTAAGATTCATACAAACAGTTAAGACTTGTTGATCTTGACAGCCAGGAAAATCGATGGTGGTCAAAAATATTAAGAGGGGTGTCATGTATTTCCGTATTTTAAATATAGCTATAAGGTAACAATTGCAATTTCAAGATTTGCTAAAGTGATGATGTCATTATAAGGCATAAGGATCTCCTAACTGGTTCATGACACATTGAAGAGCAGGTTATAAAAAACAAGGTCTCCCTGCACACAACAGGCTTTCTCTGTTTAACTCTCGGACAAGCAGAGAAACAAACGACACTGACATTAGCCGCTGAACCGGCAATCACGAGTGATGGATTCACTGGACCTTGTAATTCTCAGACACAGCATAAGTTGCTGTGCGAATATATGGTTTATTTACTTGAAAAATAACATGTAAACAATGTTTTATATTACATTATATTTGACTGTTGTGAAGAATATACTTAGTATACTATTAGTGTTAATTGAAATCAATGCTGTTTTGCAGTATTTGAGAAAAATTACAACTGTAAATCCCCAACCTTTCATGAACAACGTAAGAATATTTACATCACCGTCAGTAGCTGGCAAGTGAGCGAGTAGTGTCCGAAACGTTATTTGAATTTAGCTGATTGAGTGGGCTATATAGTCCACTACATCTAATTCACTATATAGTGAGTAGTGAGTAGGGAATGAGTGGATGATTTCGAACACAACCAATGTCTTTACCTAAACATGATTGCCCGGCTGTTTTGCTGATCTTCAGTTTAGGATGTTTGATTCTGGTTGGTCAGCTCCAACCATTCACATGATACATCAAATCAATCCATGACAAAGAGTTCCAAGAGTTTATCTAAGCAGCAGCTCCCTCTTCCTTGTCCTTTTTCTACTCTTCTTTATCTTTTTAGTCATCTTAGCATTTGGATTCTGTCATCACTTTTTATGTCTCAGTTGTTGGTAATGGACACCAATCTGGTTAATTCTGCAGAGGTGTTTCTACTATTTTTGTTTCCGTTTGTGTTTGGGGATCCTACATGTATTCATGGTCTTATTTTGTACAACAAATCTGTTGTGCAAATCTAACCGCTCATGATAAAGTTTTTTTTTTAGCATTTGAAAACATTTCATACACAAACATTTTTAACACCAGAGGAATAATGGAATCGTGATCATGAATGATATGTGATAAATGTATGGAGAATACAGCCTTAAAAGGAGAGACCCAGTAGATCATAAACATAACTATGGAAACAACAAAAAACAACAAATTCAGGCAAAGACTTCAGGATCTGACTGGAAGAACTTTGAAAAGTCGTGGATTTATATTACAGTAGAATTTTTCAAATTTCATTTTTGATCTCACACCAAAAGTTAAATAGGTCATTGAAAATAAATCTCTGTCTTCATATTTAGCAGCTGTATGGAGGCCAAGAGAAATAAAAAGACTTAAATATTTTATGTTCATGGTTGAGATTGAGTAAACAAGGACTTTTAACCCTGCTGTCTACATGTCACATCACCTTTAGCTGCTCTTCAAAATGATCTTCTGAAATGTTTCCTATGCAGATGCAGAACAGCTGGTAAAACTCTTGCTCCTCCTCATTCTTCACGTTGTCCTATCTTCAAACTGATGCACCGTGACAACCTGTGTTTTATGGGGGATTTTACACATACCTTGAGCTTGGTGGAAGATTCAAACTGCTAGCTATACTAAAGGCTGTAATTATCCCGGCTGGTGCAACCCCAAAGTTACAAATTACATTCAAATCAGGCTGTGTTAATGTTTACAGAGCAGGTGCAATGTTTGAAAGATCAGTTTTACTCTTAAGTAATGATGGAGACAGGTGTTAAACACTACCTTTACATTGAACTCAAATTATTTGTTTCTCCATCCCCCTTCTCCAGTTCAACAAAGCACCCATCTTGATATTTTCAACCCTTTAAAAGCTCTTTTTTTCCTGAAAAGTTAAAACTAAGCAGTTATCAGGTAAGTGTGTTGTGAATCAGCAAAACTCTGTTCACTACATGTTTCATCCATGTTTCAAATTTCTGTGATAGCTTGTCTGCAGCATAGTCAGACAACTAGATGTGAATGTTACTATCTGCCTGGACTCAGAGTCCACTTAACTGCTCACATTAACCCATATTAAGTTAGCCTTGCAATCCACAGCCCATTCATGAAAACATTGTCATCCTGTGACACACTCATGACTTGTTGGTGTGAATTCAGCATTGCATGAAGCATGAAGTAAGCATTATACAACAACCCCTGATCTCAAAACCCTACAAAGAACAAGCTGGAGTGCAGAAGTGCATGAAGACAGAGCTCAAAGTCTTAAACTAATATTCTCAAACAGGAGTCCCCTCCCATCTCCTGCAGCACAAACCAGACCTCGACACTGAGCTGTGTTCAAAGCAAACGTGATTTGAGCAGTGGCTAAGTGCTCAGGAAAGGCATTTGAGTGAATAAAGTAGTTATATGCATGCAGCGGCTTTGTTGCAAAATTCATTATCTGGAAAAGAAATAAATAAGTGCTCGCAGCCAATCATGCAGTTATTAATGGCTGATAAAAAGAAATGGGCATCGAGCCGGTGTGCAAGTAACTGTGTGTGTACATTTAACTTGTTTATTAGAGAGCTATGGGTATGTGTGTGTGCATACGCATAATGACCTTCTCCAATATTCACCTTGGCTGCTATTTATCAGATGCTTTATGCGGCTGTTATCACAGTCTGGCTGTGTAAGGGATAAACAGAGAGAGGGGGAGTTTGGAGAAAAGCTACCACAGAGCAAGCAAACATGAGGTTCTGCTTCATCACACCAACAATAGTTTTAATCTGTCTGCACCGTATCAGAGAGATGATAACCATGGGGTGAGGAATGGATGCAAACAGAGACACAGAGACAGGATGGAAAGGGAGGAGATGAAGGGAGGGAAGGACAACTGCCATGGTCTTTTGGCAACAAGGCCACGAGTTTGTCATACTATACAGGAAGGAATCTCTGTCTTTTGCTGCATACAAAAAGGATAGTGCAGACTTTAAACCTGTCGGAGAGCATCCTCAAATTGTGTGCATTTTGGCCAAATGGTGTCTCTTTCAACAAACTCAACATTCAGGCCTTTATATGTTGAGTCATCTTTTAATAATAATAATACTAATAATACTAATAGTAATAATAATAATTTAATAATAATAATAATAATAATAATAATAATAATAATAATAATAATAATAATAATAATAATAATAATAATAATAATAATTAATAATGATGATAATAATAATAACAATAATAATAATAATAATAATAATAATAATAATAATAATAATAATAATAACCATCAGCATTATCATAACCATATTATTATTACTATTATTATAGAACTTTCAATGTAAATTAAGCATATTGCCTTATTTAACTCCATACACACTCCAGACCCGCAGATTCACAGATTTTCAGGCACATTCAGCTAAGTGTACTTGGTGACGTCCCACTGTCACAGCATCGTGTGCATAAGCTCTCTGATGCAGACTTAACATCAATTCAGCAAGTCCAAGTCTCAGCAGACATAACTGACTCTTCTCACTCTTCACTGACATGAGGAATGTAAGTTTTATGCAAAAATTGTCACTACCACATGTAAAAATGTGAAGATATACTCTGGCAGACCTGTTTGGTGTGTCATAAAGGGTTAAATAAAAATAAAATAAAATCCAAACACACAGTTTGGAAGGTTTATGTACAAGAGAAACTTGTCTTAAAAGTATCCAGTTCAGGTGCTGATTCAAGCAAATATATAAAATTGAAAGATTGAGTAAATGGTGAAATACTGAATCACACAGGGATCCATATTTCCACATGATTACTGAGAGCACTTTTAGACTGAATGATTCCATATGACTCCTGTTTCAGCGCCAAAAGCTGTCAACAACAGGAAACAAGGCACACATTGATTACCCTGTTCAGGATACACATTGATTCAAGATCACCAGGTCATTGCACAACCACGTGAACTTTGCTCAGGAATCAGGTGAAATGTCTTCTCGTCACGCCACCGTACATACTTAGAGGAAGAATGAAATACAAGTCAATACAAAATGTTATCACACTCTTTAGATTCTCTGCCTCTCTGCTCATCTGTGTTTGACAAACAGAATGAAAGAAGCAGCAAAAATCCTTCAGTTTACTTCTTACTCACAGAAACAAACAAAAAGTGATCACAGCAAACATGCTGTGGGATTGTACATCTGTTAGCATCATAACAAAAAATCAATCAACTCCATATACAGAGAACAAACTGTCATATCAATAGAGCCACCATCACGGTCCTTATCCAGGATTAGTGTAACAGTCACATTCAAATGTTGACTGAATCAGCAGTCTCACTCTTCTTCCTGCCACTGAGCTGCTTGTGCTGATGTTAATGTGACTGTGTCTAACAGAGCATGGTGTTATAATTACCATCAAGCTTTAACACACCATCAACAGGCCCATTAAGCTTTAGCTGTGTCACTCTGGGGAAGCAGCACTGTGTCTGATAGAGGCCACTTAGGGGCCGAATCACTAGCTTCATGGTAAACACACACAGACACACACACACACACACACACACACACACACACACACACACACACACACACACACACACACACACACACACACACACAATACACACATACTCACAAACACAGAGAGCTGGAGCTTTAGATTAGCAAGCACAAACTCTGTCTCTTTGTGTCTCTTCATCTGCCATTTATTGTTAAGGTTTAGTGTCCCATCTGAATGCAGCAGCTTGAGCATGCCTGAAGATAAACACACTTACACACTCTCACAATCACACACTCATCCCTACATACACACAAATGTGGAAACTACACTCTTGTAGTATATGTTTGGGTTTCACTCGGATTCTTTCAAAACGGATGAAAGAGAAACAGAAAAATGATGAAACTGTTGATGACTCATTTGTCAAAAGATGTCTCAAATAACTTTTTATCCTGTCCCAATTTGTGCATAAAACTTGTGCCTACCCTGACTTGTGTAATGTTCATGACAGCTGTCTTCTTCAGTACTGGTAACTACATCTGAATGCTAGCTGTGTAACCATACTGAATGCTTGTCTGGTGCCAGAACCTCTTGGATTCTCCCAGAAAATGAGTGGACGTGTCACAGTGGCAAACCAGGCCGCTCAGTTCACTGCTCACCAAAAAATGAGCACGTCCAACAAACTTGTTCGTTTTAGCATGATCATGCACAACTCTGGAAAGTTTTCTCTGTAAATTTGGATTAGAAAACAACAACAACAACAAAAAAGAGCCTCATTAATGCAGTCGGTAGATGCTTGAGCAGACCCCGGACACACGGCCCATGAATCTGTATTTCAGTCTTTTGCCACAGCAGATGAGACTGGGGTACCAGAACCTACATACTGTATCCTGACTCTTAATTCACTGCACATCACAGGAGTAAGACATGCATGGGTTACAAGAGGCTACTCGCTCAGACTGTGAATCTGCTTCTTCTACTAACTTTTGCAAGTTTTAAGACTGTTGTGAGCAGGAGATGAAGAGGAAGCCGGGAGTCAAATACTAAACCTTTAATTGGCAGGCAAACAGCTAACCTGAGTAGATCTGAAACTTATGAGAAATTTGGTCTCTAAAAATCAGTAATTGAATTGAAGTTTTTGTTTTCTAATGAGTATACCACTGTATATAAAGTATATAAAGAGATTTATTCATATTCTGTCAGATCCAATACATGTGGCAGTAAGTGGGATTTGCAAGAAGCAGTTTAAGAGAAATAACTTTGGAGGATTCCTCAATATAGAAAAAAGTGATGTCACTATTTCTGTCTTTACATAATATTAGCAGCATGAAAACAATAAAAGAAGCAGATTATTTAAAGCACATTGACAGTCCCCTGGGTGTCTGTTTGCATGTGTTTAAATTCACTTTGTTGACGCACGCACGAGCCTGGAGAAAAGGCTTTCGTGGAACAAAGATGATTATCCTCATATAAACAATCCACTTGTAAAACCAAAGTGCTCCCCCCTGAATCATTGTCGCACAGCTGGTGAGCCAAAATGGGACTTTAATGGACTCTTGTTGTTGTCAGGAGGGGCACCACACCACCTATGGGACTAAAACAGAAACATAGCTGCATTTCCACTGCGCTGATGATATTGTTTTTTTTTTTTTTCCTCTTTTAACAAGAAACATTTTAAAACTCTGTGTAGTGTTATTGCAACATTTTTAATGATTGCACTTCAGTTTTCTTTTTCAAATTTAAATTTTCGTCAGCTGTTCCAGAGATTTAGCAATCAAACTTAGGTCAATACAACATCCAAAGGATATCTTGAAAGACTTTGATCATGAAAATCTACATTTTTCTCCCTATGTTTTTTTTAAAACAGCATGAATCTGCAAGAAAAACCTCTTAAAGAATAAAATCACTGACATGACATAAAGAATAAACTTGTTTCTTTAAAAACATCATTTGTATAGGTCATTTGTATGGGTATTAACAAACACATGTATGCATTTACATCACTGTGCTCATCTTTGATCTAACCCACAGTGACTTATACCTTCAGGCTTTCAGACTGAATCTAAACAAAAATCTGAAATGAATTATCAGATCATACATGGTTGTATCACCTGACAACCTCCCACTACTTCCTTCTCCCTAAAGTGACCATTATATCTCCTTTTGGACTGTCAGTCAAATTCTCACTAAAAGAAGGTAGTGGACAAAATGACATGTAGCTACATGTAGCGCTAGGCGCTGCCCAAGTAGCTGCCTGTTGCAGCAGCTCTCTCGTCTTTGTCAGTTTCTTGTAATTTTTTCGTCTCTTTTTCGTCATCTTTGTATTTGGAGTGGATCATCACTTCGTATGGTTCATTGTTGGTCACGGACACCAAATTTTTTGTGACTTCAGCGATATTTTTTACTACTTTTCTCCTGTGTTTGTCTGGAGATCCTACATGTAACCATGGCTGCATTGTTTACATGCGAAATTAGCTGTTAGCAGCCTGTAGCATGTCAATGCTAACTAGTGTAGGGCTTGATGATTTCCCTCGAGGTGAGGACGACGTGCTGGTTCTCGGGTGTGAGCTGGGAGGTGACGACGTGGACCTGTTCTTCCATTCATCGTAGTTGGGAACGTGGGCTCTAGTCCCGGGGGATGGACGAGCTAGCCGTGCTAACCCAGCGGCATCGTGCTGTTCAAGGACGTGGCTGACGGAGCTGACATCGGACGCCGGCCCCACATTGGAGGAGCTTCGCCTGCTGTGAGCAGACAGGATCCAGGAGACAGAGACTGAACAGACTGCTGGGGAGGCTCAGTCTTGGACCCTGTGGAGGTGGAGACTGGCTGGGCTGGAGAGTGGTGAACGAGTGGTGGACGGGATGTCGTCATCTAATTTCTTATGGACCTTTTTGCACTTTCTATACTCTTTCTTACTTTTGTTTTCTTAAATGCTGCGGTGACTCCTGAATTTCCCCTCGGGGATAAATAAAGTATTTTCTATTCTATTCTATTCTATGTAGTGTCTGAAACCTTAAAGGTACAGTGTGCAGTACTAAGTGTTTCAGCTGTTAAGTCTCATTTCTCAAGGTTAAAGATGCTATGAGTGATAAAACACTCTATCATAAATTGTTCACCTGGTTACATAAATAAATAATTAAAAAATCAACCTTCATGGTTTAACTTCTTAGCTTATTAAAAAATTGACAGAATCTGACATCTGTTCATCTTTTGCCCAACCTATAGCTAATGTGCTCATGATAACTATGACTTGAGAGAAGTGAGAGTTGTAATTAGCAGCTTTTGCTAACTCTGAACCAAAGAAACTTGTTAACCAAAATCACATTCTTTGGATTCACAGTCAAAACACGTTTGGCAACCTTGTCAAGAAGTGAGCTAATGATATCCAGGGCTGGCTTGACCAGATTTTTTGTAACATCTGACACAAAGGTAACACAAAAAAAATGGTTAAGCAGCTGCTTTGATGTTTTGACCCTGGGGAGCACGAGTAAAAGAGTTGTTTGCCAGTGTCTGATACAGGCTAACTATGCTCTGCTAGCCATCAGGCTGATTCTTCACAGTGGTTTTTCGGCTAAATAAAGACAGATGCTAACAAGTTTACAAGTCCTGCATGTAGTCTGTGACCTTAATCTGCTCTGAACGTGTTGTTATTCAGCTATGAGTATTCCAGAGATATCTACGAAACAGGCAAAAAAGGGTTAAGATGCTAACAAATGACAGGCTTCATTTGCTAGCTCACTCGTGAGAAACAGTTACACATTAGCCGGATAACTAAAACCTGCCTGGAAGAACACGTCAAGATAAAGGTTAAAATTTGTATAGTAGGAGAAAAATGTTCAAACATGTCAAGTCAAGATGGCTGTTTGATTTCTCTCTCTGCCTCAAGCCTGTTTTTGTACAGCAGAAGGCCTTCATTCATTACTTTATGAGGTAAACCAGACCAGAAGCCAACATGTCTCTCCACAGAGAATGGCTGCCCTGTTTGTTGGATGTTAGGAGTCACAACTTCCTCACAGTTTAGCCCAGACCAAGCTGGGAGAGGAAAATAAAAACACCTCAGTGCAGCAGTGCTGTATGAGTGCTTTCATTAGTGACCATGTTAGCAAACATAGCTAAAGCTGAGGCCCTAAATATGGCATTTAACTTATAATCCCCCTAGCCAGGCTTTTAAATCTGAAATAAACAGGACATTGTTGAGTGGACTGAGTGGAATTCAGTTGCATTAGTGGATTAAAATGCTAGCCATTTTTGGAACTCATTTTATTGGAGCAATTGGGGATAAAAATACCCGCGGGAATAAGACATGTCAGAACCAGGCTCTGCTGAGATTTGCCAGACATTCAGAGAGAATAGTTTTAAACTGCTACGGTTTTGAGAAAGGAAGTGGGATAGGCCAAAAAACGACAAGCCTCAGAGTTGACCAAAAGACACCAGAAAGCACATGTGATTTTATATGTGGTATCAAGAGGGACATTAAACTTATTTTGCAGTCTTTGGTGTGTCTAAATGAAGGGGATCCTTGCATGAGAAAAAACGAATGAGAAACTAGTTGGGGTTCCTTTGGCCATCTTTTTTACTCTCATTTCTTTTTTTACGTTCTGCCCTCTTCCCTCTTCCCTCACTCCTCTTCCCACTTCCTCTGGCTCAGTCTTTCCTCTCTCTGCTTTCTATCTCTTCCTGCCTTTCTCTGTCTCTCGGCAGCAGGCCTCAGAGCGGGCTGATTTCACCAAACATGTGATTCCTATTCATAGAATGTAAACAGTAATGCAGCCAAGCCGGTGTTTCCATTTCACATTCAGCGCAGCTAAGCAGACGGCTTAGCCTTAACCCTTTAACTGCTAAACTGGAGTCTGATTTGATTTCAGTTATTGATACTAAAGCTGGAGTGTTATTTTGCTTTTTGACACATTTTGAAAATTGTTAAGGCATTTGCTTTTCTCATTACCAAAAACATGTAACTGCATGTTGATTTGATGAGTAATTTATTCTACATCTACTCTAACTTATTAACTCTCACACTGCCTGTGAAGGTTTAATGAGGGAAACATTTCACGGGTGAAAAACATTTTCACAAGAAAGGCGCTTTTATCACTCCGAAAGGCTGCATCTGACAGGCTTCAAGGTCAGCCTGCTCTCATCCAGCACATCAGTGGACTAAGAAAATGTCATCAGACAGACACTTTGTCCCGCTCTACCAGTCAGCGTATCCATTCCCTGGTTATAAGTTCTAATACAGAAAACATGGGCAAGAACTCTGGGGAGAAGTTATCTCGGCTCATGTCACTGCGCCTCATTGATTTCACAGAAGCTGCTTTTGTTATGTAACAGTACCAGGAACTCACAGGAACTCACCATGAAGTATGTATGCGCAGTAGGAAACTAGTCTTCTCCTTAAATTTGAAAAATAGGATATAATATAGATAGTTTAAAATAAGAAAATCTGCTTTTGGTTAATATATACAAGTACAGACATGCATTTTATTAAAAAGTGTGAGGTAATGTGGTACCTTGTGCCATTTACTACATGTTTTTCTATTTTCCCTTACTCATCATTATATTTTTCAACCATAAAAAGAGATGAATGAACTTTGAATTTTCATTTTAGTTTTCTCACATGCAAGTGTAACTCTTTCCCTTTGAAAAAGCACAACACACATTACTCTTCTAACACAAGAACCATTTGACCTCAACATGAGTTGGCCTTTTCAAGAGTCAGTCTAAAGGTTACAAGTTCACAGATGCCAGAGGTTATATTTCCCAGAACTGTTTCTTTGAAGTTATGTTTTAGATATTTGGTCATATCATGCAGCTTTAATACAGAGACAGAACCATTGTTGGTGATGATTATGAAAACAGGGACAACCTCATCAACAAATCATATCAAATCTTTCCAAGGGAATGAGTCTGGCACATTCTCACCTGTCAAGGATTCTTATTTGCATAATTACCTGTTCATTATAGTGCAACACATTCTTTACAAGCTGTGTTGAGCTAGCTCTGAGGGTAACATGTTTGTGTTAGCTTGGGGGTCTTATACGTGTTTGGGAAGTAACATCAGTGTTTGTTTAGTCTATATGTTTCCATGCACATGTATCTCTCTTTATAACCCTTCTCCCATGACTCTGCAGGCCTGTCACCATGTGCTACATACACCCACTCGCATTTGCACGGCTGTATTTGTTTCCCATATTCTCCTCCCTGCCTGTCAGCAGTGCTGATGAGTGCTCAATTGTGTGAAGGACATTTGCTGATGCAAGACACTGAAAATAAAATAAACAATCCATTTTTTGTCAAGCGCAAGGCCGAGTCAGACTTGCTAATTGGTTTAATACGTTTAAACATGAAAGCAGAATGAAATGAGATTTTCACAGGGTTGTGACAGTGAGTAGAACACACCTCCTCGCTTTCACCTTCCACTTAATACATCTGCCTGTTACAGCTTGGCAGCCTCTAGCTAATAAAGTTAATGCTGTCAGACGTCGTCTCATCAGCGCTCTCAGACTCTTTTTCAGCAGTGGAGAGCCTTATCTGGCTTCAGCACAACACAGGGAAGCAACCGTTCCCCTGTCTCACTTCATAGCACCTCCATTATTCATGTGCATTTGCCCAGGTGGGAACAAACCCAGGATCAGAAGTTAGCAGAGCAGTAGGTGTTCAGACAGAGCTGAGCATGCTGGAGGGCAGGATGAAGAGGGAAGGAGACAGAAGCTAACATGAGCTGTCAACAAATGTCATCAATATGCAGGCCTTCAGCTCAGGGGCTAGTGTCAGGGTCATGAGCTGTTGTTGACCCCGAACATCCGGCTGCAGTCAAGTGGACACTTGACTCTTTCTCTAATGGTTTCTTTAGCAAAAAAACGTAAGGAAATGATGAAATGAGAATCTTACACTAAGTTACACCTTAGCTACACTCTTTATGCCTCAAGTTGGACTCCCCATGAATACTGTCCATTTGTTCTGGAGTATTTTCTGTGACTGAGCTCTAGAGATCTTCACACTTTCTAATAGTTGGAACAAAACAATTCCCTAGCATGGCTTCATGAATCCAAAAACACTTTAAGTAAAAATGATGGGGTGAAAAAGCACACCCAGCAGAACTCGAAAAAACCCATTGTCTTGCCTTGCAGAAAACAAACCAGCTTGTATTGACAGTTGACACCAATTCAGCTTCAATTTTTCTATATTTTCCCCCCCAACCCTGCGTATGTGTGCGTATGTGCACAAGAGCAAGGCAAGTTAATGGCTTACCTTTTACTGGTGTTTTCCATATATATGCAAATTGACTTCCCATCGTGTGAAAAAGCAATCTACGCACCACATAAACAGCACTTTCAGCTCCCGAAAAGAGGCTCTTTTCAGAGGGAAATTGCATCCCCGGCCTCTGTACACTTACATTAGCCTGGGAAAGACTGTCAAGAAAACAATAGCTGGCTGTATAAAGATTGACGATATATTTCTGTTAAGGTTTTCCATCGGTAAAAACAGCTGATGACTTTGAATGTGTCTTGTAATGAGCAGGCTGACTGATCCAGAAGGAGCTTGCAGATTCAACAGCAGCTTGCCAAGTTAAATTCCTAAATGATGTCGTCCTAGGGGGTGTTATTGATTCTAGAGGAAGAAAACACTTGGGTCAATATAAAGTCACTAAAGCACTGACAAGCCTGGTAGCAGTTTTGACAACTTTTCTTATTAATGAACACCAAACACCCGGCTGTGCTAGTTATCTAAAATAGATTTGTGTACTTGAAAACAACAGGAATGTGGACATTTTTCTCCTCCCTGCAGTGGCTTCATAAGATAGAAATAAGGAATGTTCCAGGAAGAGAAAAACTTTTTTCTCTTATAACTACTCCCATTGTGCGTGGTGATTATATTGAGAAACAGAAAGAAAGTCTGAAAGAGAGTCTGTCTTGGTGGCGAATGTGTGTGTCCTTGTGTATGCGTGCTGAGGTTCAATCCTTCCAAACTGTCTGTGCCGCCTGCCAGCCGGGGGAAATACATTTATTCGCCTGATAGAAAAGATAGTGCAGATGAAAGACTTGTTGGAGTTGTCTCGGCTGAATCATACGTAACCTCATTACACGTAGTCGCAGCAACTAACCTCGTTTTAGGAACGGTTCTGTCTCCCCCCTTCCCTCCCTCTCTAAAAATGAGATACAGGGGAGAAAAGAAAAAGTGTGAAATGACAAAATTAAATCGACGATTCTATATTTTAAACCCCAGATGGATTCTCCATCCCAGCCTGGGTGCAGAAGGCCGTACCGCCACACCTCGTGCTGCACGTTGTCGGACCATGTGCATGGGCTGCATTTATCCAGACGCAAAGAGAATTTTCCTCACAAGCGTTACATTAAAGTGAACTGCACCGAGATGTCAGCAGTAAGAATAGGCTGCTTGACCAAAAGCCATTAAACACATGCTTCCCCTGCTCTAAGAACTGCCTTCACCTTGGGTCAAACCCAATGTAATAGATCCAAGAGGGCCATTTTCCACTTCAGGTGTAGAAGATGGTGCATCGATAAAGCAGGAGGTGTTTGTGGGGTTTTCACTTATGTATTATGACTGTGTGCCAGAGAAGGAGAGATATTAAAAATACAGAAGCACGATGAAAGAGCCAATGGCAGGGAGAGGGCGCGTGAGAAATCAGCTCAAAAATAGATCACACACACACCCAGACCGAGAAAAAACAAAAGAGCAACAAAGGAGGGAGAGTAGAAAGGTGGGAGACCTTGCCATCAGTGTGACCCCAGGGAGGGGGTTCCTGTCCTCTATCTCCCAGGCCTGCTCTACAAAGTCACAGCTTTCTATTTATACAGTGCTGTAATGTTTGGCATTTCCTTCGCAGGGGGGGAGACTATATGAGCCATTGTTTTCTTTGGCTGCTGTTCGATTGGCTCAGCAGGCCCCCTGCATTCAAATGTCATCGGCTGTAGCTCTTATTTGTTCAATCAGTTTTTATTTATCACCGATAAACAATCATTTGCTCCTGCTTGGGATGGGACATACCGTTACAGGCTGCTTCATAAAACAACAGATGAGCTCAGAGAACCACTTCTTTTTTTCTTTACCCTCTCTAAATTATTGATATGAGACATGCTGTATTTTTCCAGCGACTGCACTGCAACACAAGCGTCCAAATGCAGATCCTCACTTGCTGATAGCAGAAACAAAGATGTCAAAGGCCTTTTTTAGTGCAAAGTAGTCATCTTAAACTCTCACAGAAGAAAGCCTCAGTGAGGAAAATACAGGCAGTGTAATATCACAGAAATATGTAAATGTATGCATCCAAAATTCTGTGAAAGCATATAGAGAGAAAGAAGCCACACTTAAATGAATTAAAGATTCAGTTAGCTCCAACATACTCCCTCAAACATTCAGAATAATGTGTTTGTAAATGGAGAAAACAAAACTACACTCTCCCTGCAACCAAAGCCAACACAAATCAATAGGTTGTTTGCTAAACAATAGCTGTCTTACACTGCCGGCTTTCTTAAAAATAGCCAACTCCCTCGGGTGCAGCGAAACCAAAGAGAGTAATTGTGAAGGTTAACAATGCCCACTGCTATATCAATATTGAACTGAACTGACGTCCAGTAGATGGAAAAGGCCCTGTCCGAGGACTTTCTGCTGGAGGCTGGTTCATGGGAACTGCTAATCATTAAGGAAAATTGAGGTTGGATTACACCGAGTAGATTTTTAGGAGCTAAACAGCCTCCTGCAGGCTCTGACAGATGATCTATGTTAAGCAGAACATTGTAGGAGAATGTCAGATTCCTGGAGATCACCGTAATTGGCGAACAGGGCAGGATAAGAGCTGCTTTTAGAGAGAAGCTGCTCCATAAACTTGCCTGCTTGGTGGATGATGAAAGCATGTATGTGTGTATGTGAGAGCATGAGTAAGCCAAGGAATGGTTTTAGCCTCTACCCCCATGACTTTTAGTATTCCTCTCTGGTTTTGTTCTTTGCCCGGCTTTGCTATTAACCCTCCCCAGAATCCTACAAACATCCTCAAAGCTCGTCTTTTTACGCCTCCTCCTGTTTACACCTACCCTCACGATCTGTCTCTTTAGACTTATCTCTCTCCCTCCATGCCCAATTCCACATTTTTATTGCAACTAAATCCAAGCCTGAGCTGGCATTGCTGTAGAGTATGTTTATAACAGCGGGCTATCACTTCTATTTAACAGCCTGGAAACAGAGTGAACAGTAGTAAGAGGTTTCCTCTGTAGTATTTATGAAACAATCTTTTAATGCACTGATGTGTGAAGCAAGTTGTATAGTTTATGCTCCTACAAATCTGCTTTGTTTTGCATTCGGTAGAGTCTTTTGACCTCAGATAGTACATTCAATGTTAATAATCTGAACCCTCTGCAAGCACAGACACAGACTGAAAAGCCATGTTAACTCACCATGGTGTGTACACATGTGCACTATACACCCTCTGTGTCACACCCGCTACTCCCTGGGCAGAGCTCCAAACCTCTACCACCTCTAAGGGAGGAGGTGTGGAACACTCCACCCAGCAGAGAGGCTTCTGGGGTGGGCAGCAGGACAGAGGGGCTGGGCCTGATCCCAGGATCCTGCTGCCAGCAGGTGAGATCATGGGAAACACGTGCATCGCTGCAGGAGCAGATGCAGGCAGCTGGCTGTTAACTAGCCTGGGGAGGTTGGCTGGCTGCTCGGCAGCTGCTGCTGTTAGGCAGGGGAGGAAAGCTCACTGTCTCTTCCTGTCTGAGTGGATTCTCAGGGTTAAGACTCTGGTGCTTTGAGGGTTTCAGTGTTTTGGACATGTTATAACAACAGGACAAGTAGAGGCCACAATCACACCTACTTTTTTCAATTCAAACCAAACCGGTCCAACTTTTTTGTCTCAGTCTATCCATTGTTCACATGAACAAAAAAACTGTTTCAAACTGACTCCTCTTACTTACTCTAAACATCTGCACTCTTTTCTAATATTTACCTACTGCAGTCAACGCAAAGCTCAAACGTTGACGGACTGGAGCTCATTCACACAATAACATCTGGGCTTTAAAAAAATCTCAAAAGCATCAAAAGACAATTAATGCCCAAAGACATATTTATGGGGTGTTTATCATTTAAGAAGTTTTAAAAAGTTTCACTTTAAAGTGACACCCTTCAATCAAAAAGACTACCTGAAGAATCTGAAACCAACAGGGCCTCTGCTGAACTGACTTTTACTCGTTAATCTTTAAGGACTGGGCTGTAAGATGATCCCCACATATACCAGTTTGTAGGGCTGGGACAATATGCTATTCTTGCAATTCCATTCTATGACGATTTTTGGGGTGCCAATTCGATTTAAATTGCGATTCTTCAATATTTACCATTTTTGTGATTTTTAGTTTGCTTTTTTAACACCAGCCCATGCAGAAAAAAGTTAAATGATGATGATAATGTCTACAGACTATATCTAGAGACATTTTTTCCCATAAAATGCTCATCACATGAGTAAGGGGGAATCATTTCATCCTCTGCTGGAGAAAAGTGCAAACTTTATTCCAATCCAGTTTATAAACAAAGAGTGAAATGAAGAATTTGAATCCCGATTTTGATATTGTCAAACAGAAAAATTTTCTCTTATCCCTACCGGTTTGTAATGTTAGCTAACACAGCTTCTTTGTAGGTATAACTTAAACATTGTTTCATATCATGGGATCAACTCCCTGCAGAGCAACTTTAAGTATTCTTTTAATTAATGGCACTAAAGTAAATGAATAACTTCAGCTCTCAGGTTCCCCTCCCAATTAGGCCCATGATCAATTTTTGCTCCTCATATAATTGCAAGTTCAGTTTCTGCTCCTAGAAATTAGCAGGAGCATCTTTGAAGAATCAATACAGAGATACAGTTGAAATCTGAAAATTATGCGATGGTGATTAGATGATGATGAGCGAGAAGAACGGATTTGATTTGGAGCTTTGACTTATTTAATACTGACCAAATGAAACAAAAGGCAATTACAGTCTTTAATGCCTCAAGCCAAAGCAAATATCTATTGATCCCTTCTGGAGAACAGTAAACAAAGTGAGCCCTATGGATTCACATACTAAGGCCTGAAGTTTAGAGCAGGGACATTAACATTTCAGAGCAGTTGAACAGAAACAACCAGGTTGTAATATCAGAGCAGAAAGGACACAGTTGTCACCAGAACTGACCAGTAATCTATTCACTCCCTACCCAAGCATCAATATGAAGGATGGGGAAATAGGAGTTACTTTGTTCTCTGGGTGAAACGGCTCATTCCAAACTCAAACTCACAGAAAAGTAAGGTGCAGATCATCACCTAAAATCACACTTATATTGTTTTTAAAGCAGAGGAGGCTTCATTCCTACGCATGACTAGTCTTTGCTGATCTCCATGCAGAGGGAAATGTATCAGGGAGACAGGCAATGTGTCTCTTGGCAGGGACCTTCATTGCACTCATTGCAATGAAGAGATCAAAGGCATGTGGAGACAAAAACAGGAGGCAATCTGTCACAGCGTACATCCATCCATGCTGTCTGCTTCAGCTCCCACATTCAAACCCTTGATCAATGCTATAAACTCTCCCCCTCTTTCCTTCAACACTGCTCTGCAGTACTTGAATTGGGTTTGAGCACAATCCATCACTAATTATAACAGCCTTCACTTAAACATCTTGTGCAAAGTGACCTTCTTTGAAGTATCAATAGTTTTTAGTGCATCTCAGCCCACTGCACAGAGTACGTATGTTTCTTATTCTCAATTAATCCTGAAGTAAGGCTTTTCAAAACACCGCAGCAGAACCCAGGAATGTTTTTGTTCTACCTGCTCGACACTTCCCATTAAACATGCTGTAGTTGGCACATATTCTTCTCTGCCAACGCTTGTAGCTAATGCACAGCTTGTCAGAGGTCCCTGTACTGCAATTTTCCTGCTCAGATATTTTTGTAAAAGAGCTTTCTGTGAGAAGTTGCTCCAAAATTGCAAAGGATAACTTCACAGGTTGAGATTGGGTGCAGTGTTTGTGCTTTCTTTGAGGCTCTGAGCACTTTAGTTATGTATCAGAGACAGAAATCACAGGCAGAACTTTACAGTTAGATAAAAATAATGGCGCTACATCTCATCTAAAATGAGCCAACTGAACTCCAAATAACATATTTACACCAAAGCCCTCTTCTGCTGATTCAGACCCAAGGCCTGCTGACTAAGAAGGGGTCTCTCGGCTCATTTACCATCTCAAACAATACAGCCAAGGGTAAAAACTCAGGAGAGCAGAGCATATTATGGGGACGTGTCTGCTCTCTGAGATGATTTATTCGAGCCGTTAGGAAGAATTTGTGGAATTGCTGTGGTCCAGAGGTGTTGCAGAAAGCTGTGACACTATGACGAATGGGGAGGTATGGAGCAGAGGTCTGGGACTTTTAAACATCAGGGGTGCACATTCATTGCCTCTCTTTGTATGTGTGCCTGCTGAATTACACTGACCACCTCATTTAATACACGCCTCACTGCAACTCCAGTGTGTCTGCCTTAAAGTTTCATCAAGGTCAATAGAAGAGTTTCAAACCCTTCTCTTTAATGCCACTTGGAAGAGGATGTTTGACTTATGTCCCCTCTGAAATGAAGATGAAAAAAAGAGTGCTCTCAGAGCACCAGTCTGCCTAACTGGGCTTATTTCTGAGCTGCTGAACACCAGACTTCATTTAAAGTCTTCAAGGTTTTCTGAGAACTTGAGTAAAGGTGAGGGATATGATATAATTTATGATCTTATAAGTGCTTGCAGACATCTTGATAAATCAGCTAAATGTCAGACTGAACTTGATTTAGAAATGGCCAGGGGGCAATCACAGATGTTTTTCTGAAATGTGGAAAGAAAGGACAAAAGGAGACCAATTACATGTCATGGCGGTGAGCTGTGGGCTGTGTTATTAACACCAACTCGTGGTCAAATTGTTGCACTCAGTGTGCAAAATGTCAAAGGACTGATTTATTAATTGTCCTAAGTATTAAATCCAAATTCACTTCATAAGGTGCATTAATATGAAAGGTTTGCTTGCAACTTTGTCTCTGTTGCTTTGTTTGAGGAAAATGCAAAACTGCAATGTGTGATGTTTACAGCATCAACCTTTTGTAAGACAACTTGCTTAATGTAAAGCTTGAAACATTTGTGTTAATGAGCAATTCATCTCGCATGATCTTAGAGTCAGAACTAGACATAGGCTGGCCGATTGATTTCCTTAATTTTGGGGGATCGTGATCGATGATCAAAGATCAGTGATCGGCCTATCCTTTCATATGAAACTGATCTTGTATACCTCTGGGAAGGTCTGACAGCCAGCCATTGTTGCTTTTTGCCCTGAGACCTCAAACTCAGGACACTGTATTGGTTGTTTAAGGTAAAACGCAAAGATTGTATTGTTTCAAAGGTATTGTACAATGATTTTCAATAAAATAAGATTGGAACATTGAAGGCATATGCTGTCAGTTATGAAAAATAAAAAGTAAAAATTTGTGTCGGCCCAAATCAGTATTGGCAGGTCAGGCTTTTTAAAGATTGGTGATCGGCCAGAGAGTTGTGATCAGTGCACCCCTAGTCAAAACAACGTCACGCTACTTTACACTCTTTTTTGCAGTATTTGAGAACAAATGTTTTATACACCAAAAATCAACAATGAAATAAGTGAAATATAGCTGTATTCAGACAGTGTTCCATGCAATGTGTGTGAGAGCAACAGAAGAGAGAAACCCCCACTGGTTCTCTAAAGGGGTCTCTCTGACAGAGAGAGTCAGAGAGCTGGGGCTGGACTGAAAGAGTGATGATGGTCATAGATGATTGATGCATGGGTAATCCAAGAAAGAGAAAAATGAGGGACAGGAAGAGAGGGAGGATGGAAGAAGAGAGACAGCAGAGGAAAACAGCCCAACAGATTGATGGTTAGGAAGGAGAATGTATATCTATGGAAGGTTTAAGTGGCAGCCTGGAGCAGTGACGTGTCTGTTTGAGATGGAAGTGCACACGAGTGTGCTGATGTGTAATCTGCCTGATGAAGCATGTTGTGTAATGATTTGACAGCACAGCTCTGAAAAAAGACAGAAATAAGTAAAGTACAAGACATGTATAGGATGTGCACATGGCTGGTTTGTGCTTCTTCTTCAACTAATTATTTGCAGGATGACAGTGGTTAAGCTCTGTGATGTGTACATTTTACAGCTCTATAAAGAGGAACAAAAGGCTCAAAGTGTGACATTAAACTCAAAACAACAGTGACCTTCACTGTAAACGCTCCCCAACACAAACGCATACACAGACATTCAAAGCACTTCAACAAAAGACATGTTCCCTCAGCTGAGCTCAGCAGGATCTTCACAACACGCTGGAGTTCAATGTTTGGCATTCAGCCTGGCATGAGCTGAATAATGTGCACTGACACATCACCGCTCCACTGACAACTCTGTGCATTTCATCATATTTTGACAGGGAATTAATTCTGGGACATTGGCTTGCTGCTACGCTTCCCAGCCGCAGATTTGTTTGGGATTTTTTAAGTCAGTGATCATCGCTTCAGATCAGATGTAATCAGAGAGGAAAGACTTTGGCTGCATCTTTTTTAAAAATGACATGTGCACTTCTGTCAAACTTTAATGAGTCAGTGAAGCTCAGGAATGTGAAGAGTGAGAAATGAATGAGCATCTGATTAATGTTCCAATGACAGCACAGAACTCTTCTAGAGTTTTACACTCATCTGAGAAAGTGTCAAAAGATGAATTCACAACATTTTCACAGAGGAACATGAAAGCAGGACCCTGAATTCTTTCGTCAATTCAAACAGTTCAGGTTTCTGCATTTCTGTTAGAGGAGGGCAGAAAACTTGACAACAAGCTTGATGACATGTCCGATATGTTATCTGTTGAAAACCAACGAGTTTGTGATTCATGCCAAATGAAGCCTTAAGAGGCTTGATGCATATCACATAAGGACACACTTCTGTTCATGGCAGCAACACACGAACCTCTCTGCTGAATCATTCCAATAACAGTGTGCAGTGCTTTAGCGCAGCAGGGGTCCCCAAACTGAGGTCTGGGGTTGCCTCGGGGACTTATGGGAGTCACGGGGGAGCTTGAAGCGATGCATATTACATATTTAATACTTAAAAAAAAACATTTAACTATCCCCAATAATCGTATGACTTCCATTCTCTTACTCTTCGCACAAGTAGCCTATCACACAAAATGCCAATTTGCCAAAAATCCCGGCAGCAAATCTGTCAGTCATGGCACAAATTCACTAGGGTCCGCGTGTTTTAAAAAATAAAAACACGATTCCCTCCACATTAAGGGCTAATGGTCTAAGTTAGAGCTTTACACCCGCAGTCCGCTTCAAACCTCAGTGAGTTTGTCAGGAAGCTATCAGATAAAACATCAAGAAAATCCCCCCTGACGCTGAAAATCAATAACAACCGGTTCTCGTTTCTATTCCCGGGCGCCTCTCCTCTCTCCCCCGCGCGTCTGTGCGCTGAACCCCAACACATCCAGACCGAGCCAGACGCCTCTGCGCGCCGAGAGGAGGGGAGGGGTCCCAGTTCAGTCCCAATTCAGACACCTACCAGCTTTACACGCCGAACACTCTTTTCTTCTGTCATCTTGAAAGTAGCCCGGAATGAAGTTGGAAGAAACGCAGGACGGAGTGCACACTACTGATGATCCCGTCAACCTCTTAACTGTGATCCAAGCGGCACAACACAAGCAGGAACCAGCCCGGTGCGTTCACTGTCAGTCAGCTGGCTGCTCTGCTCCGCTGGCGACAGCTCCCAGGCAAGCAGAATATTCAAGTTTGGAAAAATGAGAGAGGGAACGGAGCAGACTGAGAGCGAGCGAGAGAGGGAGGGAGGGAGGGAGGGAGAGCATGCAGACAATCACAGGAAGGTGGCTCCTCCTACCCTCTACAATACAAACAGCAAAAGGCAGCATGGAGAGGCGCAAGAGCGCGTTACTCACACTGTAACGCGTGTTACCGTTGCGTCATGAGAACTTTAACGTTTGAGTAATAACCGACCAAACGCAGCTGATAACAAGCTTGGCTCTCAGGAGATATAATAAGCCCTGCTGTTTAGAAACAGAGGTCAGACCAGTGGGTCTGTAACACATTGATTCACTCAAACCGAGGCTTATAGAGCACATGGCAGCAGTTGTTCCACTATAGATGAAGAGTGATGACCACAGACTGCTCTTCCTTTTCTTCTCCTGGAAAATGATGCAACCCTGAGTAATAAAGCCAGTTTCAGGCATTAAAAGTCCTGCGTTGTTCACTGCCATCAATAAGTAAAACATGGAGGAATAATCCCATGTCCAATTGAAAGAGAAGGCCCTGAAGGCAGCAATTAGAATATTCATAATTTAAACTAAGGGGGGAGTGATATGTAATGATAGGGATATCACATTTAATATCCTGAATTAATTTTAGGACTGTGTATGTGTGTATGTGCCAAGCCATGTGTGTTTTTTAGCACAACTTTATGCACTCAGCGTCATATTTCACCCAGAGTACAAGCATCAAATCTTAAACATTTGGAGAATGTGACTGCTTCTGTGTGAGCCAGCAGGTGTGTGTATGTGTGTTTGGAAACAGTGCAGAGGTTAATAGGTTTTGCAAAGCTTTTTCCAGCGGACCCCTCTGCTGTGTTGTTTCTGCTCTCAGTCCCCCTGCCCTGCACCTGTGTGACCCATCACTGCATGTAAGACCCTTTCATGTGCATTCCTCCGGAGTGAAGTTCACCTACACTGTGGGCACCTCCTAATAACTCACAGATGAAGGAAAAAGAGTAACATAACATTGATGTAAAAGTTCCACACCACTGCACGCGTTGGACCCCTACAGATTTAGAAAAGTGTGTTTGACGTTTGAACAAACTGCTACTGTACCAACAGCGTTTAAAAGCCAAGTTCAAAGCAGCCTTTGAAGAGCTATTTCTGACTATTGCCCCCCACAAAAATGTCTCATTTCTTGGTCATGTCAAATACCAAAAGATTTTGCTCTGCTATCAAAGGCGGTAAGTTAAATACTTACTAAACCTTTGTGAAGTTACCTCTGAGGCACTCTGAGTTCTCAGAGATCAAAAGTGGATTATGGACTAAAGCTGACGTCAAACCATGAGGTCATAAAAATATGAAATAAGGGATCTAATGGTTGAACACTGAGGTAAATTAATCTTCAAAGCAGACAGAATCATAGCACAACAGGCCACTGTGTGTAAACAGCAGCAGACAAGGTGTGGCCTCATAAGCAGGTGTGCTCCCGACTGTCAACAACAGATCTTTTACCTTCTATTGTTTACTATATTTATCTGTCTACACCATACACACCCTCAAACACAGTCGTGCCTTTTCTTGTCTTGATAACCATTTGTGGACTCCTCTTTCTTCTTGTGTGCAGCGACATTGGGCCTCCCAGCGTGACAGTCGTTCTGCTGATCAGTTTTGCGCTGTTTTCATCTGTGTCTGCTGTGCTTGTTCTGTCACAAAGGTACGGTGAAATCCTGTCAAATTAAAACCGTGGTGGTGGCAGCGGTGTTTCCAGACAAACAGTTGGATCTTAATTGTAGCTTTTGCATCAGTGTGTCTTAATCTAGGGATGTGAATTTTACCATATACCTTGATATCACTTTAAAACTGTGAGTTAGGGATGAACTTGGGCTATCTGCTTCAAGGACTCTTCTCTCTGTACATTTAGCGCACAATTTAGCCCCCAAGCTGAACTTGGGCCCTGTGATTAAACTTTTACAAAGACTGCTCTATCTTTTAACCCGAGCAACTGTGTGTGATTATTAAACTTAAAATTCCCAGGGAGCATTTTTGGATTTTAACAGCTCTTTTACCCTTTAATCCTGGCAAAACGATTGACTGATTGACCGCCTGTATCCAGCCTCAGGCATCCATCACTGCTGTCTTTACTCTTACATCCTCACTGACCATGCAGACAACTTGAATTAGAATCTGTCAATATGATGGCACCTTTGAAGGCAGATCAGCATCCAGTTTCCCTGAATAAATAAGCAATCTGCCCTGTGATTGGTCAAGAGATTGCAATGATATTTTGAATGCAGCTTCAGTATTAGCCGTCTATTACACCATACTCCTGTGTGAAAACAGCACACAAAAAAATACCTTTCACTTGTAACATTTCATTTGTAAAGCTACCTCCAGCAGTCAGCTCAGACATGCCTTTAAAACAACATGCCATGTTCCACTTCTACAAACATAGATCCACTACACCCTTATCATTTTGGATGTGTTTTGAATCAGTCAGTGCTTTGGTATCTCTTTTTCTGCCATGCCTGCTGCCACCTAAAAGCTTTCTGTCACCTTACTGCTGCTGCTTGCTGCTTCTCACACAGAATTTCAAAGGCTCACATCCAGCCAAGCAACCTGGATATGACTCAAAATTTATTCCATGTTGGTGACAAGGTCTGAGTTTAGATGCCAAACAGCCAACTTATCCTGCATTTACTTAACAATAAATTAATGTGTGAATATATGACTGAGACAGTATTGAATATCTTTTGAATGAACTCACCTTACATTTTTCAATCGATCTCAGCACATGTGAGTGACTTGAATTAAAAAGACATGACAAAACTAGAAAAGCACTCAGAGAGCACAGACCTCCGCCGAGCATATTGTGATTGCCACGCATCACTTTGGTCCTACTTTAATGTTATACTCCCTTTCAGCAGACTGTCTGCTACAATTTGTTGTTCGTTGGAGGTTTGTACGATAATGTGTTACCTGACAGTGTTGGAAATTATGATGACCCAGTACATATTTCATATTCCTTATCTTAGTATGCAGACTATTGCCAGGATCTGGATCGTACTTTTACGTCTGTCAGAAATTATCGTGACCCTGTCTTGTTTTCTTTTGCAAAGCAATCCGACCATTTATCGTGGTGTTACATACACATGTGATGAAAACAGCCCTATCTCACAATGATAAAGAATCCTTTAAAAAAAGTCCTGGATCCAGACAATGATCGGGATCGCCTCCAAAATGTAGTCACTTCTTCCTTGTCCCATTTTGACCATTTCCTGAAAATTTCATCAAGATCCTTTCATTACTTTTTGGGTTATGTTGTTCCCAGGCACACAAACAAACAAACTCGCCCAAAAATATAACCTCCTTGGTGGAGGTAACAAATGTGTTCAGGTATCAAGAAGTACTTGGAACTTTGTTATAAAGTCATATGATTGATCAGTTAATCAAATCAAGATCGAATGCAGTTATTATATGACCTCTTAGAGTTAAGTTATTGTAAAACAGCCTTGATCTGACTGCTTCCAAGGTCTTTCATTGTGTTTTATTGGCTTCATTGTTTGTCACTTGATATCTTATTTTTTCTCCTGTATTGTTTAGTACTATTTTTTGAATGCATCTATTGCTGATTTTGTTTGTTTGCTCATTTTTTAAATTCATTTCTTGTTTGTTTATGTCTTTCAAAGTCCCTCCAAAGAAAGTGCATTGACAATACCCGTAGGCTACAGGAGCTATAGTCTGGTATCGACTTGCATGCTTTTCTTCATACAAATAAATGTTAAATAAATAAATATCAATAAGAAAAACTTGCCCTCGGAAACAAAAGACTTGATATAAAGTGTGATGAATTCTTGTGAAAGACAAAGGGTCTATGACAGAATGAGGACATGCTGGGGGATGGAGGCTGCTGTGGACAGTAAACACATCGGCCACCGGAGACTCGGCCTCACTATTGTGTTGCTGTGGCCTCAGCATGGGGCATACTACATATCAAATTACCATCAGTGCCCAAGCCTAACAATGTTTGGGCGTGAGTGTCTCACATGCACACAGACACACTAGGGAGCGCACACTTGCATGACAAATCACCCACAGCACCAAACTGTGTGTGTCCAGAGGAAATGCATCAGCTCCTCTTTTCCTCTTTCCTCTGCAGGCCCTCTGCCCACAGCTCATCAGGGACTTATTGTACACCAGTGTGTGTGTGTGTGTGTGTGTGTGTGTGTGTGTGTGTGTGTGTGTGTGTGTGTGTGTGTGTGTGTGTGTGTGTGTGTGTGTGTGTGTGTGAGTAGCTGCAGCTACATAGTGATGGAGAAAACCACACTTTGCAAACACATAAAAAAATCTTTGTTCCCTTCAGAACATTGAAAATTAAGATCTTATCATTTCTGTGTTTTCACCATTGTGTTGAGCAAATATAACCCCCTCTCTATAACTGTGTCGATTTCAGCCCAGTTCTGCTAAAGTGTTATCCCTTCTCTCATAGCAATCATCCCTTGTTAACCTGGTGAGATAGCTGCAAGATTAAATATGACACCATGACCATTTTGAGCTGTTCCCGTCAAGCTTTGCAACAAATGAACCGATAATCTCATAGCTGCTCGCAGAGCATAGCGATAATAGCCAAATAACTCAAATACATGATGCACGTTTCTCCATTACTGAAGTAGTAGTTCAACATATTTTTTCCAAACATGGCAAAACAGTGACATCTCTTGAGAGTGATAGCCTTAAAAAACAGTAAACGAATCAAAACAACAACACAGAAATCAAACAAGTTGCAGAGTATGGCACTGCTCCATCAGATTTCTATTAGTCTCGCCATCTCAAATCAGAGACTGTTCACCCAATAGTCAGAAATTCTGTTTCTGCTGCCAAATTAACAGACCAAAATCACAATTCATTCTTAACACGGCACACTTTTTTATTAGTCTTTAAAATCACTTCATGATAATGACGAATGTGTAGATTTTATCTAGTTTGCAACTGGATGTAAACATTTTCCTGTTACAGCTCTGTTCCTGGAGACATACTGTAAGCAGCCTAACTGAATCCATACCTCTCTGCCTCCTCCAGGATATAGTCTGACACAGATACTAAAGGGTTGATAAACTGTGGAGCCGTGCACAGGTCAGATCTGTGTCACATGGCTGACTAGATCAGATTTATAGTAGATCCGAGTTGGCAGTGCAGACCCAACTGAAGACACGGTGACCCCTGTCTAAAGAAATAACAGTGTGTCCTTTGAATGTGAGTGTGTGTGTAAGTGTGTGTGAGTGTTTGCTCAGCAAAGGGAATGCCCAGACTTTCTTATCGTAGTCACATTGCCTTCTTCACCCTCTGGCTCCACAAAGAGACAGACTGGAGCCAAATACAGGCTGGACACAGACATACAGCCAAAGCTGGGGAGGGACAACTCACTTGTTTTCATGTTTTATCAGCAGAAAAGCAGGAAAGAAGAACAAAGGAGAAAAAAAGATGGAATAAAAACAGTCTACTTGTCACCTGTTCTCATATCTTTATAAGTCATTCAGACAGACACACTGACTGCTCCAGAGATTGAGACCCCCTCTATATTTTCATTGTAAACAAGGATGGGCACTAGTATATTGTGCTTTGGAGCCATGACATACACTGAGTCACTCTGTTTGTCTGCAGGTGTTGAAGCCCTATGATCCTTGTGTGGGTGCTTTTACCGTTGTCTCTCTATATTTTAATAATGAACTGTATTGAAAACATGAATGTCATGACAGCTCCCCTAACTTTAAGGTCCTTCCTAAATTAGCAGATTAGAGAAGGAACTGTGAGAGAAAATGAAACAAACACAATAAACACAAGAGTCATTGAATGTTGCAGAGTGCAAGTGTCTACATCAAATCAACAGTTACCAATCAGTAAGTTAAATGTGTGTTTAGGTTATCAGGATTTAGAATCAGTGATGGAGCTCCAGCAGCCAGATCACTGGGCTCAAAAACAGAGCGGTTGGAGGGTTCTGTGAATTCTACCTTTAGCCTGTTGATTCTTGCACTGACTGCTATGTGCTTGGCCATCACCTGCAGCTTCACACCTATTCAAATTAGACACAATGCAAGTGATAACAGAATTGTAATCAAAGGACTCAATATTTTTTGGGAAAATGATCCTTTTCACACTATTTGGCCTTTGCAGTCACAACTTTATAGGAAGCAGCCTAACAGGCAGTACACAGTTTGTCGCAAATGTAGGGCTGAATTAGACACTCATAATAAACATAAATGTAGTAGTAGTAGTAGCATTAGTAGTAGTAGCATTAGTAGTAGCATTAGTAGTAGTAGTAGTAGGATTTATTCAGTCGTTATAAAAGTTGCAATATTTGTCACAAATAAGACATTTTAAACCAAAATTTTTAAACAAACTGAGATTCTTGTATTAAGTAGTGACTGAAGAGGTCTAGGCAGCAGAAGCAGGGTGCTTATCTGGGGCCAGCCTACATATCTAAACATATCTCCTTTTTATACTACTTTTGGCTTTCTAAACAGAAAACTTGCATACACTTCTTAAATTGTGTTGAGTCTTCCGAATTAAAAAAAAAAAATTGCACAGCATCTGGAAGTGAATTTAGTTTTGCTGTAAACATCATTAGCATTACTTTTTGTAATGTGTGAATTTAGAAATAAAGGATGTATGTGATATTATAAAATCCAGATGCAACAATGAGCTTAAAAATACCAGATTGTGATGAGGAGGCAACAAAGTTAACGCACAGTCAACATGTTGAAAATGAAGTTTCGTGCCTGATGTGCATTGAAACCAAGGGTAACATTTTTATGTGATGTCTCACCAACAAAGCCTAAAAATAAAGCAAAAATCAGGTGTACAGACAAAGAAGAAGAACAACAAAAAAGAACAGCTATAAAACAGAAGTAATATTATCAAAATAAAAAAGACAGATGGTTGGGCTCATCTGTTAAAAATAAATAAATAAATAAAAAAAACCAGCACACACCAACCTTTTCTTTTAGGCAGTCCAATGTTTCGTGACAACACTGATACTGCTTACATAACTTTGTCTCATGGGATTTTATATTAACATGCAGCTGTCAAGAATATGTAAAAAGGATCTAGGAATGAATCCAGCTTTAACCACATCTTCCATAATGTCATGTCATTTTTTTCTGCTTGAGTAATCGCCCGCTTTGGAAACACAGAGCTTCTCTTTAGCTGTCACAATCGGAACAATCAGAGACCTTCTTTTTTTTCTTTAATGATTCAACAAGTTGGATTTACTATTACGCTGATGGCTTAGCAGCACCGCTCCATGTTACATTTAGCAATCTGGTCTGTTCCCAGAGGCAGAGTGATGACTTGTTTGTGTGTTCGTTTAAAATACAGCCCAGCTGGGACACATACACGCATTAGTTCTTTCCAGTCACTGCTGCTCCATTACTCGTCTGCTTGTGTCTGTCACTGACCCATTAATGTTATGTATCTTACTTTACAGGGACCTAATGAACTGCAGAGGTGGATTTGAAAAGGCTCAGTGAAACAGGAGTGTGAAGTAAAAGATATACATTAAATGAAATCCATTTGTGTCAGAGCCAGACTTCACAGTGATGGAGGAGGCAAAGATATGGGAGGAAGAGTTTACCCAGAGAGTAATAATGTACGGCCCTAATCACACATGAACTCCTCACATATTCTAGCTAATCCTTGGACATCTGAGGCTTGATTTCTCCAGAAACTTGTCTGCACCTCACAGCTGAAGCTCATCTGTATCAGATGTGCCTGGATAAACGCATGGACAGACAACTTTGTAGTTGTGTCATGTATTGTATTTTCCTTGTTTGATTATCTCTTCTTTGTAGACTTGTGTCTTTGGTTCTCAGGATATCAGCTGACATAAAGGGAGGCTCTGTAGCTCTGGGGACAGTTTCGATGGAAAACTACAGGAGGAGAAGCAGGCACACAACTCACACACACGCATCTTACTGCACATGCTGTGCAATAAAAAAAAATTCCCATGCGTATATTTATTGCATAACACAACACACAACACAACTGCAGTCCACAGCAAAACAACAAAATCAAGGAGATTGACGGATTATGTGTGAGACCATCAACTGTGCTGACATAATCATATCTGACGATGCAGCGTTGGAATTAAAGCCTAGTTGGTGCAGAGTGGATGACATTACTGGTGGATTTGGAACAAAGCGTGTAAATATCCACTCAGCCACTGCAGCAAAAAGTAAGCAACAGAAGCAGGAAGAGATAGAGAGCCTTGGAGGGAGACGAGAGACAGAAAAAGCAAAAAGACGGAGGAGGCAAATCAAGAAAATATGGGTCAGACAGAGAGAGGGAGAGAGCTCAGTGTAAAGCAGAATGTGTAAACATGTACAGGCTTAATCTAGTTATCTTTCTTTCTGAAGAACCTCAGATCAGACGCTTGATTAAAGTAAGAGGAGCGGACAGACAAGCAGGTAGCATGGAGGGAGTATGCCTTAAAGATGGATAGAGTGCCCTATAGAGCAGACGTAATTAGAGATGAAGAAACAGTAGTGAGCAAGAAACATATGCAGTGAAGATTACAGTGTATTTCATTCCTATGAGCAACTGGCATAACTGGCATTAACAGAAAGAACAAATATGCAGCCTAATAAAACTTGACATTTTAACTGAGTCCTAAGACCGCAATACATCTATGAGGTTAGTAACTTAACTGCCTTTTTGGTAATGATATAAAACCTTTAAAATAATTCAAGGTAACATTGTTAATTACACATGTGAATAAAGGGTCATAATGGTTCACTGTCTGCTGATTTAAACAATCCTTTAGGTAAAAAAAGATGTATACATAATTATGTGCAAAATGTTTTTTTTTTCTTTGGAGTAGTATTTATGTTCATATTTTAAAATGTTGTGTTCACACAGATGTAGTTTCTAAATTTCAAAATATGTTAGTGAAGTATGCAACTTGCTGGTTTATGGCTGGTCGGTTAAGGGTTGTATACATATGTAGTTAGGACATAGGGTAGGCATTATTTATTTAGTCGATTTAGAAAAGCTGTTTTTTTTCTACCATCAATTCTTACATGATTTGATACAAGAATGAGATAGAAACAAGCCCCCAGTAAAAACTTTGTTGCTTTAGCACATCTGCTTTATGTGCTGGAGAGGGGGAGACTACAATACAGCAACAGCAGTGGCAGCCTGAGCTGAATTTTTTTTTACCAGAAGACAGTTGAAGGTCCTGCTCTGTGGTTGATCTATAATGCTGATGTGCTTCATCATGGAGGTTATGTTCCCTCATTGCAAGAAATATTTTGCAGCATAAGCTGCATATCTTTTGCTTTGGTAAAATGAAGCCAGACTTTGCAAACTCAGCCATTCTTGTAAGAAAATGACCACAAAAATTTCCTTTGTTTAGTTTTATACCTGTTGACCGGAGATTCAGGTTTCTTTAAATACTCTATTTGACAGTACATCAGTGTTTGTGCAACAGTGGGGTAATTTTGATGATTGTATTGGACTGATGTTGTGTGATAAGACCCTGAAGACAAGACAGAATTGAAAAGCTTTAACAACATGATCTTTGGAGCCAGGTCATGATAGAACAACCCTCATCCCTAAATCCTCTTTAAGATATCATTGTTTTCCCCCTCAGCTTACTTTAATGTCAGTATTGAAGATATTTTTATGCATACTTTTAATACACCTACATCATATTTGTACGTATTGTCTTTAATTTTTACCGTCATGTTCCTTATTCAGGCCAGTACAATTTAAAAAATCCTCTTGTGCAAACTATCAGCCTTGGGACAAGAATTACACATTTACAGCTGGATTAGCATGTCAAAAAGAATTTTTACCTGAAATTTTCAAATTTCATCAAGTGGGAGGAGAGCTGCTGATAAGACAGTATCAACTCTAAAATACAGTATTCAAGTAAAAGGATGATTTATGCAAACTTAAGACCACAAGGATGAGCAACCCAAAACCCCCATAATCTCTTTCTTAATTCATTATTCATACCTCACACTGATTGCACGCCCCGCTCACTTTCTGTAATTTCATAACTCTTGGTTCAGCAGCAAATGACCTCATGATTTTTTAAAGAGAAACCAGGCAACTCGGAGTGTGAGGCATTTTCTCTTGACACGCACATCATGGTAAATGGTAAATGGACTTGTACTCATGCAGCACTTTTCTAGTCTTTCTGACCGCTCGGAGAGCTTTTACACGACTCTCTCACACTTCTGTTATCCCACCACATTCATACTCTAATGTTTAAGAGCATTAAACAATGCCATTCAAATGTATCCATAAGGAGCATCCAGGATTCAGTACCGTTTTATAGGACATTTTGGCACATGAAGATGTGTTCTTCCTGTTGATGTAAGAGGCCAACACTAAGCCCTTCTCAACTGATCGTTTCCCTTTTGGCTGCTCCTAAAAAACAAACAGGTCTGGGTTTCATCCTAATTAGTCACCTTAACTGGGGCAGCTCTGAGAGGAAGGTTTGGTGAATAACTCAGGGCTCCTAGGAAAAAAAATGGTGTTTGAACAAACCTGTCAAAATCAATATTCCACAAATGAACAGCTTAAAAGATGGCCCGAATAAATGGAGTCATTTGGAAGGAAGGTATAAGGTCCATCTGGAAGAACAGTGTTTTGGCTCTATTTCTGAGCTGTTGCACGGCTAACACAAGTTACTATTGGTCCCCTGACTGAGCATGCACTTCTTAAGAATGTGTCCAATCATTAATTTGTACATGGTTTTGACAGTAAAGTTTTCTCTGTATGGTATCAAAAGGGTATCTGTGGTATGTTTTGGAGAATGTAGGTAACTTAATCTACTTGTTGCCACCTTTGGAGCTAAAAGTATGTGAAAATGTCCTTTCGTTTAAAATGGCAAAAGTAAAACAATTCACCTGAAAAATTCAGAGAACAGACTCTGTTGTCACTTTTGATCTGTGGTTGGAAGGATTTGTCAACATATAACTTGTGGGGAGACTGAAGAGGGGATAAAATGTTTTACAAGATCTGGGACTGTACAAGAAACATTCATGGACATGGCTTTTGAAATCAGGTACTTAAGGTGAGGTGGCTCAGAGATTCTTGGCTGTACTTTTGTGTTTTCTGATATTCGTAAGTGTAAAAAAACAAACCTAAATTCTCAATTAATAAATAAATAAAATAAAAAAAATATGCTATGAGGAGGATCTGTTTAATTGGACTGCCTCACCACCTACTCAAGCACACTGTTGTAAATTACTTTTAGTGAGGCATGTGTTTTGAAATTAAATGGAGATTGAATTGAAAAAAATCTTTGTTTAAGACAACTTTAAACTGGATACAACACGCTGAGGTAAGGTATTTATTAGTCCAGTTATGTAGTGATATGGTTTGAAACGTGACATCAAGCAAACGTTGTAGTAGCTGGCTATATGTAGCCCCATTGGTGCGCTAACGTTATCTGTAGGCTAACATGACAACAAGTAGACACTCATTTTGTATGTAGCTTAGTAGTTGTCTATATTTAGCCCAGCTGGCAGCCCAGTGCGCTGAGACAAGTTCGTAACAATAGTGCATCTTGGTTATGTCCTGCCAGTCATCTACCAAGCAGATGAGTTCTACTGTTGCACCATGAATGCGTTGACTAAATGAAAATTAGATGCTATATCACCACAAAAAAGGACAGGCCCACAAGGGAAAGAAAAGTCCTCCTTCTCACATTTATATCTTCCTCTATTTGTTCAGCAGATCTGGATACCTGTGCTGGTAATTTGTCTTTGTGTTGTAAATTGGTCCTGTTGTCATTCGAGTGTAGCTGATTGGAGTAAGTTGGCATGCACAATGAAGAACGATAGATTTACTGACTATAGCTTTTATGTTTCAGGCAACTGCAGAGTTTTCTTTCTGTAAATAAGATGATAGAGACCAGAGAAATGCTCTTTTTTAAATTTTTGAAGAACCTCAGGGATGTTTTCATTTGACGTCTTCCTAGTTCTTAGTTTCTTGGAAAGTAGGGGTCAGAAGCTTCACATCCGTCAGAAGTAGTGAAGAAGCTTTTTATTCAACAGGAGCCATTTCAGTCTGCTCTAAGCTGTTTTATTTACTTTTTTACTCAGTGCCATGACATATTTTCATTGCTGTGATTGGATGTAGTAGTCAGCTGCATTCAGAGGTATTTTGGTCAGAGTCTTTTAAAAACATCCCTAGAAAAGCAAGCTAAGATGTTTAAGGCTAGTTGGAATGTGTGTAGCGGTCTGACCGATAGAGGTCATATTTTGCAGACAGAGTATGTTTGATAAAGCAGAGACTTTTTTATTCCAGTCATTTCCCTTGAAACTCTTAACACAGCGGAGTCTAAAAAGAATCTCATTGGACTTTGGCTGACCTCTAAAAAGCACATTTACAACCCAGACATTACCCTGGTGCAGAAAATTTACCTTGATATCACATTTTTTCAAATGAGGAGAAAATTGACTAAAAAATTAAATAAAGTGCTCCCAGTTACTGAGTACGGGCCAATAACGCAGCAGAATTTCACACTTGGGATATTTTCTCATACAGTTTGAGCAGACACCATGAAATAGCCTATAAAGGTGTTGTCAAAACACAGACTCTGGGCTGCTCTAAAACCTGCGTGCAGTCTTGTTAAAGTGCTGTTACGCTAAATGCAGCCACGTCCACTGACAGCTTGGCTTCAGGTGTTGGCAGAAACTTCTCCAGCCTTGTTCTCCTGCCCTTTTTCTCACCCTTTATATCTATTACTTTGTAAAATGCTGACCACCGACTCAACTTTGTTCCCATATCTCTTCATTAACATATACAGTAGCTCAACTCAATAGCTTCTTTTTCAGCTGATTTCCGAATTCAAAGGATTATTACTTTCTTATCTCCTCCCCTTCCGCTGCAGCTCTTCCTCCTTCTTTTTCCTTATCGTCCATCTCATCTCTGACCCCTCTCTTCTCTTTCCCCCTCCTTCTTCTAATCATTCAGAGGAACAGCAGAGCTCTTCATCAGGTACCTGTCAGGAATCTGTCAAAGTCCAGGCCGGTCTCAGCGTGATTGATTTTTTGCCCACCTGAGTCTCTGGTAATGACTGACTGTCAGTTGTTTTACTGCCCGCCCTGCCTCCTCTTAGTATCTCCTGTCACTGCAGCATCCTAGTACTAAATCTCTCCACTCCGACCTACAGTGCATTATCTAGCTTGTCTTCAGATGAGATTTACGTGGGTACCCCATGGAGTGAGCTTGTCCTTCATTCAAATCACAGAGGAGAACTCTATCAAGGATGATTATTTTAAAGAAAAAACATCGTTTATATTCTGCCAGCAAATGCAATATCTCTTTAACACCTAAAGTTTCCAATTATTCTGAGGCAATGACTTTTGTGACAGCAGTTAATAAATGTCTGTTTGGTATTGCTGTGTTTTGATTCGGTCTGGTAACGGCGTGTAAAACAGTTTGGAGGCAGAGGCAGCAGACTATTTTGAGTAGAATGAAATGCTAACTTTGGAGCTTTGCCATTTAGTGAAGTGCTGGCAGGATAAATTTTCAGTGTAGTGAGCCAACAATATTCTAAGTAGGATCTTAGCTTGTCCCATTGATACGTTTGAAATGAATTATATTCAGACTTTATTCCAGGGAAGATGCTTTAACGAGCTAATAACATCTTCATATCTGATTTTGTTTTTTTCGAAAATCAAACTTTTTTTGACAAAAGAAACCCAAACATGGTTACTTGGTCTGCTCTGTGATCGGCTTGTTTCAACTAAAAAAAAGATAAAATTGTTACTAATATTGCAAGTTACAATAATTCCTGAGTTGTATAATGTGGCATGGGTACACACATCTGGTTTTCAACATAGGCACTTAAAAATAACAATTGTACATCTCTTGAAGCGCCTTGCAGAAAAGTCTGTGGTCATTTAAATGCTGGTCAGCTTTATGGTCATTGCCTTGTTGGCTCCCACAGCAGCAGGCCACTGGTGGTGGTGTCCCAGTGTCTCTGGTAGATTCAGGTCAGCCTCATCCTCCTGGATGCTATATTCTTCCTCATCCTTTGCAATGCATCACAGAGCTGCTCGGTGGTGACATGATTGTCCTGATTGACAGAGTTCATTTGATTTTGCACATTTTGCAGTCTGAGCTCTGACCTCAGTGTGATTCCAAAAGATTAAATGAAAACATGTTAGAAATACTTTTAAAAACATCCCTGCCCCATGGTGGACCCCAGACTAGGCATGGGTACCAAATTAGGTACTTTTATATGTATCGACCAAATCCTGTTAAATGTAGCGGGTACTAATTCATGTGAAATCAAAAGGTACCATTGTTTAGGTACCTAAATGCATCCTTGTGACTGTGGGGGAGAGGAAGAAAAGGGTATTTTCCCATGCTGGACATGAACACAAAATTGCAAGGTTATATATTAAAGACTAAATATGTTAAATTGAAAAAGATTGCCAGGTACCGGGCAGGTACCGTATTGTTTCAGATATGAAAAGGTACCCATCCCTACCTCAGAATGTGCTAGGATGTACAAGAGGAGTACCAAAAAAGAGTGAAAGCAGGAACACAACACATCCCTGGATGAATTCACCTGGATGCAGAGCATCTTTCACACAGGTGAACCTTCCATGTTCGGAGTAAGACACATCTCAATATCTCAATCTCCCTCTTGCTGTTAACTCCCCTCCTTCTCTGCTTTTCTTTGCCTTCTTCTCGTTCAGCCTGGCAGGGACAACCCAGTGCCCACAGAGAACAGGGTTGCAGCAGAAGGCTTCTTTGAAAGCAAGCTCTGGCAGCAAAACTTTTATCTAGTCCTCCACCTGACCAAGGCAGACTGCAGGGCAGCTCTGCTGTCAGGAGGTACTCACCAAAGGAAGGAGGGTAGGAGGGATGAGACGAGGAGAGGAAAGAGGATAAAATTGCAATGAGCGGGAAAACTGAAAAATGGGCAAAAAAAAAGCCCCGCTAGTATTAATAATCTATTTATGCTTTTGCCAACCCCACCTCATCCCCCCAACCCAAAAAGAGGGAATAAATGAAGACGAAGGAGAGGCAGACATCAGAGGAAAAAAGAAGGAGAGCACAGGAGTGGGAAGCAGAAATGGAGCAAAGAGATGAGAGATGAGAGACTCTTGTGGCTCATGAAAAAGAGCCAATTTACAAAGCTCCTGCTGATACAGATACTTGGGTCTCCTGCTTTTACCAAAAATATGTCTGACAGAATAATCAGAGGAGGATTTTGCTTAATTCTGCTGAAAACGTGTCATTTCTGCTGTTCTGATCCAAGTCATGCAACACAATACACAAAAAATACTGCTTTACATGCTAAAAACATCCTACAGTGAATTACTGGTTACATGAAAAGCTCCAGCTGAGCAGGTTCTTAAACATGAAAGGCCTGAAAATGCAACACAAAAGCATTAAATGATTTCTATTCACACCAAGCAAGACTCTATGCTGCATAGATATTGCATCTTTGGCAGCGTTACTGTGTACATTATCTCAGCACGCCACTACTTGGCCTATTGCATCTGTTGCCGAGTGTGTCTCCTTGACAGGCAAAGACGGAGCGCTTGAAGAGTGTGTGATGTGCCTCGACGGGAGGCCTGCAGGGAGAGGGAGAAAAGTTAATGTGTGTCTGTATTTTTGAGTGTCTTTGTGTGTTAAAGCTGCTCTAAAAACAGGGCGCATGCTACTTTTGGTAAGGCTTGTAATAACTCAAAAGCCTCCCATTGACAGCAGCTGTCTATAGCCGTGAAGGACTGCAGGTTTGATAAATGGATTCTCTCACAGCAGTATGTACGCCCGTGTGGGCTCATGGGAAAATGAAGGAGGAATGCTGCAGGGCAGGCCTGCCCTGAGTCTTAAATGCCAGGTCTGGAAACACAGATGAGGATCATTATTGAGGCAGACGGTGTGTTTAAGGCTGACAAAATGCTGTTTATCTCAGTCACGGCCAACCCTCTCAATTGTCTAGAAAAGACAACAAGAGAAATGGAAATTCATCTTTTAAGTCAGCATGTATTTAAAGTGTAATCTGTCCCTGAGAGGCCATCATTAAAAAAACAATGTTACCCAATAGCAAAGGCCCAGCTTCAATGGCTTTCAAATGAGCCTCAATATAGCCTTTTTTATTCTCCCTCCTTTTCTTTTGTATCAAAGACAACCTTGATCAAGTTCATATTAGATGTAAATGCCTCCCATCAAAGACAAACAGTGTAACCATGGGAACTAAACCCCTTGTTCAGAAGAAAAATAGATTGTTTTTTTGTCCATAGCCCTCCATTAAGCCTTTCGAGCCCTAGGGAGACAACTGCTGAATAGAAAGCATATCACTTATAATCAATGTAGCATGAATGAACCAACATTATGTCTATTAAGGATCCCCTCTGATGGGATGAGACACAAGTCAATACACTGTGTAACACCTGAAAAGTTGTAGAGCTGCATCTGCAGGCTGCACCATACTAATGAGATATTGTGTCTGCCGGGGGAATAAAGTGAGTTTCTGCAATAATAATCTTTTGACCCACTTTTGGAAAACAGAATATTTTCTTCTTAAATGAAGAAAAACTCAGTACTACAAGAGAGCTGCCAAGGAAAGGGCTTGCTATTATGGTATGCTACCATTTCAACTTATTACAGACTATTCTTTATTATTATTGGAGTCTGAGAAGCATCGTGTAGTACTCAACTTGTGTATAAGAATGTCAGTCTAATCTCTCCACACAAACACAGGGAGCTTTAGGAGCCTGGTACTCATCCTCTGGAGGAGGTTGAGTTAAGTAAGCTCTCGTCAGAAGGATAAACTCATGAAAAAAAGTCAGTCAAGCAGTCTTAAAGACAAGAGGCTGACAAGAGGCCGAGGACTTCAGCCATACAATCTAACACGAGCATTTTGCCTTCACTCAGCCAGGGGGCTGAAATGATAAATCAAAACATTAGAGGAAAACACTTTTGCTAATATCTGAGATTATTTCAAAAAGCAAGGCTATCAGTTGGTATGACGCAGCTCTAAAAGACACAAAACTCAAAGCTTTTTAACAATAATACTTCAGGTTAATATTGATAAAACCAAGGAATTAAAAATGACTAGGAATTAGAATCAAAATGTGTCATTTGAATGTCTTTCATCTTTATTGATATCAGTGGGAAGCAGGTGGTGTTTTGCTCCAGTATTGATAACAAAACTTATATGATTAATACTGAAAATCCTGAAAGGATACAAGTCACACCACTGGAATTAAGTTTCAATACAAAAAAAGAACATGCTAATGCAACAAACCTAATGTTTCATATGACAGAGGTCCATGTGTTTATGCTAACTGCTAACATCTGCAGACAAAGCATTTTGTGACCGTGAAGCGTCCACCTGACATAAATACTTTCCACTGTATAGTCAGGGCTTCCTATTCTTTTCTCCAACTCGACAGGGAGGCTCATAGCGGAGCAACAAGATGTAAACTCAAAAAAGACACTGGAATGGTTTAAAGATATCGTGTGTAAATTTTACCATTACAAGTCAGATCTGGAGAGGATTCAAACATGGGGCAGTCATGTCCAAATTATGACCTTATCCTACTTTTGGCCTCAACACCACTCAACTTGTGCAATTTTGAAGCCTACTTAAATGATGATGATAATGTAGCCAAACTGGAAAGGTCACCACCGAAAAAGCATCACATGTTGGTTTGAAAACTAAAATAAATGTAAAGGAACACTTACATTTCGTGGTGAAAATTCTTTATCAACAGGTATATGGAAGCATAGCTATAAATTATTAAACGCACATTGGTCAACAGTCTGGCACTACTGTGCTGAAATGGCAGAGAGGTGCAGACAGAGATGTGAATTGGGGTTATGGAAGGAGAATCAAGGGAAAGGATCCTGCAGAGTGGAGTTAAAAATAGAGCATGAAGTAGAGGAAGAAGAGGAGGGGGAGAAGGAGGAGGAGGGGACATACCTGTGGGCTCAGAGGTAGCCTAGTTAGTACTGAGTAGCACCACCGTGGACAACGACGGGCTGGAGAGGGAGACAGAAAGAGGAGAGGAAAAGAGGGGGAAAAGGAGCAAAGGATGGAGACAAATGAGAAAAAAAGGATGTGGATAAAACGAGGTGAAAACCCGATGAGTTATAATGAGCAGGGGAAGAGTTGGGGGGAAAGATAATGAGAAAACAAGTTAGATTATCATGAAAACCCATGTTTGAATAAAAACAGACAATAATTTCACAGCAGGCTGCGGACGGCAGCAATGACTAGAAACAGTCAGGGACAGATGCACACACTGAAGGAACAAATGTTCCGCTCACACATGCTCACACACAGACACACAGACACACAAACACACACACACAAAATTTTGTTGGCGCTTAAGGCATGATGTCGATAACTGATCATTAAGTAGATAAGCCTAGATAGAAATAATCCACTTTACATAGAAATATGTATCTACAGTATAAACAGGTTACTTATTCATTATTCATTCAGTAGTTCCCAAAATCAGACGCATGTTCAAGCCCAAAGTGATGACAAAATCTATCAAAATGCTGTTTTCACACAAAAAAAAGAATTTTATAAAACAGATCAGAGAAACAAGATCCAGCCACTGTTTTATACAGACACCAAAAGCAGCCAAACAGCAGGGGAAAAAGTAATAACCTGAAACAACAGAACACATGGGCCATCATTTGCTTCCTAATAAGCTATTGTTCCTAACCAGTCCAGCAGGGACTGCAGTGAATCATCAACAGCTGACAGAGAGACGACGACTTGGCAAGAAAGGAAGTGCTGGAGCAGCTGCACAGAGAATACCTACAGATTGATCTCAATACCTGGATTATCACAATTTTGTAAGCATTCACTTGAAAACAAGTTTGATGCTCATGAGTACTTTTTAATTTCATTTGGAAACATTTATGTCTTGCTGAAACTCAACTTACAGAAAAAAAAACTCAATTACCTGATAAGAAACCAAAGACAGATATGATGTCACCAGTAAAAAGTAACTTGAAGATTGTGTAACATTTTTCTGCTTTGGGAAAACATTTCTGTGACTCACCATAATTAAAATTAAGGCTGAGTTTTGACTTGATTTCATGGTTTCTGTGACACTGTAATGAAAAGAATCAGTTAGCAGCTATCTCAACAATGATCTGAGCACATCTGAGTCATCACTTAATTCATATTTTCCAATTAGGTTCTATTTGCTGCACACTGATAATGAATTAGGGTTGTAAATCAAACATTCATTGACTTTCAATACAGCTCATGTTTTTAGAATATTCGTTAATTTACATGAGATGTGCAATCAAAACCATGACTAATTAATTACAAATAAAGTGACAAGCATACTGCCAGTCTCGCCTCTGTCTGTCCACTATTCATCACTGTTTGTAAAACACTGATGTACATTAAATTGACATTATTCACACATTTTGCCAATAGAGAGAAACAAATGAATCTTAAGTATTTTCCCTCCTCTCTTCAATTGTAAATCTGTCTGTTATTTTGTTTTATAAAACTGAAGTACTTGAATTGACTTTGTAAATGCTGCAAAAAAAGCTGCCTGGCTTTTCTTTATAGAATTCCTGTAAAGCATCAAGACATTTGCATCACCGATAAAGTACATTTTTTTTTACCCTGCATATAGTAAGTTAGTACATATCTGGCACGTACATGGTGTTGTACCGTGTAAATACCAGGCTGTGGCCTCAATTGATCGATCCTGTCGATATGCCCTCTATAAAATCAGGAGGATCAGACCCAACCTGACAATACAGGCCACGCAGCTTCTGGTACAGGCCCTTGTGATTTCATGCTTCAACTACTGCAACTCCCTCCTAGCAGGCCTCCCTGCATGTACATTTAGACCTCTGCAGATAATCCAGAATGCAGCAGCATGTCTGATCTTTAACCAACCCAAAACAGCACATTTCACCCCACTGTTAATTTCTCCTCACCGGCTTCCAGTGGCAGCTCGAATCAAATTCAAAGCTCTTCAGGCTTACAAAACATTGACAAGAACAGCTCCTGCCTACCTGAGGTCCCTCATCCAGGTCAAAACTCCTTCTTGCTCACAACGCTCTGCCTGTGAAAGATGCCTGGTGCTCCCAGCCCAGCGCAGCACTGAACCTCTAGCCAGACTCTTCTCCTCTGTTGTGCCCAAATGGTAGAATGAATTACCTAACTCTATATGATCCACAGAGTCTTTTTCTACTTTGTGACATGTCTGAAGACTCATCTGTTCAGGAAACACTTAAGCACTTCTCCTTTTTTGTCCTTAATGGTAGAATGAGTCAGAATGTCTCAGACCCAGCTCTTAGTGAATTTTCAGCTCTAATTTCTGAAAATTGTTGAAGGTCGAAGTATATTGTTGCAGCAATTAATTGTGGTTAGATGGTTAGATTATTCTACATTATTGAAAAAAAAAATCTTGCACTTGATGGCAGCACCTGCAGCCAAATACCTTGTAGCACTTTTGTTTGTCTAAATTCTAGCTTGTGTTGTATATCACTTTGGACAAAAGTGTCTGCTAAAAGAAACTGTAGAACTGTAGATGATATAGTATGTTACAGTATGGTATGGTGCAGGGCAGCTAGGTCTGGTACAGTATAGTTCAGTGGAGTACAGTGATTTTCCAAAAGGTAAGCGATACTGTATAGATAAAGGGTGCAAAAACTGGTGAGCTTTAAGTATGAGTGTTTGAACTCTGCATTAACCCTGGGTCTCCAGTGACCACTTGTTATCACATTCCACTTTTCCTTTTAAGAAGCAACACAGCACGCAGTCCCCTTCATCATCATTAGACTTTAAAAAGATAAATGATCATAACAAATTTTTTGCAGGCTCAGGGTGAAGGGTGCTCTTTCTTTCTCACACACACTCTGCAAGATCATCAGAGCAGAGAGGGTGATCACAGACTGAAGATGCGATATAAAACTTTTGTTTGATTATAGTCTATGAGGCGTGGGGTTCTCGCTGTGACAGTTCTGTGGTTTATCTTTGAATTAAAATTATTTCAATGCGGACATAAGCCTGTGATTACAAGGATCAGAAAGGGTCTCCATATTTAGCACATATATAGAGGAAGAAGTGTATTGAAGTGGGTTGGCCCTAGAAATACAGGGTAGGTTGTGTCCTTTGTGAAGTCAGGGAAGGAAGAAGCAGGATACAGAGATCTGTGATACATTCCCTAAAGCCTTTTGAGAATCATCTGAAACTGCACTATATGTACTTACAAACTAGGCTCACTGATCTCGTCATGACCTGAGTGAATACTCTAGTGGAAATATGAATCTATTAAATAAACTTTTCCTGGGTTCACTCTGTTTTGTACCCTTGGTGGTCTTTGCTGCTGCTCTCCCTGCCTTGGTTTATGACACCATGTTAGTGTAGACAGTTGTGACACGCCTGTATTTATTTGAGTTGTGTCACTTTCAGATATTGACTTCACATGTAACAAGCGCATGTGCTCTGGCCACTAGAATAATGTACTGAACACATCTGGGCAATAATACATATAAGCATAGGGTTGTGTTTTAAAATATGGTTCAGCATAATAAAGTAAAGTACAGTACAGTTTACAGGAGAATAGTTATAGTTTCAATTTTAACCACACTGTTATCAAATTATTAAAATATTTCTATCATATTAATGCCAAAAATGGATCCAAATGGAATTAGTTGTTCATGACACAGGATAAAAATGATTAATGAGAATGTCTTTTTACTGTCTAATCTCTACTGTACTTAATATTTCTCCTTAGTTGCTCTGGGAATGCATTCCTGACTGATGTCTTCCATCCATTCATCCATTTTTTATAGGGGAAGTAGCCCAAACATTTCTCCTCCTAACAGCATCCTCCTCCACTTCCTGGGGGATCCGGAGACTTTCAGAGGTCGGATGAGATATATAATTCCTCCGGCATGTTGTGGATCTACCCAAGGGCCCCTTTATCAGTTGAACGTGCCAAGAAAACTTCCACAGGGTACCCGAGAGGAATCCTTATCATTGGCCCCAACCACCTTAGCTGACTCCTTCCAAGGGAGGAAAAATGGCTCTTCTCTGAGCTCCCTGTAGAACCCTGAATTTCCCTTCTTTTCAATCACTAAAAGGACAAGACTTCTTATTCCAGTTCGCTTTAATCCAGTCCTTTTGGCTTTTAGCTAAAACCCATGATAATAGGTAAAGGACTGAATATAGACCTGCAAGTGAATCAAAAACCTTGCCTGGAGGTTTACATTATTGGCTCGAGAAGAGGCTTTACACTTTGAGATCTTGTCCTTTAAGATCACAAAGACAGTAATGGCTATGAGGACAAGTGGCGCAAAGAGAACATTCATTAAAGTGTGCACAACCTTCTGCTAAGAATATGATACTTCTACTTAAGTACTCCAAGGCTCTCATCAATGTCCTGGTATGTAAACAGACAACATAAATCTTCTCTTTCCAAAGGGAAACTTGGGGGGTAAGTGTAAAAACCAGAGTTAGGGACTTGAAGACCTGTGAACCAAACAACCCTCACCCTTTCCTCCCTTTTCTTTCTTTCTCTTCTGCTTTCAGTTCAGACTCATTTCACTATACAACAAAGATTCCACGTAAAGCTCACATCTTCTCATGTGCAAATCAAAAAACAGCTCTTCACATAAAAACCCAGTAGAAACACCTGATATATGATATAAAATACAGTATATCAGGGATATCAGGGGAATATATCTTTTGCAGTTCATAAACATGTTCTCTTGAGGGACACAAAGTGATTTCAAACACTTCCACCTGTTGTTTTCCTGGTCTCACTTTCCCCAATACACAGCTGGGAGAATGTGAAGCATGCTATGACCCGAAAGCAATGGGATTGTAAATAGCTTGAGTATAATACAGCTGTTACACAATCTGATGTCTGACTAGTTTAAAAATATCCCACCTTTCTTACTGCTGTGGTTTTCTATCATTTGCCCAAAAGAGATACTTAAAATTCTCCAACTTCACCCACAGCCTGAAAAGCACTACTTCAAAAGTAAAATTCTAAATGGGTGTCAGAAAATGAATTCTTTTTTCTCCTGTTAGCCTGTGATTGTTGAGTGGGAATAAAGCTAACCCTGTGTGAGCAACAAGCCTTTGATGTGGATAAAAGGTTTTTCTGAGCACAAACTGATAGGACATTACCATGAAATATCAATGGTCTGTTTGTGGAAAATATTTCTCGGACTGATTATGTGGGTATTTCTACATTCCCATCAGTTCAATCGTATTTTACCACCTTATTACAAGATATTATGTTAAAAATGTACAAAGTTGATGAAACTCAAGGGACAAACATTCAAATATCTATCATAATTTAGGTTACAGAAGCAAGCCAATGCTTCAGAACAATCCTAAATAAAACCGCAGTCCTCCACTGATGGCTAGCACACAGACATCATCTGTCTTTCAGTTTTTGTAAACATTTTTTATGAGGACTAAATGCTGGTGGTGATCACAAACCCACTTATGGCTTGTCAAACATCATTATATATTCCATCAGCAGCCTATCCATCTCCATCACATTTGTTTTTGGGCCATTATGAATCAAGTATTAATATGCCACAAGGGAGGATCCCACACAGATAATGTCAGTGGTGCAGAGTACACAGGCTAATGAGTTTTGAACCCAGCTGACATTGTTTGGCTCAAATAAAACACAAAGGACAAGAGTGATGACTGGTTCACTTTATGTAATTATCCTGCCTGAATAGAAGCTGTCGCTGAGCTCACTCTACTCATTCATTTTCACATCGAGACGATAAATGAACTGTCACAGCATCGGTGCAACTTAGCAGAGAGACAGTGCCAATATTACTCAAGATAAGCACTTCCAGGAATCATTTTCTTATTTCACATAACAAAGAGCTGATATCAGAAAACGATGTGAGTGTTGCACTGTTAGAATCCAAGAATTTCATATGGTGTCAAAAGCTTTGGCTAAGAAAAGCCATGTGGTAACTACTGAAGCACAAACTTTTCAAGTCTTAGGGCAACAGTTTTATGAGAAAGGGCGTTGGTTGCCTTTTCCAGAATTAGCTCAGCACACACAACACACACACAACCATGCTCATTATCAGCTACACTGCAAAACACAGGAGCCACTTTCTATCACCAGGGAAACTCATACATCCTCGCCGCGTTTCCTGGTATGACCTCACTCAAGAAAATACAAACATTGTACGTCAACCATCCCAAGTTTTTTCCCAGCACAAAGAAAAAACAAGCCTTTTTAAACCTGTGGTGCAGAGAGTGTGTTGTGTAAGAGAAATTTCCATTAATGTAAAGTCTTCATTATTCAGATGAACATAAATAAAAGTGATGAAAAATGTACACTCGTGCATTCTGGCTTTATAGACTGTACCAGGCTTGAACTCATAACTGGAAAGAACAGATTAAATTATCGTTTATTTTTCTTCTTGTATGTTGAAAACATTACAAGATGGGCGTTCATTTATTCACAGAACGTTATTCATATTTTAGGGAGGAGTGGTTCAATAAAAGGACAGAACATCTCCTTCTGTTTCATCCAGACACTCCAAATAATGAAAGCCAAATTTATGGGCCTGTATTAACAAGATGCAAGGTTGTGAAATCAAAACTGTTCGGCATGCAGATGAATTACCTTTATGAGCTGAGTTACAAGCCTGTTGAGCCTTATTTTCTTTGGGAATGAATGAAATGTTGTGAGAGATTTATTTATCAGTCATTCATAAAAGTACAGAAAAAAGAGCTGCTTTGGTAGCAACGCTGTGCTTATAATTGAGCCATAGTCACACCTGGCACTTAAGTTTGACATTTGCACTAAATTACATTACGAGTTTGGCTTTGTAAAATTAATGAGATACACTGAATGATTTAATGAACCTGGACTGTGCTGTGCTCTTGTGGCTCATAACCAACCTCCTCTGTAATGGGGCGCCAGCTCTGTCCAGGTCTCAGTCCCAGTGTGGACTGTTCAATAAGGCTGAACCTCTCACCTTAATGACTGCCGACTTTTTTTCTTCAGTCGGATGCACTTTTAATTATCAGCTCCAAGGCTTTCTGTAGCATCTGTACTTTGAGGACAGAGCTTGCCTTTTAACTAAGAACCTCCAAGTTTTACGGAGTTGGCTCAAAGTCAGGCTCAAAATCTGTAAGCATTGCTAAATTCAGCTCCAGAGCAGCAGAACTGCAGTAACCCTTTTATGACAGAATCCTCTTTTAGGAGTGCTAAGCTAATAAACTGCACTGCTGCTGATCTTATCTTTATTCTATGAGGAGCAGAAGTCTAACAAAGTCAGGAAGTATGAAATATGACAAGCAATGACAGCCTGGATCAAGATTTGTGGAATATTATTCTGGTTGTGGGCTTCTGCGGACACGTTTTTAATGCTGATGAGAAAATCCTCTGCCATGTTTGTTATTCTGTGTTCACGCAGTTTGACCTTGAGAGAGCAGCTCTGATATTTAACTGCCTGTAAAAAAACATAAATCATTGCAGTATCTAGCTGTGAAGCACACTGTTCCTACATCACAGATTCTCCTGCAAAATTAGAGCACAGGCACCTGTCCGACTGCGCTCCCATCAACAACGTGACAGATCTTATCAGAATCAGATGCGTCAGTCATGTGCAGAGGACTTCCTTGGAACAAACAGAAGCCCAAACAAGCTGCACAAACAAGAGTGCTGTTGCTGTCCTGCTGCAGAATGAGCATATTTCTGTGCCTTATCCAAACACACAGCAACAATGGCTTTCAACCAAGCAGCTGTTCCTCTCTCCCTGAGCTAACTCTCGCTGGGGGATCATTATGGCGGAGCACATTTTCCTCCATCAGTGTTTGAATAAGGCACCAGTTTGCACCCCACATTTACCAGGACAGCACTTGAGTGAATATATTTGGATTTAGAGCGGCTTAAGAAACAGTTCTGTTATGTCTAAAGTCTGTAACAGCAATTCCCTCATCTCTTAAACTTCACAAGAAACAGCTGCGGGACATTTCAGCCAGGTTGCAATTTCATGCAAATGCAAGTAACTAATCTTGTCATAGAATTAGACTGAGATTACAACCAGCTCTTATATGTTAAGTGCAAGAAAAACACCACAGCCTTTGTTTTGTCTCGACACCTGCCTGGTTGGATCAGTTTTATACTATCTGTGATATTAGATAACATATCATGTCAAATCATATTTATATTCACTATTTATAAACTCTTCTTATGAATCTCGTGACTCCAAGTGCAACATTTTTATCATCCTGCTGCCAAAACCAATGCAATCACTTTGGGAGATTCAAGCACCTTTAAAAATTACCCTTCATGTCACCACAGAGCTCTACAAAAACATAGCCTCTGAAAATGACTCCCTTTCATCTCTTTTCAAACTGGACTTAAATGTTTGGCCCCTTGGCATTGTAAAAACCTGCAGCTCAGGTGTAAAGGAGGACATGAACCAGCATGGTGAAACTGGCAGAGTAATCATTGTTAAGCAGATAATGTTGCTGGGTCAGCCCATGTTTTATTTAGCAGGTAACCCAGATGGATCGGCATCTTTTAGCCACTGGCTGTTCTTTCCCTGCTGCTGTGTCAGATAATCATTAAGCCAGAGCTCAGCTAGTCTCTTGCTTCTCTTGGCTGAGGCTTGTTAGCTGCTGAGCTGCTGTGCTGCAGAGCTAGCGTGTTATAGCAGAGCTCTCTCTCAAAATAAACGCCACTGGCTTCTATTCAACTCCTGGATTATCTTTTAAATGAAGCATATGTTCCCAATGTGCTCCAATTCTTGATGAGATCCTCCTGCTTTGTTCTAAGCTGCATGTTTCTCCTCCTCTAATGAGGTTTAAGTTGATGAGACGCTAACAGAACTCTGACCACATGATGATTATGCGTCCCATTGACCAAAATAGAAAATAAATAAGGGTTTTCACTTTGTCTCAATAATCTAATGTTAATGTCACGTAACTGTAGCACACGTTTGTCTTGATTCATTGTTTGTTTCCTCAACAAACAGCTCTAGAGAACAGCATCTCATTTAAGATGAAAGCATAGCCTGAATGCAACATGCTTGCATTGGCTCAGTTCTGTTACATTATTAATAAGCTTTTTATTTGTCAAGAACATCGTATAGCTTTCTTTTTCTTGGTGTGTAAACCAGACTTTGTGCTGCAAAATAAATCACCACTTTCTCATCTTCTGAAAAACTCTAATGTGGTGCTGCGCTACTTCAGAAATAGCACAGCACCAGACCCCAAAAAGGAAAGAAGAGAGTGAAGACATGGATTAGTGAGCCATCATCACCCTGAGCATGAGTCAGATTTGGGCCAAGACAGCTTATGGGATGGACAGATGTTTAATGTTTGTGAAAACAGAACCGAGTAAGAAGAAGAGGATGGAAAAGAGAGGGAAAAAGTGGAACATAACAGTAAACGAAAGCTGTTTAAGTGGAATATTCAAACCCACATCAAACACACCACCGGGAGGAGAAGGTTGCTGAGTGGGAGTCATCTTGTTCCTTCTGCTGTGCTTCCTGCAGCTCCGGTTTAGCTCTAGTGTCTTCCTCTTTGGATCTAAATATTTTATACATAGCCTGATGTTGTGTTCAGGATGTGTCCCACTCTTTGATCAGGCAGACTTGCCAATGATTTGTTGCTGGAGCGAAGTAAGGCATTGACTGTTTCTTCACAGAGGAAGAGGCGATGAAGACAGGCTCAGTGAACAAAGACAAAATCAATAAATAATGCATCATCAGCTTGTCCTCAGCTGATTTATCAATCATTAAAAGCTCTATACAGTGCAGTCCCACCACCAAGGGAAGTGAACTAGCTTTGCTTCACTTGGGTACATGGTATCAATTTTGGAGCCTCAAATAGCTTCCTGTATGAGTATGTTCTCAAATGTACCATCTTTTAAGGACTTCCTTTGCAAATGCAATAAATCATTCATGGAAGTAATTACAGAAGACAGATTCATGACAAAACATATCAGCTCTTGTTGCAATACTGAGCCAAAACCCACTGTCGAACCAGCTTTGATGTTAAAACTGCGGCCCTGCACAGCTAGAAAGAGATGGTTCTAAAAATGAGATTCAAAAAACTGGGAGTGCGGGAAGATGCTGCTGCTGCCATAATCCTAGGGGTAATCGTTTACATTTGATCACCATGCATGAATATGAATGCTGTTCTGCATGTCCTTGAAAAATTCCCCCAATTTACACTCCCTCACAGGGGTACTACGTGAGCGTGTTCTACACTTTCTCCCCGAACACCACGGCCATTCAAAAGACTCACTCCAACCTCAAGCTAAACGGCTACTCGTGTGAAACAGAGTCACAAGTGGCACACGTTTAAATCGACTCAGTGTGGTGTTAAAAAAACAGCACAAGGGAGACAGAATAAGGAGAGATGAAAAAAGAGGGCGCTAAACAATGCCAAGAAGAAGATTACAGATGGCTGGCTTTGTGGAGAGGTGTTTGAGCATGTTTTCAGGCTCATTTCAGTGTAATTTTCTCCCTTTATCCACGGGCACGCAGCCTGTGAAGGGTCACAATGAGGCATGGAGCCCGGTGCTGGATGAAGAGAAGCAGGCCGAGTGGTGAGACCATGCAGGCAGAGAGAAGACGTGATGGGGTTTGGAAAAGCTGCGGCTAATCCCTGACACAAAAAGTAAAAAGGGACAGTGTGTTTGCTGAAGCATTCACCGGCGATGGTACACGGCAATGCTTTGGATAATTTGATCTATATTGTGAATGAACTCCTCTAGAGTGAAGAGTATTGTACTTTTGAACTGAAATGAGTCATGAGTCATTTAGGGGTTTATTACATAAATTCAGAACAAGCTGAAATTCACATTTCACTGTGGCCCAGATAAAGATGGAACAGCAAATAAAAAGGCACATACCCAAATTAATTTGTGTTAAAAAAGGAAAAGTGGAAGAGGTCAGTAAATTAAAGAGCAGTTTTACTGTGATGTTGCCTTACAGATGTAAAGACAAACTATTTTTACCCAAGTGATGACTTGAAGTTCAGCTGAAAGTATCCCAGAAGCTCAGGGCCTCAGCAGAGTGTATACAGTTAAAGCTCCTGTGAGGAACTTCTGGTCCTTGTCAGTTTTGGTGCCCCCTGCTGACAAAATGGTCTTTGCTCAATTTATTACTCCCACCAGTAGTTTCAGCTTTTAAATACAACAGTTCAGCCATAGTCATGTCTCTGGGTAATCGTCTAAAAACTCCTCACCGAGGCTTTTGGAATAAAACCTTTCTTTTATGCTCTCTGCAAGTTCAGAACTTAAAATGTCCTTAAAGGGTGAAAGAAACTATGTATGAATTTTATGAGAATTTTATGAATTTTATGAGAAGCTTAACACTAACATGTGTTTAAATTCAACATGGCATGCTTGAATACAGGGTATGAACAGTTACAACTATACTCACTTTATGACAGCAAGCTATAGAAATAGTTTCCAATGAAAAATGTTGTGTTATATATAAACACGTCTGTGAACTGAGTGGTATTTCTGAGCCTTTCCAATTATTTTCCAATTCAGAACTTTCCATTACAGCCTTTGTAGCAGGAAGTGAAAGCAGAAGACAACAGATGAGTTTGGGAGGTAATCAAGCAAAGCGTGCAGCCATTTAGTTTTCTTACAAGGGAGAGAAGTGCAAATAAGGTAGGTTTTGAACAGGAAGAAATGAAGTCAGCTGATGGTTGGGGGCTGAGAGCACACTTGGAAGAAAACTTGGGGCTCCACAGGACATGGTTGCACTAAATTGATACCTGACAGTGTTATGGTCTTCAAGTCAGCTGTTAGTTTCTGTCATATGCTTGTTTTTTTAGCTTATTAACAGGACAACAGTGGATGATTGAGAAAAGGCCGGGAAAGGCCGTAAAGGAGATGTCAGGTGAGGCAGATACAAGTCACTGGATGAAGGTAAATAATTCCAATTTGGAGCCAAGACAAAGACAGATACTTCACCATGTGTCTTTTTTTCTCCTCCCAAACAAGCTTCTCATCTGTCTTGTTTGTTCTCTGTCCAACACTTCTACACAGGCTAGGGTCTGGGTGATGGGTGATGGTTCTGGGATGTTAGGGCCAAACATTAAAGCCACCCTACGGTGGCGTAACTTCAAGAAATCAGTGGAGGAAGGAGCCCTCTAAATACCCTGGTGATGTATTGGTTTGTGCTGTAATCTACCTTCATCTATCCAAATGTTTTGGTTTTGGGGGACATAAGGTACCACGTAGTGGTCTATGTAACTTACAAATGAAACATTTAAATAAAGATGAGAGCAAAATAATGTTTTTTTCCCCACTAAGTTCAATTTCTTCACTTCACTTTCAATTTTGTGTAGAGGGTAAAGAGAATAATTCACTGGTGTATTTTTCATGAAGATTGTTGTTGTTTTTTTACAGAAACTGATAAATCATTGTATGGTGCTCTCAGTCTTTTCTTACTTTAAACATAAAGTCCTTTGGTTTCAGACCTCTACAGATACACATAAAAAAGCTTTTTGAAGTTAAAAACAGCTTTTGCAAACTGTGATGCAACTTTTCTTCTGTTTTGGACATATCCGTTTGTAGATAAATCTAAAAAAAAACTGGCAACTCACATTTGAGTTACAGTACATCACAACATTGCCACAAAGCTTAGAGTTATTGCATATTTCCCACATTTCCTCATTCCTCATTCCTCCATCTAAAGAAATAATACATTTTACACTGATATCAGTCAAGGTTGGAGTCTTGTTTTGGCTCTTTTTTCACTGGTTATCTTAAAGGACTGAAATAGAGATGGGCATACCCTGAAACACTGTCTAGCAAAGTCTATCATCTTTATTCACATGCTGCTGTAGAAAACTTCTAACACACTCAGGTGGAGGACTCAGAGAACACACAAGACAGATAAAATATGCATTCTTGTTCCTCTTGAAATCAAAAGTTAGTTTCCTTGTGACTCATGTGAAACTTGAAGAAATACTCAAGGCTATGACGCTTTTAACAAAGGCATCAAATTCACCCGAGTACTCTGGGAGAACGTCATGAATCTATTAAATGTGGAGAGAGTTTCAGCTGAAGCATCGGACAGATTCCCCTTTGGGACATGCAGCAATTAAAACTGATTCTGAAATAACCCACAGTGACTTCTCACATATGCAGTCTGTTAATACTGTGGGATTTTACACTGTAACATGACTGACATTAGAAACATGAGCCACACAAGTCACAACAGTACCTGGTTCCCATGAGTCAAACCAAGGACAAAGAGCCCCGAGCGAGTCTGTCACAATGCAGCCCATTACCCACCCAGTCACATTTTTGATGTATAAGTTTCTAAAGAGCCGAGCATGAAACAGGCCCTTTGTGCAGAACAAAGTTTTACAGAGAACAGTGGCATAATATCTGGTTGGTATTCCCCTTTGAGTCAGGGGATGCCACATGACAGAAAAAAAGGACACACAAGGCACACACGAACCATTCAGCTACTGTAGATGTATGCACAGTCTCTACCATTCAAGTTTAATGCCCTCTCGCTCACACACATGCACACACACACACTTTTTCCATCCTCTTTGCTCTCTTGTGACAGAATATGCCCTTTGTTCATGCTCTTTGAGGGAGCGTTGGGGAGCAAGCCTGCTGCGGCTCTGGGAACGGACATGAATAAATGGACTGTCCTTCATAGCTGCATGAGGGGAGCAGCCAAACACCCCAAGCAGGACATCTTACATCCAGTATCAAAGAGTCTTTTTGAAAGAGGCTGTGGCTACCAACACTGCTTGTTTGAAGTGGTTACACACATGCATGTCAAAGCCCACATGTATTTACACAAGCAAGTGGCAACTGCATGCACAGTTGGGTAGTCACATTCCTCTATTTATCAGATTCAACATTAGAGTCTCCTCTGACGATCCAAACCACGGGGAACCAAATGGACATTAGTGCACACCAAAGCCATGAAGAGATATTGAAAAGGGTCTTTCAGAACAGGAAATTAATTTTTGATTCCAGCTCTGCTGTCTTTTTAGAAAGTGCTATCTTGTACGCCTAGAAAACGTCTTTAGAACCATCTGCCCACTTTGAGTTAAATGCTCAGAGTGAGAGACTAAACTGTGTCTTGGCTACAAAACAGATGAAAAAAAATCTAAGGAGGACATGTTCCCATTCATTTCCCCAGTTGGCCTGTTTCTTCCACAGCAATGGCTCTGATTAGGTGGAAACATGCCTACGTTCACAATGCTGAAGCCATTACTTCCCATTAATAGTGATGAGTCTGGCCACACTTTAGCATCACCATAGACTGTATAATTAATGGACGTAGTCTCCCCAACGCCACCCGTCTGTTTCTGAAACAGATTTTTGAAGCAAATCGGCTATCGTGGCCATACTGGAAGTGACAGGGGCTTAGAGTACAGCTTCAGTCACGTGAGCTGAGCTGTGTCTCTGATTGGGTGAGCTTTTGATCCTGACATCCCTTTTACTGCTGAGTTAGGAAAAAATTTCACCCCCGCACAGTGTGTACTGATAGTGAAATTAGTGATTTAGACAGAAGACGTTTTTTGAACCAGGCTACAACTGTGGTATTTCTCCGCAGGTACAATGAGTTTGGCTTACTTTGTGTTCCAGCCATAGTGAAGAGGATTTTCTGTGACACGGTGCCTCTGGGGTGCTATGAAACAATGATTATGTTCCTGTAATCAAGGTTGGTACACCAAGTCCCACTGGCGATACAGACTAATGCTCACACTTAAATACAGCTGCAGTTTAAAGTGAAGAAGAGAGCCAAAAACAGAACATAAACAAAAGAGTATGTGGAGAAATGCCTTCGCTTAAAATGACATCAAAACCATCCCTACTTAGACAATCCAAGGCTGTGACTCTAAATTTACAAAGTTAGACAAGTGAGGTTGAGACTGAATGGTTTCACAGAATGGTCTAATTGCTTTTCGTGCGACCTTGTTTTCAAAGTTAACACCCAAGGGTTTAATCTTGGTCTCCTTGTGTCTGGATCTGGGAGAGACTTTCTCTTGTTAGTACCATTCATCAGACTGCCCGTAACATGAATTATCTGAGTTCTGCTCATCACTTGTGTCTACCACTTCTTTTCCTCTTGTGCAAAAAGTTTTGCCACCGATGTATTTGAGTAGTCTTTGCTTTTTAAATTCAGTTTTCACCAACCACTTTGAACCCAGGGGAGGCATTAAAAGAAGCAAAGCCTGCTATAATGTGCTTTATTAATTTCTTGTCATGTGGGTAGCAGTTACCATGTCCCCTTCTTGTCCTCATCTTCGAAATATCACTGTGCTTGCAAATTTACTCCAAGGTACGGCATGTAGCTGCCTGGGGGTGGGATCTAAAAGCCATCTGTGCTCGACATAAATCGCTTAAGCAACAAGCTTCTCTCTTAATAATCTTACTCTGCACTACCCAGTAGTCGTCACTGAATGAAATAAAATCAGCAATTGATTCCTTACCTCTCTGTGCAGAGCAGAGAAGCTCTTTCTCTGTTGCTGTGTCATTTCTAACCTTCTTGTTGTGGGTTTACTGGCCATCAACACTCCACAGAAACATGCCGACCTACACACCGGCACACAACTCTCTCGACTGTGAAGTGCTCTAATTAGTGTGGGTAAACATCGGAGTTGATAATCAACTGCTCGTTAAAAGGTAATAGAGGTTCCTCTGGGATTGATCTGTTTGCTTTGTTCCAGAAGAGGTCACGTGGAGGGAAAACCCAAAAGCACAATCAAAGACAGTCTGGATGAGCAGTTTGTTAACGACAATCTACCACATTTTTCCAAGAGAGACTTAAACTGTGGAGCACATTTCACATGTCGAGAATGTGCTTTGTTTTTTTTTTTTTTGCACTGTTATGTTTTCCCAGTGTCCCCTACAGGTCTAGAGCCCTTCTGTTTTCAAGCTTCAATTTACCCTTTTTTCCCCCTTTTGCATCAGTTGTGTATAAGGCAGGGCTGTCCAATTTGGGGCCTGCGGGCCATAGTTGGCCTGCCTGCGTTTATTTTTTTTGACTGACAGCCCATGTTTGAATTTCTATTATATGTGTATTTTTAATTATCGCTATTATTTTTCCACTTCCAGCAGCTTGAATTTCTCATTCATTATCTATTTATTGTTGTACTTCCTCTCCTGACCACAAATTAACTGTGTGTTACATTGGGTGTAGAGTGGTGCTAGTCCTATCAGCTCAGATCTGGGAGTCCATGACCAATGAGTGAAAGGATGCAGGGTCATGGCTGAGATAGAGCGTATGAGACAGCGGCACTCTGACAAGAGAAAATGTAAAAATAGTTGAGAACATGAGTACTTTATTACAAAAAGTGATTCCACAGCAGTATGCCAAATATGTAGGCAGAAAGTTGCTGTTTTAAAAGACTATAATCTTTGTAAATTAATGTAAATACAGTAGCCATTTATTAGGGAAAAAATCTAAAGCAGGTGTCCAGTTTTATTACTATTCAAAATTTAAAAGGATGGAGCATGAACTATTTTGGTTTCAGAGGAACATGTGTTCCATGTTGTTCAGGTTATATTTCACTAAATGTCTTTTAAGACAGTCCTAGTATTTGTGCCATAGGGATGTTCAGTAGTTTCATGCTGTGAAATACAGTAATGAAAAATGTTTTCATTTTCAAATCTACTTGTATGAGTATTTATTTTGCACAATTATGCTATTGGCATATTTAATACCATGCACTGCAACATGAATGTTAAGTTTTGGCCAGGAATCCTCCACCCAGATTAATTTTAGGCCCTTCACTTAAAACAATTTGGGCACCCCTGGTATAAGGAGTATACGAGGTGTATAAGATGTTTGGTGTCAGTACAGTTGTCTCAAATGCTGTATGTGACTTTGACTCTTACTTGTGTTTTAAAAATGTGCTATCTCTACATTTGCATCTTGTTTCTCTTGCTTAAGGTTGGCAATGCTATTGCAGATCATCTGCCATGTCAGCCACCATATGGAAGGCCTTGAAAAGTGCAAGTCCCAGGGTGCTGGGGAAATTACATCTACTCTGTTGAAAATATCTGAATCTGGACCCCTTGAACCCCCACATTTAATTATCCCACACACTTATAGTTTTCACCTGAAGCCCATGGTCACAGCAAACACGAGCTTCACATGTCAGCAGTTACACTCACATTTTTCAAGTCTTCAAATTGAATTCACAGACTACAATGAACAGCTGTAAAGCAGCAGTTTCCTGCAGCTATGGACTGAGACGTTTTATTAATTAAGAGTTGAAACACAGTTTCTAACAACTGAGACAGGTTGGTCATTCATGATAAATTTCACAACTTTTCTGTTTTCACTTGTTTATTTTTGTCTGCAGGGAGTTTTACTTCTTCAAAGGTTTCAGTGATTCTGCCTCTGCATAAACATCAGGGTTGTTGCTCAAAAAAGCCTTTTATTTTTTTTTTACTCAACACATTATATTAAAGCAGAGTTTAATCAGGCTTTTGGTGCTAAAGACTGCTCAAGTACTCCATCAAAGCTATCCTCAAAAGCAACTTTTGCTCTCTAACAGTAATTTCATCTAACATCAACATTCACAATGTGTTTGAGCAGATGCTTAAAGTATACATTTCAATTTAAATAGGTCATGTTATGATGTGCACATTTGTTGCTGCTGTGTGATTCTGTAGTATACCTCTTTAATGATTGTGAAAAACTTTTGGGACGCAGAACAAAGACCCAGCCAAAATAAAAGCTTTGAGGTTGTCAAAGGGCTACCTAGTTATCGATAACATATCAACTTCACTGGGTCCTTCTTTGAAGTCAGCCTGCTTTTATTTTCATTTTTTTTACACCAGTAGAAAACCTCTATTCTCTATCAGAATGCAATAATGACACTGCATAAATTGATTGATTTTGATTGACTGATTGAAATGATCAATTGATTTTGATTCAGGCATACAGTCATAAAACATGACAAGTTTATTAAGCAATGCTTCTGACCAGTGTATCATTTCAGCATTTCAAAGAAATACTCACAGATCCACCAAAGATGCTTTTACATTTTTTTTAGTGCAGTTATCGAATGTTTTTTTGTGCATTTAAAAATGTCACCCATTTCTTCTTTTTCTTTTTTTACCTTAGTGAACCTCAAAATGCCTAAAGCTTCATGCAGGCAAAGGCCTGCTAGACTGCACTGATTATAACTGAGAGCAACCATACGGGACAGAGGAGAAGAGTGCAGAAGGGAAAGAGGAGAAAATGATGGAGAACAGAGAAGCAAGGGTGAAAACAGCCCTGGTGGTGAAAGGGAGATCTAAATGTAAGAAATGGAAAGCTAACACAGGAGAGAGGAAGAGAAGCTACATGGAGAGAAATGAGACAAACTGAAGAGAGAGCATCCTCCCTGTGGATGAGAAGCCTAATCCCAAATATGGGGCAGATTAAGTATAGCACACAAAATGCTGTTTATGAGACTGCAGTCTGTACACAAGCTCTCACTGATTTTAGTCCTGACCATGTTATTAAAATGCTGCGTAAACAAACATAAAACACCTACTGCAGATAAAGCATCTATTAAAGTGAAAACCGCAGCGTTATTGTGGCTACTGCTGACATTAAACAAACCTGTTATACTCAGTTTTCAGCGCAATATGAAGTACATGAAACATAGACATTAAGTTCAAATAGAAACAGAACATGTACCAAGAAACACAGGACCACAAACACAAATAAAAGAAACAATGATTATGATTTCCATAAATAAAAGGTATAAATGTGCTTCCTTAAAGTCCTCTTTTCACAAGACCTCAAATTTGAGTGTGTATGAGCAGGAGAAAGAGAAGGAGAGGTGCTTCATTTCTAAGGGATTATATATCCATAGTGCCATCTAGTGTCGCTTATAAAAACACACACAAATGCTCATGAGAGCTCTGATTATGTCACTAACAGACAAGCCGTTGTTTTCAGGTTCAGTTCCTTCATGCTACAAAGTACAAAACAAACATTTAATTAATTCATATTCCTCACAGGATAATCCATTTTTCTGTTTCTACACCAGAACTATAACACCAGCAGTATTTCTGGTGAAACTCAAAGCACCGAAGATTAAAAAATGTTTGCTAAAATTCTTAAAAGACAGAGAATTGAATGGCTATGAAAGTCAAAAAAATGTGGCAGAAAGGCACATGACTATGCAGATTTAGAGCAGATATTATGACTTGGAAACTAAGAAGCATTTGCACAAACTTGCCCACACATGTTCCTATAGGATGAACCAAACTGAGAGGCTACATATCACATATAGCATTTAAATAAAACAGTCCTGGAGCAGAGAATGGTGCAGGTTCTGCAGTATTGAAGAGCACTGCTATGCAAGCTGTTGTTGCTGAAATTCGATACAGTCCAGCCGTCAGGTGTCTCGTCACGCCAATGCATTATGGAACAGGCCTTTACTAAGGAGTACAAAGAGCACAGCTTTACATGTCTGTGTGTATACGGTATGATTGCTGTGCAGGACATTTAGCTTTAAGGGAACTCACACTGAGAACCAAACACTCCCTCGCCGCTCAATCCCCTTGTCTGTCTTTCTGTATCAGTGTCCTTTCTGCTTGTCTGCCTCTCCCTCCATCTGTTTCAGGTATCTCTTGTCCTCCAGGCTGCAGCACTCTCCTGTGTCTGCTTCTCTCTGCTTCACAGCTCTATCCAAATTTTAATAACTTCAGCTGTTTCAGAAAACTGAATGCTTCTCACTCCAACTAAATGAAATGTTATTCATGTATGATCTGTCCTGGTACAAACCTTCCACTTTTTTCAGACTTTATTGAAATAGAAATAATTACCATCATGAGACTGCAAAAGGTCAACCATATTACGGATATTATAAATAGTGGGTTCAGCAATAAGCAGCTCTCTTTCCGTTCGGCTTTTACTGGATGGAAAGTAAAATTGTTTGTAGCCTTGAATGAAATCCTTCAATTAGATTTGCTGTCACTACTGCTCCTTCTGTGACATGTATAAATCCCTTTTTTCATACTTGTGTCTCCTCAATTGTTTGCTTGAACTCTAAATGGGTCACAGTGATATTTTTGATGGAATAAATCTCAAATATGATTCTCTACAGCTTAAAAAAGAATGCCTGTGTGGATTTTTGTTTCAGCTGCAAGCGTCAAGCCATTTTTAAGCACTCTCCTTCCTCCTCTTTTACAGTTTCCTTCAGCATCATGAAAGAGATTTTGGAAAATACTATTAATTATTGGCATCTCCCCTGTCACCAGAGATCAGTGCATGAAACTGAGAAAAAGACTGCATCCCTTGTGGCTTGATAGTGATTGGTAAACAGAAAAAGGCGACCCTTATTCAAGAACTAAAGTCAGTTGTCACATCAGAGGAAATTTTCAAAACTTTCTTTCAAAAAACAGGCAAGAAAATGTGTGAAAACATTATCTGAGTACTACATAAAAATTTAATTTGCAAAGGAAAGCTGAGACAAACTGCAGGCTTTCAAGGGAGAGGCAGGAAGGGTTGGAAGGGTTCTGTTTTGAGCCGTTGAGATAGATTCACCTTGATAAATATTGAAATTTCAATTCTTTCAGCAGCCAAGGTCTCTCCCTTTATTTACTTAGCATTATCAAACTGTCCTTTCATTCATACTCTTAGTGAAGTTCTGAAGCTTTGAAAAATAATAAATTAGAAAAACCATGAGAGAAAATCAACAAGTATCACTTTGGCTCGGTAAATGTTTTCTAAAAAGCTTCACTGCTTCTTACACAGGAACAGAATATTTGCCAATGATCACTCTCTAGTTTGTTTTTGTAGAGGTGAAATCCAAGCTTTTACTGTTAGCTAGCTAAAGCTACTGGACTGCTGTCAAGCAAAGAGAATTATCACTCAATGTACCCTCTGAGACATTGTTATTTTTTGACATGTGCTGTTTAAGCTAATTCATTTCCAATATTTAATGTACTACAGCTAAGTCCAAGCTCAGGCATGTTCAGGGAAAGATTTCAAATCCACAGGCTGGTAGTGTTACAGTCATGCTCGACCCACTAGGTTTTTAGTTAACCCTCAAGATTAAAACATTATAACATTTCTTCTGACTAAGGATTGCTTTGTTTACCAGAAGATATTTTTTTAAGTAACAAACCATGTTTTCTTTTAGCAAAGATAGAAAAAACTGAGACCTACAAGTAAAGCTGAAGCCATATGAAACTGTTAGCTTAGCTTAGATTAGCAGAGATGGAGCACAGCTAGCCTAGTCGAACCTCACAATGACAACAAAAAGTTAATGTTTTTCAGGATATATATGAATTAGACTAATTACAAATAATCTCTTAATTGAGCATTTTAATTTGCTCTATGGGAAATTCTGACAGGATTTTGTCTAAGCAGCCCTGCTTCATTCTAAGGCAAAACGACTGGTTCCCCAAATAGTCCAACAATTTGCAGACAAAAGTCATATCAATCAGTAATGGAAAAAAAAAATGAACATGTCTAACAATCTCGTAAAGACTGGTAAAAACTCCTCTAAGACACAGAGAAACTAGTTGAGCATCATCATTTTGTGAGAAATATACCTCTGTGTGAGTGGGCAGACCCTAGTATTGCCTCTGGACTGCAGTCTAATTCAAAGCAGTATGGATCTAATTAGAAGGCAGCTCAGGGCCACATACTGTATGCCACGCTGCATTTGGAGGCACAGACAAGACCTCTAGGGAAATAAAAGAGAAGCTCAAGCTCAATATGCTGTCTACCTCTCTTTCCAGTGCTGTCATTCTGAGGAGATTACCCTTTTGGAAAAAACTGATGGCCTGATATACGATGGATGAGTGCCTCACTCACTTGTTGATGTATAAACCTGCCTCGATCCCTCTCTGCATGGTTTGACTTAAAAATGTAAAGTTGTGTGACCTCCCCCCAAATCTGATGCTCCATAATAAATACAGTAGAAGCATGAAACTAGGGTTTCACACAAACGAGAAAAAAAAGGCCACAGAGTGTAGAGGGTACACAGTTAGAGCCTGTTAAAGGTGATCAGAATCAGTATGACACTAGAGAAGCACTCAGAGAGTCCAGACCTCCGCCAAGCATATTGTGACTGTCATGCAACACTTAAGTACGACTTTAATGTTATACTCCCTTTCAGCAGACTGTCTGCTACAATTTGGTATTACTTGCAAGTTTTTACGATAATTAACCTGACAGTGTTGAAAATGATGATGACCCGGTATATATTTCATATTCCAGATCTTAGTATCCAGAATGTTAACAGGATCTATATCGAACTTTTACATCTGTCAGAAATTATGGTGACCTTGTCTTATATTGTTTTTGCAAAGCAATACGACCATTTATTGTGGAGTTATATACACATATGGTGAAAACTGCCCTATCTCACAATGATGAAGAATCCTTTAAGAAAATCCTGGATCGAGACGGTGATCTGGATCACCTCCAAAATGTGATCACTTCTTCCTTATCCCATTTTGAACATTTCCTAATAATTTCATCAAGTTCTGCTTGTTACTTTTTGAGTTATGTTGTTCACAGATAAACAAACAGACACACTCTCCCAAAAACATGACCTCCTTGGCAGAGTTAATAAACACCAAATTTAAAGGACTCTTTGTGCATTGATTTGAGAATATAGACCAACATGTTCAATACATTTCTGACAGACCAATCAATTATACCACGAGTGTTATTGGGAATTAGCAAAATGGCTTTCAACACTGCTCCAATTCATCTGATCTGGAATGAATGGATGAGGCCAGCGTCAAAGAACACAAAGACAAAATGCTGACAAGTAACACAATAATGCGGCACTCTAAAAGCCACAGATGTGTCAGATTCCGATGCAATCTTTCATCCAAAATGTCTTTGTCCTCAGAGTGAAAAGTGTCTTGGATCCAGTCAGAAAAATCCACTTCAAAAAGCTTTGAGCACAAAAAGAAGGGGCGTTTTATCGCATTGCCTGCAGGAGAAGAGATGAACGAGAATGCGTAAAATCTATATGGATATCAAAAGCTATCACAGGGAAAGCAGCCTTTAACCAATTCACATGTGGCTCCCCACACAGAAGGGAATCTCTAAAGAGGTGATTATATAGTCACACAGGCAGCGGTGCTGTGATAAAATTTTAACATAAAGGCTCTATTGCTCTATCTGGACCCATTCAAACGCAGTCATCAACACCATAGATTTGTTTTTCAGCACATCTGAAAGAAAGACAACACCCAGCCACATTCAGAGTGCTACACGGCCTTTTTTTCTGACACACAAAAACATTGCTGCTGGTATGAAAGCAAGTTTTATCTTAGATCATGTCCTCATTTCAACTGCAGAATGGTGGGGGGTTTCAGTGATGAGGTGGAGGGTGTGGGTTTGTGGGCTGCCGGCATTTTCCCAGGATGCTTACAACTGCTCCTGTTAGTGAGTTTTCTAAGAAAAGTTTCCTTTGTCGTTAGCCGAGGACTTTAACCTCAGGGCTGAAAAGACCACAGTGCAACTTTTAGAGTCTTTATTTTGTGTGTGAAAAACCTCAAGGTGGAGGAAAAAGGGCGAAACGCGCCGGAGATGATCCAGCTTCTAAGAGTAAGAGGGCTAGTTCAGAATCAGTCAAAGTCTGCTTGTATGATCACAGCTGACCCGATCAGCCCTTGGGGCTAGTTCGTGATTCAACAAGATCCTCTTCAGCCTATCAAGTTCTGTCACTCCTGGTTAACAACATTTCATCTTGTTTTGAATGTTCTACACAGATCAGAGTTTGGTATCAAAAGTACCAGAAACCGAACTTTTAACCTGCCTCCTCTAATTTATTTTTAATCAAGAGGTCATTTTTTTTCATTACAAGTGCCAAGACTTCTTTAAATAAAAGTGATTATCTGTCAAGTTCATCCCTCCAGTCCTGCTGAGATTTATCCGGCTTGATCATATAATCTAGAAGCTCGGCATTAAAGCTTTCAGCGCTATCAGGTTTGGCTTGAAAATCACTCTGAAAAGATGTCACCACAGGTTAGGGAGGTGGACTCTCTTTGCCCTGTATTTTCAAAGTAAAAGATCTATTTTAGTCTGCAGGTCACGCAATGCCAGCTCACTCTCCTCGCTCTTTGGCCCTCTGAATCATTCTCACGTCAGAATTTATGAACACAGTGGGGTAGATACATGATGAAATATAACACAGACTAAATCTATGAAAATTATGTCAGACCAGGTGCTTTCACAAGTTAAATTATAAATCAAGATTAATAAAATGATAAAAGATTTTTAAGATATCAGGCGACACTGTCCTTTAATGAGAGGTGTTACCTCTCTTGCTAAGATTCAGCCATACATAGGGGCTGTTGGTTATTCTTTAGGTCAGGGGGTCTGTGACAATTTTGGATGATTTGCCTTTTTTTTCAGGTAAATATTTCCAAATTTTTCAATTTTTCCCCATGTTGTTGCCTACAAACACACATCACTGGATATACGGAGGCCAAAGTTGTTATCTTTCAGGCAGAAATGAACACATCCGGCAAAACAGCAGCTCTCTTACACTGTACATAGGTTCACTCAGCATTCACTCCTAGCTCATCAAGAGACCTGCATTTGTTGCTCCTTTCTGCCAATCACACGGCAGCATGTTGTATACTGGCTCTGTCACATTACCCCCCAAAATAGCTCAATAATAAATGTACACTAACAGGGTAAGTTTATACATAGTGCTTAGGGTCCCTTCTCCATCTCACCTATAGTTAGGGAGTTTTTGGTATGAAAAATATTCAAGACCCCTGCTTTAGGGTAATTGTTAAATCTCTGAGGGTCACCATTTTATCAGTTTGCTAGGTAGCCCAGTAACAAGTTACGTGTCGTTTAAACCCAGAAATACAAATATGATGGATATTTTTTTAACCCAGGTTTTAAACAGTTGCAGATATTCAATGCAGCATGTTGTATTTTGAAACACATCTCTCTCTTTCACTTTTTAAATGTTAAAAAGTGTTTGATATACGCGGTGTAGATGTTCCTCCCACAGAATACACTAAAAGATGGATGTAGGTTACAGTGTCCCAAAAGTGAAGCCATGATCTTTTGAGCTCCTTTTATTGACTGGCTACAGTTAAAGTCCCTTACATATTGATTGATTGATTAAAGAAAATGAGATTTTTTTTTTAAGTTCATGACTTATTTCGATTAATAATCTGAGAAGTTTAGTTATACTTAGTTAATTCATTCAAATGGGGATTTATAAACTGTTGTGATCAGAAATCAGAAAATACTTTATTGATCTCTGAGGAGAATTTAAATTTCAGTTTTATCTCTTTCAAGAAACATAAAAAGACCGTGACATATAACATGAGGAGGACAGGATCTAAAAAAAAAGAAGGAAAAAATAAAATGTAACAAATACTTAAGACTTAAACTTCAAAATTACATGAAAGATTACATGTTATTTTGAAGTTTAATGGGTGTTAGTAGAAGGGGCAGATACAGCCCACACCAAGGTTCCAACTGTTTAAGACGTCAGTGCTCTGGAGGTGAAAAAATAGTTTTCGTTCATATCCTCCCTTTTTCAAATTAGGGTCCCCCTAAAAATTAACCCAATAAGACTCACATTAAAAAAACAACTGTTGTTGATGTTGATGAGCCTACTTCACTAACCAGACATCCCTAAGTGAGACGGGGAATTACAAAGTGGTGCACATGGCAGAAAAACTACAGTCACTTCAAATACATTTAGGCATCTGTAATTATGTTAGCATCATTATCTGGGTTACATTATCTGGGGATGCAGCATGCAGACTATGCCAATGACTCAAATGTCAGATTGCATTACAAAGCACACATAGTGCACTGCCCTGGTTCATCACCTTAACCATTGCTCACTGTTTGTTAAAATCATTAAAGTCAGTCAGTGCACATTAATGTAAATTCATGAGGCACAGTGATTAGAGCCACCACGGCCTCAGGAGATTCAGAAACGTGCCGGTTAAATGAGGAGGTTTTGTTGCTCAGTTGTTTTGCCAGCTCGCTGACTATGAGCTTAAGCAATTAGCTCAGGTCGTAGGAAAAAAAAAACAAAATGTGACCTTCTGATTTATCAGCGTTTGCTTGTAACAAATTATTTCTCCCTCCGTAAACCCAATAATTAACATACCCATCAACAGCAGAGGACACAAAACAGATAATCTGGCTGGAAAGTGGCAGCTGAGCGTGGAGAACGGATATGGCCTGCTAGGGATATGATTAGAAACTACAAAGGGAAGATTTAGATCATGATTATAGGCATGTGTGTATATGTGAGTGTGTCGAATGGATCTGAATATGAAGAGTGGGACCCACTAAGAGGCACAGAGGAGGAGACGGGGAAAGGGACACGCAGGAGGGGGAACTGAGCATGCTCATGCATGCATGTATGTGGAAATCCTTACATTGCAGTTTGTCGGTGGAGGTCAGACAGACGAGGAAAGCTTAGGAGTCATTTATCACAGAGAATTAAGGGAAGAAGATCTCACTGCTGCATCGTCTCCTCCCCTGCTGGGATTATAAGTAGAACAAGTGGTAACAGAGGACGAGCAGAGGTCGCTGTCATCTTTGATTCAGCTCCAACTCAAACGACCACAACCTCTACGCATGTAATTATGGGGTACTGAAATATCCCTACACAGCATTAACAGGCTTCACTGTTTAAATACATTTAAATATAATTATCACTCTTCACTCATGGGGTAGAAAAAAAAACAAGACTCAGCCTTGCAGGTATCTTTGAATATAACATGTCACACAGCGGTGAGGATATATTTTTAAAATTCTGGTGGCATCAAAGACACATTTGTGTTTGGCTTTGGAACCAAAAAGGAGTAAGCTTAATCCAAACAGCCAGAGTTGGAGGTTTGTTCTCAATATATGTAATATCAGAGCAAAAATACCTGTCTATCTGAAGCAATGAAACATCATTTTTGCAATAAAGCATGCAATCCCATGGGAAAAGGGGATTCACCATTTTATTGTGGACTTAAGTAAAGCAATCATCGGGTACACAAGCAGAGAAAAGTGAAACCTTTTTATGTCTTACTATACAGTTAACGGCCATAGATATTCATGGAAGTGGCTGTTGGTTGTTTTCTCTTGTGAGCAAACACTTGTAAGACAATTTGGGATAATTAAAAGCATCTTTGCCCATGGTATTGAAATACAAGGCTTCATAAAACCCCTTAATGCAATACATGTCAACTTGATCATGCAACCTTGCAGCCTCTAAAGCAGGGGTGGCCAACCTGCGGCTCGCGAGCCACATGTGGCTCTTTGCCTTTCTGTGTTCGGCTCTTCGATCCCTTCATAAAAATATATATAAAGTTATGAGTAGTGATGTGCCGATCAATCTAAAATATTGATATATTGATGCCAACATTGGGATCAGTGTTGATCAGTATTTGGGAGCACACATTGATACTTAAGTTTCAGTTTCTCTTCTCAAGTACAGATTTAAACACACAAACAAACACAATAAACCTCACTTTAAAATTTGGCAATGTATTGATTTTCATTTTATGTCATTTTGTTTATGTGTGAGAGGAAGTGTGTTTGTAAGACCACGTGTGTGATGTGGCTCTCCGTAGTACCACAGTCATTTTTGTGGCTCTTGGTCTCTGACTGGTTGGCCACCCCTGCTTTAAAGATATGAGATGAATTTGGTGATAATACAAACAGGGGCTATTTGTACAGGTGCAATGGAATCCATGAAAATTATGAATGCAATGTTATTTCGAATGGTGACAGTTTGTTATATATAGATGGACAATGTATAATTTAATGCAAAACATGTATTTATTTAAGTTTAACAGGTTATCAATTTGTCCATAAATTAGCCTTTCTGATATCATTTTAAGTGGAGGGTATTCCTCAAAAGATCAGTTTTGGAGCTTCTTTGAGGATTTTTTTATGTAGTTATAAAAATAGGCTGATACTAATAGTGGTGGTTCTCTTATGTGGCGTTTCCACTGACTCATCCTGCAACAGATCCCTAAAAAACCGAGACCCTTCCGTATGGGTGCCAGACTGAACCGATCCGCTCTCTGAAGGTGAAGCAACACACTGCAGACTGTTGATTGGTCAAAAGAATCGTCACTTACCCCGACAGCAGCTGCATTTCTCCTGGCAGCACACAGACTTCTCTGAAACGAAGCTTGATTGCACTTTGTAACAGAGAGCTACATGCCAATCACAGAGTGGACGAAATGCCGCATGTCTTCCATCTATGCTCTGTGTCGCGTTTTTCTTCTTTGTGGGATTTAATAGCGGGGTAAACTGCTACAGCGTCACACTATTGTTTAACGGCTGCGCCTACCATGAGAGGGCACAGTTTGCTGTGGAAACGCAAACCAGATCAGGCTTAACTGTACCAAACCGTCCCAAACTGTACTGAACCAACCCAGACTGCTTGGTGGAAACGCGGCTTTAGACTTTTTTAAGCCAAGCAGACAATCAGCATCACGATTGGCACTGTCATACAAGACAAACAGCACCCTGCAAGAACAAGATTTTTTCATTTGTTTATTTATTCATTTAAAAGGGAATATATATATATATATATATATATATATATATATATATATATATATATATATATATATATATATATATATATATATATAATTTAATTGTAAAGATTTTCTACTCTTTGAACATGGTAAACGTGGTAAATGGAGTCCGGATAAGATCTATGAGTTGAGACAAAAGGGGTACCACTTTGTATACAGGGGACAGCAAAATCAGTACAAATCAAAATTCTGCAAGAGCTTTGAGATGTGTCTTTTTACTGCAGAGTTTAGGGTTTTAATTTGGTGGTTCACTTGGAAAATGTGGACCTCATGGACTTGAAACATCAGGCTAAGAAAAGTTTGGTTAATGATCAGTTGTTGGACAAGGTGAATGTCTTAGACAGTCTGGGAACTATTTTGATAATTGGTCCAGGTTTTAAACAATTTTTTAAAGAGATGCAACCTCAGGACTATACTTCATAAAGTTTCCAGTAACAAAAAAGCTGACAAGGTAACCATTAAAAGGGTTAGGGCTAACTCTAACCCTACTTAGAGGTTGGTAATGAAGGCTTTTCATCTTAATTCAGACACCAAACGCTGCATTATGAAGCACAAACCATTAAGGGTCTTGACAAACTGGCTACTGCAGCACACAAAACAGCAGTTGTGAAAAGTGATCCTGCAATGTTAAATATCTGACCATTTGTCACTGTTTTTGCTTTCCTTCTTGGGATGAGGAGACAGGATGTCTTGGAGTGTATTTTTATGTGTGTGAGAGTAAATGTAAGCACATGTGCATGAAGGGCACTGAGGAGTCAGCCGTCTCCCAAAGGAGGAATTTAAAAAAAAAAAAAAAAAAAAGCCTCCCATGACCCGGCGTGATCTTGTCCCCTCATGCTTTAGTGGGGGATGTGTGTGAGAGCACGCATGTGTGTCAGTGCACACAAATGTGAGCACACGCTGTTTTGGGGATTTACTAACGGCTGTCCCTCCTGAGAACAGGACTGCACACCCACCGATGGCTCATAGCTCTAATCTGACTGACAGCTTGGTCCAGCTCTGAGCCAAGAAAACAGCCCACCAGCAAGGCCTGAATACCTGCCGGCTGAAGAATCTTATCTACCATGGGATGATAGAGGAGAAGCTGCTCTATTCCCTGGCAAATTCTGATCAGCCTGTCTCACTCCCTGCTCCTTTGCCTGTCTGCTTGCTGTTTGTCAGCACAACACTGCGAGACCTACACTTCTCTGGACTCAGCTGGATGTGACAGTTTTGACAGGCTGTCTCAGCAACTCACTAAAAGGCTGGGATGACACTGTCATAGTACCCTTCTGCAGGCACTCTGAGGGAACACCTTTCACCCCTTATGCTTTATTTTTCACGTGATCTGAACAGACATTTAAATGTGTGAGTTATTTTTCAAGAGAAACGAAACAATCGTAAGAGGTTCCTGGTTTCTAAAGCTGGTACAGTACTGATATATTTGAACCAGCAAACAAATATGATCATACACTGTAAGCAACTAACTCTTTATTGATGAGATCTGACTGATATTATAAATCAAAAACTAGGAATTCTTACTTCAAGCTTAACACCCAGAGTTTAGCATAGCTAGCGCTGGTAGTTAGGCTGGGACGACATGCTATTCTTGCATTTTGATTCTATTATGGTTTTTAGGGTGCCGATTTGATCTGAATTGCCATTCTTTAATATTTACAATTTTTGCAATTTTTAGTTTGCTTTTTTAACACAAGACCGTGTAGTGTTATATCAGGAGACAAAATTTCCCATTAAATGCACATCACATGAGTCAGAGAGAAACATTTCACCCTCTGCTGGAGAAAAGTGGTAATTTTTTCCAATCCAGTTTATAAACGAAGACTGAAAATGAAGAATTTGAATTGAAAAAAAGAAATCAATTTTTTGACTAAGAATACCGATTTTTAAATTGTCAAACAAAAAAATCCCAATATTTTGATTTTTTTTTCCTCCCACCCCTACTGGTAGTATCTTGGCTCATGGTACGTCTGTTGTCTGTTTGCCAAAGATTGATACAGAATAAACTATTAGACATTATATAGTTTTAATTTGTGTTTCTCCAACTTGAATTCTCCAAACTTTGAATTTACATAAAGATTAAATCTTTCAAGGGTGGGTCAAGACAACATAACTCCAGCTAAAGTTTCACTGTCAGCTCACTGTGCCTCTCTGCTGCTAGGAAACAGCTGTTGTTGGCAGCCATAGCTTGGATTGCAGCACAGCAGAAATGTTTTGACTAGGAGGAGAATCAGTCTTTTTCAGAAATTCAATAAAATATAGTGTGTTTACTAGTTGACTCTGAAATATCTGAGAGGCTACCACAGTTCTGGCAGTACCAGAGCTAAATTTTGTCCGACAGCGATATCCGATATTAATATTGCTGGTATGGCTGACAACTGATATTTACTGATATCAATACTGGTTAAAAAAAAAAAAAAAAAAAAACAATCTGAGATGATGTGCCAAGTCAGTTCAGAGAGAAAGAACAGCGCAATCGTGAGATCAGACGACCTTGGAGAAGATCAATGGATGGAGCGCCCAAGATAAATGCGATCTGTTTTGTCTGTTTTTTTGGATTGAAAATAGGAAGAAACGTGAAAGAAAAGAGTCCACTCTTCTTAAGTAGTTTTGGTTTTTACATAATCACAAAAAGCAATATCATTTGGGTCTTGAAAGATCATTCAAGATGCTCCGAAAATGCTCCACTTTTACACATCGGCCGATGCTGATATGTTAAAAAAATGACTAACACCAGCTGATACCCCTAATCAGAGCCATTTCAAAAAGCTAGTGAAACACCTCTTATAATTTCAGTAAACACCCTTTAACAGAATAAAAATGATCATTTAGTTAGTTAAAATCAAACTGTTTCATCAAAAGTTGATATGACTGAGGATTGAGTCACTGTTGCTGTGTACACGACTAATAAGTCAAAACTACAAGAAACTCCTGCCACGTCAGTGACAACACCCCCACATGCCATCTGTCTGGTTTCTTCCGCCTTTAGTGAACACATTTAGCAAAGATGCCCACTCATCAATCAGCAGGGCTGTTCCACATGCCATCCAACACAGCTTGAACTAGAGGACCCTCATAATTGAATATTAAACCCCTGAAGAGTGGCAAGACAAACTGCAGAGATTCCGACTGGAGGCTGGGACGTGATGCCGCTGAGGCTCTGGCAGAGAAACGTGTGGTGCTCTTCATTTCAGTGTCAGTCACATCCTGCCCACCCTGAGGTTTTTCTGTCACACTGTTGTAATTTCAATCTTTTTGGATAAGAAATATATCTGCAGACACACATGCACACTCGCAAAGGGGGCCACAGATGCAAGCAGGCATGGATGAACTTGGCACACATGTAGGCAAACACAGCTGGCCTTAAATAAATGGTGCAAGTGAAGGAAGAGTTTGAAGGCTGAGATTTATCCAGTTAAATCAAGGCACATTTTTGGTCCCTTGTCTAGTACAGCTTGCTGAAGGTTAACACAGGCTCTGCGTAGTCTAAAGATTAAGACACAACCTGTAACTCTGACAAACGAAACTATAATTCTTCTAGTTAAGAATGAAATGTGTAATCAAAGGAAAGGCAAAAAATTGACAAAAGAGGAAATTACATTCATACAAATGAATTTGTCACAATAATACTCAGAGAGACTGTCTACTAATCATCCCCAAAGGTGATCAACACACACAAAGTATCCATGAATCTCTAAAAAACCCTAACTGTCTTTGCAGCTCATCTTTGCTCTTTCATATTAAATGTATTTTGTGTTGGAACTGGGAGGACACCTCTTAGCACAGTGAGATATGACACCATACCTGACACTATATTTACGAAAATGACAATGTCACGGTAAAACGTTTCTTTGATGATTGCAAAATAACTGAATTGTAAATTGGCACAATATCAAATGAGCTAAAATATATAAAACTTCCCTGAATGAGAAAGTTCAGGATCATTATCAGTATCATTAGCGCCTCCACAAGGGGTCATGAAGTACTGATGCTGTGTGTTGTATTGGAAGGAAATCTGTTTAGTGTCACTTTGTTTCCAAGTGAAATTAAAAAAGAAATAAAAAAAAGTTGGACTGGTTAATAGCTTGCAAATATGTGTCATGATAATAAATCCACAATCAAAGAATTGTGATATCAATATTTTGTAATGTGACCTACTCCTCTCTGGCCGTCACGACTCAACAACAATACAAATCAAATCAACCTGACCAAAACAAGTTTCACAGTGAAGTCCTTTTCTTTTACAGGAAGCTCTTTTATCCTTCAACCAACTCGAGTAAAGCTGAGACGACACGCCAAGTCCCCTGCTGCTTCGAGAGGCTCCCCGTGAAATCACAGCCAAGAGGCCGACTCTCTGAGAAATGCCTCATCCAGACAGACACTGGCATCAACTGCTGACAGACAGATCAGAATAAAAACACGTCTGTGATGGGTGTCCTTTCTGGCTAACTGATTTGCATGGATGAAACGATAAAATTGTGGGGGAAACCTCCAAAAGAACAAAAGAAACTGGTCATGTTCTTTGTGTGTTTTGACAAACGTGTACAACAAGAAACTCAGATGAAGACGTCTCCTGTGTTTTTTCTGAATGATCTGTACAACAGAATCTCTCACACTCATAAAAGCTGAAATAGAAGTCAGTGAGGATGGAAAGGGATGCTGTGATTTAATGACAGGAGGACACATTTCAATTAAGCATATTTATTAGAAGGGTTGTGAAGTTTCTCTAAATGTAGGTCAGTTTCATCTGTAGCATTTTAATACTGCATGGAGACCTAACTATGAATCTCTTCAAATTTGACTTAATCCTACCAGGGTTGTTGCCCTGGACGAGAGTCTTTAAGGTTTCAGAAGTCAGAGTATCAAAAGAGAATTTATTTTTAATACATTCTGATATGTTTCTATGATTATAAGCACTAAAAAATTATGAATATGGATGCATTCAGACCCTGCTGAAATAGCTGGGAGGTGAAATATTTGGCTGACCAGTTTTTGGCGTGCAAAGCAACGTTTTCAGTAAATAAAAAATTGCAAACGGAGACACTGAAGTGCTTCTGGCTGCAGAGTCAACAACCAGTTATCCCATTGTACAGTACAGTATGTGTTCACATCTATTCCTGGAAATCACTGCAGCTGCAGCATCAACACAGTGCCAACCCTGTGACACAGCTGTAACCACCCCAGCAGGTCGATGCTGTCACCCTGTCGTTCCCTTTGAAGAAAGGCACTGCTCTTAGCATTACAATGTCTTAATAATTATCATCTAGGGATGCAGCGAGGGAGGGAGAGAGACAAAGACAGGCATGGATAGTGTGGGAGAGTAGGCAGCACCCTGTAGATGCATGATGAACGAGGGTGTCAACTGCACCCACCCAATGAGAAGCACTGTCTCAGATAGGGTCAGGCCCTGTGTGCCGAGACCTGTCTCATTAACCACAATGATCATGCATTAACGAGGAAACTGTGGAGGAAGAGGAGAATAAATCCTCCTCTAAAGATGGAGACTGATTCACAATCTTCAGATTGTCATTATCATTTCAGAAAATTTAATGAAGTCCACTACTGGCCAGCATGGCTCTGACAGAACCTCACATTCTTTGACTGCAAGATAATGGTGCTAAATCACGATAAGACAAGATTATAATAAGAAATCCAAGTCAAGGCAAGTCATTTGAGGAAAACATTTCATTCCCTGAATGCCTCAAACTGTACATTTGGAGAAAAGGGACTGGCTCCTGCCCCTTTGCTCTGCATTGTTTTGGTGTCCTGCATTATTGATGCCAAGGAGCTGACATTTAACACTCTGCTTTTCTGAAGCCAAAGCCTCCACTGTCACCTGCATGACTGTGTTCACAATAACCAAACTGAAAAACTGTCAGAACCTCAACTTGATCCCTGAAGGGGCAATGTATGGGTGGTATTATTATTGTAAATGAGTTTATAATGACTTTCTTTACAATGTAGGGAGACCTACAGTGCTGCTACACCACTGACGTCCAGTTTTCTCCTCAGAAATTCACAGAAGAACATTTTTTTCCCTCTAAGACAACTGCATGCTGATGTAAAAATACAAATACACTCAAAGTCTCTCAATAGCATGACTGACTGTTACTCTGCTAGGCATAAGGGGCGTGGCTGGGAGTCAGCTCAGGTCACTCCCTATACTCTATAGTACTACTCCACTACCACACAATGACGGAGTCGATGCTTGTAGGAAAATCTTTCAGCAAGCCTCAAAATCTTCGACAGCCTCCCCGTATGCCATGTAAACATCTCACTAAGCAAAGTAAACCTTACAGCAAAATCCCCCAGATAAGGCACACAGTCAGTCTATTAGCAAGCATAGTTGAATCTCTCTCATGCAGCTTTGAACACGCACTCGGAAGCCTCTTTTGAAATAAAGATAAAGGCATAAATATTAAGTCCGTGATGTAGAGCTGACGCACGGAGAAACAGATGGGCACCTTTGCTCTCTCTTATTTTTTCTGTGTTTTCCAAATCTGCCTCACACTCGTTGTTTTCATCTTGCGTGATTCTGTGCAAGCAAACAAAGCTTCCCATACACGCGTAAACAGCTGATACGCTTCATTATCCTATTACAATCCTCATGCTGGACCGCGTTTCGCAGCGCACGAGCTGACAGTGTTTCTGTTTAGCTAGCGTGCACGTTACTGTGCCTACTTCGTCAAAAAGCACTGAAAGAAGCACAACCTACCTCTGTTCTTCGTGACAGCTGTTCCGCGTGACGACTCAAAGCCGCGGCTTGAAACAATGTGGCGCTCGCTGGAAAGATCACAGTTTGTGGGCGCAGAAGTTTTGACGAGTCAGTGACAGAGAGATCACACACAGTGTCAGTGCCTGACGGCTCCGTGGATCACACAGCGCTGTGGAGTGATTTCGACAACGCCCCAAAACAACACTGATCTGCTTGATTCGCCGCTGGACCACAAACGTGTGCTCAAGATGTTGCTGTCCAACTCCGCTGTGCGCAACGGCGCGCGCTCCCACTCTCCCTACGCGGTCCCCAATCTAAACGCTCCCAAAGGACACGTGACCAACCCACTGGGGACGGGAATAGATCTCGTCCCCTCAACAGCAGCAGCCGGGATCGGTTACATCGCTCCTCCAGTGCCCGCGCAACCAACCCGAGCTGTGTGCCCACACCTCCCCTGTGTCCTTACGGTGTCGCTGTCATTTGTTTTCTCCCAGAGGTCTAGAATCAGCTTCAACGGTACTGATTTTAAATCATTTCTAAGTAAGCTGCTCCTCAAACGAGAACTGCTTTAGAAACAGCTTATTTTAAATGTCCGATTTCAAAACAGACACAAGTACTTGTTAGATATTGTCCAAATTAATGTTTAAATCACTTAGACCAAAAACATTCCACCCCTAAGTCCACATTTGGTCCTACCTTTTTAACTGAATCTTAAAAGTTCAAGTAAGGTATTTCTAGCACTTCTTCCAGAGATAAACATAGTTTCAGTTATGGGTACTAAAGGGACATTTTCAGGGTTGTTTAAGTTGTCTGCTGACCCTGACCCAATCACACCCACATTCACAGTATTTGAGCAAAGAGAGATTTTCAGGGTTGAAACCAATAGTGGACATGGATTTGTTATTGCATTGATAAATACACAAGGTTTGTGTGGAAGAATAAGAGAAAAACCTTAGATTGTAAAATAAATGGTCTACATGATGTCACCCATCTGTTCCCGAAACAGAATTTTGAAGCAAATCATGGAGCTTTTGTCAGCCTCACTAACAGCTATAGGGTGCACCTGCCTGTCATCAGCCTCTGATTGGGTTAACTAGTCATCTTAATATCTTCTAACCCAGGGGTCTTCAAAGTGTCAGAGTGAGGCTGAAGTAACCAGGGCTGCAACATTCAAATATTTGAATTAATTTTGAACATTCAGTATGAGTAAAGTATAAAACGTGCTGTAGGCAAAGAGAAATACTATTTTACTCCTTTTTAACCCGATCCTGGTTATTAACCCTCTACTTCAGTGGGAACAATGTGTCTGTGTCTTGGCTGTGCATAGACTGTGGATGAGGGGCTAGACTGATGACAGGAACAAGTGCAGGTCGGTCCCCACCAGCAACCTCAACTGCTGCTTGCTTTTAATCAGAGTCAAGACAGAAAATCCACACTCACACAAGTAAGTGGACGTGCAAGGGATAAGTACTTTTATTGCTCATTTGGAGATGGAGGGGAACTAGGTCTCCAGAGACAGCCAAAAGTGTGCAAGCAGCACTTCACGTAGCTTATTTTGCAGCTCCATATTACAGCCCAAGTCAATCGGGGGCACTTCTTCCTGGATGCTCAGTCCATTGTGGGGCTCTGGTGGGAAGATGAATGGATTTCAAACCCACGGACTCACCACCGTTTCCTTTTCAAAATGGTCGCCAAGCTGCTCATGCAGCCCCTTTAAATGCACAGTGACCACCTGTTGCACAGAGGCAGCAGTCACTCCTGCTTTCTCCAAAACATTCTTCAAGGCTTGAAACATTTCCACAGAGCCTTGCTCTACACGAGCACACCACAGCTTTTTCCTGAATGCAGAGACCTTATCCTCCAAGCAGCATGTGTTGGACGTGTTTCACCAGACCGCTGTGATGGTCCATTATTGCCCTGGTCCTGTCCCTACATAAACCACAGCATTGTTTCTAATCAAAGTGATTATCCACAATGAAGTTATTTGAAGCCTTGAATATTTCTTCTGCTGTGGTGAGAGCTGGCAGAGGATGACAAAACAGAAACTCCTCCTGTACATTAAACTCTCTAACGTCGTGAACATAAGTGACCAACTGTGAGCAGTGGACACACCTGTGGCAGCTTCTCCTATCACCACTGAGCACCCCTCCTGGTTCTGTATGGTCTCATGTTAATGTTAGGTAACACCTCTTTGCAAACCACACATTGTGGCCTTGGAGCATCGTTAGGCCCAGTTCAAGAAAAGCCCAAATTTGAATATCCTTTGGAATACTTTCTATGCTTACAGATACGCTTGAACATATGAGTAAAGTGTAAAACGCTTATAAAATTAACGCCCATACAGTGTGTGCTGCTAGTAAAATGAGCTCTTCAGACAGGAGTCATTTTTTTGTACCAGCCTGTAAACATGTTCATTTTTGCTGTGGAAATGTATTTTTTTTGGCTTGATGCTGTTTCTGGTGCTTATGGAGCCAGACTTAAGCAGACACTCAATAGACTGCAGATTTTAGCACTTCTGCATTGCCTCATATTTTTTTTTATATTAGATTATATTTTTAGACTAATGATTGTTGTTTGGAGGAAACTTGCTGTCTATTCAACATTTAGACCCCTCAGAGATTACAACACATCACTGCCTGTAACACAGCAGGCTCAATCTCATTTGGTTGTAGTCTACGTGATGTTACCTAATGACTTCTGAAGTGATACTTCTAAGACTACGATGATGCCCCCAGTGGGGCAGCTGAATTGACCTTCTGTTAAACCTAGTAAGAGGAAAAGGTGGGGTTGAGAACATACACTAAGAACCAGAAGAAAAAAAGTGCCTCATCGGTTCTACACTAAAAAATGGTCCCATCTTCTGTTTGATGTTTTTTAATAAAGCATGTAAATTAGTCTTGTAGTGTAATGTCTTGTGTGATAAGAATGCAAGTTTATATTTTAAACATGCACAGCTATCCACATTTACATGCACAACCAGAGTGTAGAAAGCTTAACAGCGTACAAACACCCTTGAGAAAGAAGTTTGCTAAGATCAGGTTTATCTGTAAACATGGCATGTTTCCAGAGGAGCTTTGTGAACAAAATCACTTCTGTTTTTTACTTCAGACTAATTCAACAACAGAGAGGTTGCCTGTACTGCTACAGTGGTTCACAATCAGTGATTGACATCTGCTATTTTGCTCACCAAACACTGTGGCTCATGGTTTTGTTCCAACCACAAAAGAGAATGTCTTCAACTCGTAACCACCGACATTTGGTTTCTCTGCTAGATCTTATACCAGGGTTGTAGAAGTGCAGGGGTTCATGCTGTTGCCTCACAGCAAGAGGCAAGCGGTGTTTGCATGACCTCTTACCTCTGACCTCTTTCATGCTTGCAGTTTACAGCATGACCCCCCAAAAACAAACAAACAAACAAACAAACAAACAACAACAAAAACACAGAATTTCAAAGATAGAACGGATTGGATGGAAAGAATATTTCTCATGCTGTCAGCAGTCTGCTGTGCCCATGCAGTCAGTCATTATAGCAATCTAATCGTTGCCAGGTCTGCTAAATGTTGCAGATGGAAGGCAGTGTAAAGATGCTTGAGCTCTGTAGCATCAGAAAAAATAAATACACTTCCTTCAGAAATAAATAGTAGGTCACAACTAAAGTTGGTTATAAAAAGGAGTGCTGGAAAATGTGAGCATCTTACGTCATTTGACTCAGTTCCTGTTAAAGTTCTCTGAAATCGAGGTTAGGGTCCTGGAGAAGAGGATGAGATGAGTTGTCTGTTCCAGGCCCTGCAGGTGAGCTAAACGTGGGTGTGCTGCTGCACAGGAATAAGGATTTGAGTGCAGAATTCCTGCCCTCAAACAACACTCACATGCTATTTGGACAGATGTTAAATAGCAAAAGAGATATACTGTTGTATACATTGCAATCTTGATTAAGTTGACAGTGACAAGGAGCTTATTCATTGGATAAAAGGAGGTTTGCCTTGAAACTATTCCAAGGTCTTTGTCTCTATGTCCATCTTTTTGCCACATGTCTGCTCCATTGCATGCTTGTTGTTAGTCAGGTCAGTATTGATTGGATGTTGTCATACTGTGAAAATGCCATGTTGAGCAGACATCACAGATTTTCCCAACATGCCTTTTCAATTTAGTCCACTGAGAGACTGATCTCCATTTAGTCCATAAAAGCACACACTGGAGGAAACGTGGAGCACATGGATCCAGCATTTATACAAGATAAGAAAATTTATAAAAGGCTAAAAAACCTCTTGCAGTGGTCTTAACAGCACACCGAGAACACTCTGGATTGAGTGCACCAAGCAGATGATAGGGGCAGACACGTGCTGTGACTCAATTCCTATCTTGCATCTTTGTCTATGCGGAAGGTTGATAATCATGATCCTGACTCTGAATATCAGTTTGATCTTAGTGTCAGTGTGCAAAGACTGTAAAACTTGTGACTGCCAAGGCTGTGTCACTGCTGGCAAGGCAGGTTTATTTCCATGTTCAGGTAAAACTCTCATCAGGAGATATTGATCGATGCAGCAGCTAACTCAGGGCTGATGAAGGCCTTTCTGAAAGTTTTCAATTTCATTACCTTAAATAAAAGAGGAGTCTACAACTATGCACACAAAAGAAGATGAACTCTGAAGTCACACTGACTGAAATTGTCACCCTGCTCCTGTTAGTGCTTAAGCCCATCTTTCAGCATATTTTTCTGTGTATTCAAAATGAGTGCATCACCCTTTCAGCTGAATCAGAATAAGATGTCCTTGTCAGTTTATTCTCACTGATATGAAAGCAGGAATATCATTCAGTGTTACCCTTTTATATGAACTCAAGGGCTTAATGGTCTTTGCTGTTTCACAGAAGCAAGTAAAAGACATAGAATCTAGCTTTATTACAGCTCCCGCACCTGAACATTCTCACAAGCACTTCACCAGGGTTTCCCTCGCAGTTTATTTGTCTCAGTGCTTACATTCTAACAAAAAATTGTCCACTCACATCAAATACAGCACTTATCATTTAGGTGTTTTTGCAAGATTTGAAAAACTGTGAAAAAGGAACATTTAAAAAATGTTGCTGTGAAAAACAAGACAGAACAAAACAAACAAAAACATTTTCCCCAAACTTCGACAAAAAAAAAAAAAATAGAAAACACACTGAGGGTAATCCCAGGGATCTCATAATAACATAAGTGTATTTAAACCCAAAGGGTATGTCTTTAGTCTTATTTTATTTTATTTTTTTGCAGAATTTGGGAACCTGTGGATAAAACCATTTTTTCCCAAAAAATTTGCAAACAACAAACAAACAAACAAACAAACAAACAAACAAACAAACAAACAAGTAGGAGGAGTATTTAGAAGTATTTAATCCAAATTGTGAAGGTTGAGTCTTGGCCATAATTTGGATTGGATTGGATTGGATTTGAGGAAAGGGCATCACTTTGTTACATCCTTTTGTAATTTTCAGTTAATAATTCAAAGTACTAGGTGACTAGACAGTGTGTTATAGTCAAGTAATGACTTATCCTGCTGGATTAGCAGGCCAAGCACTGTCTGGCCAGTAGTGCAGTGGTTACTGCTGGTTCATGGTCAGACAGTTCATTCCAGGCAAGAATTTCTTGGTGCGGTGTTTGCATGCATGTTGTCCCCAGCGACAGTGGTTTTCCTCATTTTATAACTTTTAGTGAAAAAGGTTTGAGTTAATCACTGTAATACAACTCAAACAACTAAGTAGATAAAATAGGGTGTTTGAATGATGTTTCATCTGCAAATACACTTCATAATACATTAGCTGGCCGATGTTGAACATGATGTTCTGAAAGTGTCACATAGTCACCATTTCTTGCTTTATTCAAACCTGAGCCCATCCAACACTGAATATCTCCTGTCATTTTTGGGTGGTCTACAGGATATAATGGCTGTAGCTGGATCACCAAACAGTATTTGTCAAACTTTGGGACCATGTGAGCTTTCGCCATGTTGTTCTGATACATGAGTAGTTCACCAGAAACCAGTGCTTCATCAAGATTGTCCTTCTACCCTAAAGCCTTTTCCTGAAACCAACAGAGTTTTTCTCTGCACGGTGGTGGAAGGTCTGACTGACAGCCCTACACCAGGGAACATTTATTAGAGGCTGTGGAACGGGCCTGCAATGATATAACTGAGGATTCTTGTGAAGGTGGTGTCTGGCACACCGGAGGGTTTCTCTGTTGTCTGGCAAAGAAAAATATTGTCTGTGATGTGGATGAAGTCCTCTGGCTGGACCCACACATTGACAAGATGTTGGGGACTGAATCTCAGTGGCTTTGATTATGCAGTAATCTGATTTTCTTCTTTTATTTTTGTTATGACTGTGCTTAATGTAAATATCACTTTGACTGTGACAATTTTTTGTTAGCTGTTTTTAAAATGAACATTTTCTGGGACAGACATAAAATAACTTGCTTCCCCTTAAGACTCTGTACATCTTCTAAATAAATAATGCACACAAAACTTCACTCTTCACTCATTTATTTGTTCATAAAAATATACAGCATCTGTTTTGATGTATCGTTAATGTTTTGGACACCTGCTGTGATCTCCCTCACAGCACCCAGAAGAGCCAGCTGATTATTGATCACCTTTTCGGTCAAGACCTGGACCTGCTGATGAGACTCCTAGTGAGGAGTCTGGGGAGAGAGCCATGTAGCTGAAACTAGAAACGCAGACATCAAGGGTCGATGACACCTCTTCTTCTACCTCAGCATCCTCTGGGGCTACAAATTAAATAGTTTATACATTGTGACAATCTGCACTTTCATATGAATTAAGCACGTTTTCTGATTGGTTTGCTCTTGTTAATCACAAAAAAAGCAAATTGTAAATATCAACAATCATTAAATTAATAACAATTAGGGAGTGGTTGATTATCATCACTTTAGCCTCATTTTGGTGACATATTCCTAATAAGGAGGTGTCTTCAATGATTTTCATCCTGAGCTGTCAGATCAGGTAGTCTTTATCTCCAGTTTCCTTTCTTTTTCTGTTTTGCTAGTCTTTTTTTGGCATCCACTGTAATATCAAACTATTTTTTCTTAACCTGGGCAACAGTGCAATCCTCAGGAGATACAGCACAAACAGCCTGAGTAATTGAAGCCCAGGTTTCATTCTTCTTCTTTTGTTTTGTCATGGTGGCTCCTGCTAAGGGGCTGTGAAAGAATGTTGGTTTTCTTGCCTCCATCTCTGCAACCATCACCTCCATTTGTGCCAAGGTGAAATTCTTTTGTTTTTGTTTCTTACTTTTGGGGCCATCTTTTACAATTTAGTTTTTCTCCAACTCATCTCTCTTGTCTTGATGCATCATTGAATAAATGGGGTGTGGATTATTCTGATTCACAAAAGCCCCGTTTTCACCAAGCAGTTCAGTTTGGTTCGTCTCTCTAAGGCACTCATTTCATGGTGTTTCTTTTGACTTAAACCGAGACAGGTCCCCAAATTACTGACTCCTATTCTCCCACTTTCTAGTACCTTTCTTCTGGGGTGCCAGACATACCAATCGCAGCACAGCATTTTCTGTAACAAAGCTTGTTTGCACTTTGTAACAAAGAGTCACATGGCAATCACAAAGAATTTTTCTACGTTGGTTTTCATTGGTAGAGTATACTATGTATGGCTGCCGTGCCATCACACTATTACCCAACTGATGTGGCTATTGGCATCGGGCTTATGTGGGGCCTACCAAGGGCACGCTTGGCTGTAGAAATGCAAAGGGGCAAAGCTTTACCAATCCAACCTGTACTGATCCATACTGGACTGGTTGGTGGAATACACTCAAAGACAAAAATAGCCAGTACGTACATGGTGTGAATCCGTCAGTGGTTTTGCATACACACTTATTTTAGGAGACTCTGTAATGACATTTTCACGCATTTTGTACTGACAGAGGCCCAGTGATTGCAGAATCGTCTCTAAATAACACTTCACCCTCTCCCGCCAATGTTTTGCCCTCAGAGGTTAAAGAGTTGAGTGTCTGCACGTGCATGGCAAATTGCACTCCCTCTCACAAAGCTCCCTTAATTTACACAGATTAGCCTGAAACATATTGTTAATCATTACAGGCCTTATGAATAGTTAATTGGAGAGGGATAACTGAGGCTGGAGAGGAGTAATAATTAATGAGGCTGGCTGCAGACGGGACATATGGGATAGTTAATTACATTTTGGAAGTGTAAACGACCCATTTTTAAGGTGTTGGGAGGATGGTTTCAATTTTACTTGGTTGAGAACTTGGATAAAATTCCAAATAGTCTCATAAAGAGGAGTTTTGTTGTGCACAAGTCAGCCTTTTCAACTGCCAACATAGTGTATTTTATGGTCGTTTGTGCTGGGAATACTTGGAAGGATTTATTTTAAATGAAGGGTTGTTGGCTTACAGTATCAAAGAAATATCAACAGAGCTCATCTGTCCGCCTGGAGGAACAACATCATACAGAGTAGAGACTTTCATAGACTGCATAATACATTCATCATGTTATATTTTATGTAAATATCTCAGTGGATGAATCTCTTCTCTCCCACTGTGTGTGCTTTACTGTCTGAAGTTTTAAAAACATTGCTGTGTTAAGCAGCTCGGAGGATTTTGTGTGTTTGTTGTCTGTCAGGGGTCTTTGAGGATCAGCCAGTGTTGATGTAAGAAGCTGCCAGCTGCTGTCTTTTAGCTCATTGTCCAGTGCACGCTCAGATCTCAGCGACAAAAAAACCCTGCTATCACCCTGGCTCATAAATGCAGGAAGTGGTCTGTTTGCAGGTAGTTGTAGACAGTTGTAGCCTAGACATATTTAACAGCAGAGACTGTCCATCCGTTTTGATGCCTCTGCTGTGAAACTCTGCGGGTCAGTTGAAATAGCAAGAGAAGTTTACACCTTTTGTAATCAAAAGGTACTCATGTTATTTCAATCTCCAAGTAATACACTAAATGTACTAATCACAGCTTGACACTCAGTTCTTCAGCAAAGCTGCTCTTTTAAAATATTTTTATTTTATGAGCTGAAATTAAAAGGGAAGAAAAGATCATTTTCATATACAAAAAATGTCTTACTACTAAGTCAGCAGCAACTTCTATGTATTCAGAAAACATTCTTTTCTTACACACACATTTAAAAAAAAATGAAAACAAGCTTTTACTTCCACTGAGATTATTTTTGTTTTTGTTGGGTTTTTTTTTTTTTTGCAAAGCTTTAAGTGGAATTTCACATTGAAATGTAAATCTGTGCGGATTTTCCTGATTCAATGAATTCAAAAAGAAGGAACCAAAATCATAAAAGCCCAGATTGATGAATTAGCCTCACTACTTGACAATTACACAATCAGAAGTTATGTGATTTAAAAACACATTTTTCAAACAGTTGTTCCTAATGTAACTCCTTTTTGTTCTCTTTGAGGTATTGAGGGTGTTTTCCCTCCTATCTTAGGCCAGCCACACACTAGCTGACTCTAATCTCTTAACTGATTTCAAACACACATAAAAACAGTTCAGATTGGTTTTAAAATGACAACACTTAGATCACTCACACTAGATAATTCCTGGCAAGCTACGCCATCAGCTGCCTGTCCTGGCATGTGTACGGTCATGCAGCAACAGTAAAGCTGTAAAAAGTGTTACATTGACACTCTGCCCCACATCAGGTCACGCACCTCCATCACTGGCCCTTAAAATCAAAATGTGGTCAGCCTTTGTCATTCTCAGGAGTGATTTTGTCTTCTTGTGTCATCAGTAAACATAAATCCTTTTCATTCTGTAAGAAAAGAAGATTTTGGTCATTTCGTGCCATGGTTTTATTTCTCACACTCTGCATCCCAAAATTCAGAAAAACAGTTAAGTCAGTGAAGCAGATCTCAGTTTTGCCCACAGGCAAGCCAACCATCATAGCTGTTTTCATGTCTGTGTATCTACCACTACTCCACTGCATACTGACACAGAACTGATGAAAGAAAGAGATGGAGATAGAAACCAAGATGTGTTTTAGGGAGATTTAATGGGAAAAATAATACAGGTAGGAAATTGCAAGTGGTATCAAGCATCAAATTGTTAACACCTCAATATTGCTCTTAAGCCAGGATGATAATATGTTAAGCCTCGCCATATTTCAAAGCTAAGATGAAAAGATGAGAAAATATTGATGGAGGCGATGCTTTGTATAAATGAGTAAAGATGAAGGTGCTTTCATTAATTTTTTAATTCAGTTAGGGAAGATGAAGACATGAGCAGGGAAACATTTCTGCCAAATAAGTAGTCTTTCAGTAAAAGGATTACAATTTTTTCCCCAAATATTAGAGCTTGATTAGTGCAGTGTCTTCAGTGCTTGCATTAAGCGCCAACCCCTGTTTTAGCTGAAGCAGTGGATTTGTAAGTGTATCCTAAGGGAGATAATATTTCAGCATTGCATGGCAGTATTTCTTTCTTAAAGCGATAATGTGTGTGTAGAAGTATATGTACATATTTCCCAAACCTTTTCCAGAGAGATTGGATTTCATTATTGAATGTGCCTCTCTGCATTAGTAATATCAAACCTCCTTTGTGAGGCTCCTACTTCTGTCGAGTGCATGTTTGATAAAAAGAAAGATTCCCTCTAAACACTCCCATGTTTCACCTGCAGCAGAAGCTTTCATCCCCATGTAGATGTGGGTTTATTTCAGGCAAGCACTGAGCTAAATCCCCCCCTGTAACAAGTTTGAAAAGTAAGCCGAGAGTGTTTTGTTTACATCAGAAGAATTTGAGCCAGCTGGCTGTTGCAGCAGGAAACTGTTAGCATGGTCCACTTTAATTCTCAAGCTGATTGAATGTCCCAGTCCATTGCTCCATAAAGACACCTGATGGGCAGTCTAAAACCTTGCCCAGCTGCACAAGCCTGAGGCACTGGTCTCATGTCACAGCAGGGTTGAACTGAATATCTTAGCATCTGTTCCTGCCAGCCTGCCCGGGAAGCCTTGGCAGATTAGGGAACCTGGATGGGGTCTGTGATTATCTGGGACCTTGTCTGAGACAGAGTCGTGGTCAACAGAGGCCCACAAGACGGTGTCGCCATCCTCAAATTGAACTGGGAAGGATTTAAGGGGTTTAACGGCTTTGGTACTTGGTGAGAGGGAATCGGATAGGGGGTGAAGATGCCAGGATGCTGTGACAGGATGAAGCTTAATGGTGGAGGAACACAGATTGAGAGACAGAGGGAAAGACGGGGGGAGTAACAACAAGATTTGATTTGATTCCCAGGCTTTTGATCTGTAGACAATATATTCTCAAACCATTTTGAGTGATATTTGAAGAAGTGAGCCTGAAGCTAACTGTGCTGTTGCCATTAGCTCAGACGTCCCCTGTGAGGAGTTTTTACATAGTTGTGAAACAAACTGATGTTTTTACAAGCTACAAAAACAAACAAGATCAGAAAGTTATTTCTAGTGCTTGAAACCACAGATGTGGTGATTCACAGCTCTGATGACGCCACAGCCTTTATACTTTCCACAGCAAGACCTGAAGCAAATATGAGAAGCACATGAGACCATTAAGATAAACAAGTTGAGATATTGCCTTGAAAATACTTCATAAACAACCAAACTCCAAACCTCTAAAAGATGAGATGCACGGCTTTGTATATGGGGATGTCAAAAATAAAATTCTTTAAAGAAGCTTTCAAGAAATTTCTTATCTTTCATTTAGAAAACAAAGTTATTTTCCAATGTGAATGCTGACAGGAAATTTTTACTTTCTTTAAAAAAATGTGTTGATTTTCTTTCATGGAAGAACACAATGTCATCTTCTTGGAGCAGTTTCATTCAAATCAATGACTTCAAACATTAAAGCTACTGAGAGTACTGTCAGTTTCGATTTCTGGTGCCCCCTGTTAAAAATAAATAAATAAAAATTCTAGCATCTTATTTCTTTTAACAGTTAAATGTGAGGTTTTGTTGTTCAAATTGCACAGAAAAGGCTGTTTCTGCTGCATGACTCTTCATCTGACATCTACCCTGGGACAGCGGTTACAGACATTAGAAAAAGTGAACAGGAGCTCCTCACTGGTGGTTTTGAGGGTCATATGGAAGCATAAGTGTTGATTTCAGACTGTTTTAAAACCAGCAAAAAAAAACCTCTTCAAAGGAGCTCCAAGTTAAACAATTTCGCCACACTTCTGACTCAGAGAAGAATCTGCGCACTTCCCACAGAGAAAAATTAAATGACTCATTGCTTGTTTTTGAAAGTCCTCGGTTAAAAAAAAGGCCACAAGGGAAACTGTGACTGAAGGGTTGTCTTCTGAAAACAGAAAAATGAGATTCCTGTGTGAGAAACATGGAACGTCATTATGGATCAACTGCTACTGCTCAGGAGAAGTAATAAAACCAAACTGTGTTTGTTGTAGGTGGTACACTTGCCACTTTACACAGCCTAATCTGAGAGGAAAGGAAAGCCATAGCAGTATGTTCAGCTTCATTTATGATCATCTTTCGTGCCTTTAGAGGAGCATTTGTTTTTTTTTTTCTATCTTAAAACATTACATTGTTACTTGTCTAAAAACAAACAAACTTTGCATGCATTCTGAGTGATAAATCAGTAAAGTTGCATGTTTTACCTTTATTGTAGGAATTTTCAGAGCCTGGACATCTATTAGACTTGAAGACGTTAGCAAAATCTGTTTTTGTGGATGTATCAAGAAGCCACAGAAAGGACAGTGATAAAATATAAACCATTCTTGCTAATAATGCAGAGAGCTTATAGCATTACCATTCATTCATACAGTGCTGCTAGCGATAAGGGGCTTTGGAAAGAGCCTGTGTGTTTGTGTGCTGAAACAGGCAGTGCTGCAGCGGGTGTTTGGCTCAGAGCTGGAAAGCAGCCCTGCCTGGTTGTTAGCAGTTTGGATGGAAGACCTGTGGCAGAAAGGTGCAAAGTGACAGCACATTAGCTCTAACTCCTCTTTTATTTTCACCACAGTGTTCCCAATTTGTGGACTGACAGGCTCTTAATGACCCCTTCAGGAGGCTTTCCTCCGCTGCCAGAACCCAGGGGTTATGACCAGTCATTGTCATGGTTCCCAAACAATCTCAGAAACTGTCAGTCCTCCGAGGGAAAAAATATCATGGCATGGGGGAAAGGAAGGGGAAAGTAGAAATCTTAGTTGTAAGACTGATATAGCATAGTGTGAATAAGTGAATTTATAACAGATGTTTATACATGGCTTTGGAAAGCTGCATTGATTCGCTTTTCATCATTTAATCATTCAAAATATCTGGAAAGGTAAGCAGGAATCCGCAGACACTCTGGAGTGAATGTGTCGAGAAATGAGAGTGCTGCACAGAAATGTTGTTTGCCACTCACCACCAGCAACCCAGCAGCCAAACAGAACAAGATCACACTGTGTAGTTGGACAGACATCAAAGGCAGAGGACTCAAATAGTTTTTCTGTCGCACTGAGTGACCCAGCAGCACTTCTCCTCCTCCATACACACTCACTCAAGCCCTACATGCACTCACAAAATACACACAATAATGCTCCACTCACCAACCAAACTGTCTGCTAGCATTCTGCAAAGACTGAATTAATTTGCCTTGAAAGTCAGCTAACCTGAGCACAGCTCCACCATTGGGAATGTATCACTGTTGTTTTGACCTTTGACCCTCCAGTTACCCAATACCAGCCAAAGTTTTATTCACCACCTCTAACCCGCCACCCATGTGGCATCTTTGTAAATGTACACTAGTGGTCTTTGTGGCTAAAGTTAGCATGGTAGCAGTCAAGCCACACAAGGAGAGAGGTGATAGGTGAGGATGTTTTCTCACTGAAGTCTTGGTGTACTGATCCTCCAAAGGGCCTTTGAGGAGGCTTCTCTGAAGGGGTATTGTATTTCAACGGTGTGTTAAACTCAGAGCATGTGGAGACTATAGGAAACACTTTCAAGTGGAAAAACACTCTGAAAAGACAGAATCTGTAAAGACTACAACATGAATCACCTCAGTTTGAACCTTTTCCTGGGTAGTGAACTGTATATTATGTTACTGACTACATAGTAACCCAACCTGAGCCAGTAAGTCTTAAGAGAAACACTCACACAGAAATTCTTGTTGGAAATAAATCTCACATGTCCAGAGAAAATCTCACTCTTTCATATTCTGAGCACATGTTTTGACAAATAGGATGTAGTAGCAACTGTGAAAATAAGAGCCTCACACAAACTACATTACCCCAGAGAGCACAATAAGCCTGGTCTTTCCTGTCACAGTATTTCTCGACCAAATTCACTTACTCAGTACAAATTGAAGTCAATTATGTTGGGAAGGATTGGATTAAGGAGCCAGAGTTTTCAGAGAAAAGACTGAGTTCCAGTAAGATATTCAGCAATGGAGTCATTCCAGTAATAGTGAGTCTGTGATTATAACGGCTCATTATTAATAATTTAAAACGAGACACTCTGACACAAATTATAGAAGAATCATCACAGTACATCAATGAGGCGCTGGTGCAAAACTAAATCAGCCAGAACTCAATGATGGTATTCTAATGCACTAGTATTTATGAATTAATCATCAACAAATTAGTAATTAGTGCAGTGTTTCCTGTTTCTGGAATCTCTCATTATAAGGTGATAACTCATTAACAGTTCAGTCATAATCTGATCTCTTCTGAGGTTTTATTCATTCAATTTTTATAACTTTCAGAGTATGACAAAACAAATACAGGTTCCCAAAGAGGTGTTTTAAATTTAAGCATTTTAATATAACAGCACTGCTTGTTGTAATTCAAAGCCTTGTACTGACAAGTTTTAAAACTTGTGCAGGTAATGTGAAAATACACTAAGAGTTAAATTGTTATCGTTCAGCTGAGATGAAATGAGCAGGCAGCTGAGTCAGGATTGGCAGACTGAACATCAACAGCCAACATTTTAGGTGATTACAGCTAAATAATTAGCAGATCAAAAATCAGGGCTTTTTTCAGATTCTCCTGCAAATCTCTTTGCAACTTATTGTTTTGTCTGATTTTACGAGTATCATGTCCATTGCCACTGATGCTCGCCCTGGTGGTCTTTGCTGCTGCCCCCCTGCCTTGGCTTTTCATGTATGTGCTTTAAAGAGCAGTAGGCTCTCCCCACCTCAGGCTCTGGCACTCCACACAGGCACATGGAAGGGCAGAAAGCTTCCAGAAAAGAGTCTTACAAATATAACTTCATCATTAATTCTTTTGACGAGAGTGGTCCTGACTGAAGTGTTTTCACATCAAAGAAAATACCTTATAGGAACTCACTCAAACACACAAATCCATAGAAAACACACACACACACAAACACAGCTGAAAGGGGGATAAATATTCCCCATATACAGAAAAAAAAAATGATGCATTGGTCCTATTAACACCGCTTCACTGCTTTTTCTTTGTAGTTTACCTGAGACTTCAGAGACAACAGAGTAAATGAGCAAAATGTAAAACTGAAATCATCCTACTGCCAGGATTCCCTTTGAAAAGTGTGGATGTGTGACTGTGCATGTGGATGGACTCCAGGCTCCCTGCTGTGTGGTCTAATGGTGTTGGTCCAAAAAAGGAGTAAGGACCTCTCCATGGAAAAAGCAATGGGACTTAATTAACAGTGATTGACAGGGCCTAGTAGCCGTGGTGGAACATTTCTTTTTATCTATTCATGTCAAATACAACTTTGCAGCAGAATGTAAAAAGATGAGTTGTAGTTCTGCTCAGGGGAATTACTCCAGGCAGAATTCTCTTTGTAAAAGGGAAAGAAATAGACTTCACCTCTCAAGTATTATTATGTCAGAGAATGAAATGAAGTAGAAATATCTGCTTACACTGGATTAGTTCTTCAACTATGAAAGGCTTAGTCACTCACACTGAATACTTTATGCTTAAATAACTACTGATGTGTCACCATTTTAATGACCAAATAGTATGAGTAAACGTGTACTACGGACAGGGAAGGCTGGCGTGTTTGCCCGCAGAGGACACACATCCTCTCTGACTGCCCAAACAAACCCTGAGTGCCACAACTTGCCTGAGGTGCAAACAAACATGCATTCATCAGCGGCGTCAGTCAGTCACAAAACTATCACAACACGGCAGCTTTCAGAGGCATGAGCGGCCATTTCATCCAGTCTAGAATCCATTTTTAACCCACACATCCGTCATCACTCTTGGAGGTGAAGTTGTAGACAAACACATCCATTGTTCCAGTGCTCCTGCAAGGGCTGAGCTGTAATTAAGCAGGAGGAGGTGGACTTCCAAAGGCAGACGGGGTTGATCAATGTTGATGATCAAGGGCGACAGTGAGCGGTGGGAGCCTTCTTTTAAAGACAAAACACTTTGGGTGGCCAATCAGGGAGAGTGCTCAGTCCAATTCCCGTTTAGATGCACTCATACAAAATTGGGTCTAAATGGATTGGTCCTTTGAGGACTAGAAAGTCCACCAGTGTAAATTTAGTGTCTTTAAACTTCCTTTATGAACATGCTGCCTAGAGCACCAGCATTTTTCTGGCACCTTTTAAAAAACACATCCAGAGGTCCATTTAATGCTACTGTTTTATTCATAGAGAAGAACTTTAATAAAAGCATTTATGTCTTGGACCATTTTCCAGATGCCGCTTTTACTTCGAGTCTGTCTGTTATATTCAAAGGCTGAGAGTTCCCATGAGTGGATAGATCAGCAGGGGATGACGCAAGAGATTAAACCTAAGGTCAAAAATGGTGAACACATGATTTGGAATTGAGCTCTCTAAACTGTTTGAGATTAGACACATTCAAAATGTGGCAGACCTTTTACTGCGTGTGTTTTTTTCTGGGGCCAGTTCATTTATTTTGCCTCCATTAAAGAAAATCAATACTTTATAGATTGCTGTCAGCATTTTTGCTCCATTTGGTGGTATGTTAGAGCACGGGATCACACATGGGCACAGCTGGGTGATTACATTGGGTGTCGATATGGATGTGGGTCTAATGTTTCACATTAATCAACACTTCTAGTTTATTTAAAGAAACACCTAAGGCCATGTGATCAAGTTTTGCCTTGCCATGTTTCCCTGCAAATTCTCATTATAAAGTGACAGCTCATTAACAGTTCACATAATCCGATTCTCTTCTGAGGTTTTATTCTTTTATTTTTTGAATAACTTTCAGAGTATGAAAAAACAAATACAAGTTCATAAAGAGGTGTTGTAAATTTAAGCATTTTAAAATAACAGCACTACTTGTCAAAGTAGTGTCAAAGTCTTGCACTAACAGGTTTTAAAAGTTGTGCAGGTATTGTGTATTGTTGTGATTGAGTTTTACCTTGCCATGTTTCTCTGCAAATGAATCAAATCTCCATAATTAGAAATGCAGGCCTTTTGAAAGGAGTGTTACTGGGGGTGAAAGTTGTGACTGGAGTGTTGAGTTGGGACTTTCAAACTATACATCAACAACAAGATCAACCTGTTTCTTTTTTTTTCTACATACATTTTTTTTTTGTTTGGATTTTCAAACTTAAATACAGCCAAGTACATTGCCTGTCATCATAGAACAGGTTGATAAGAGGACAATATTGAACGCTTTTGGTGAGAAATGTTTGAAGGATAGTTGAATAAGAATGTGGGAACACGTTTCCAGCATCTAAACTCCATATGCAGATATGTTGCACACATTTTATATCACTTACATTTAGCAGTTTCTCTTCAGAAGAGAAACTGTTCCTCTCAAAATGCCCTGCTGTTTGAAAGTCTTCTCAATGGGAGCGAAAGAGAAATCTGTGATGAGTAAATCTCGGCTGTGATGAAATGCTAAGCTAAAGCTTTGTGCAAACAGTGGAAGGATCTGACACTGAGTCAATACAAGTTTCCTTAGACAGGAAGACACGCTGAAGCACAGGGGAAGAAATGTTTAAGAAAAATAGGAAAGAGTGAAAGCATATAGAATCAAAGTTGAATAGGAAAAGAGTGCATGTGCAAGCTCCCGGCCTTGACAGTCAGAGGGAAGAGCTCAGACCTCTGTTTCCTGACAACGGTAATTACTTCCCGGGCTTAACTCGTGGCCTGAATCTCCTTCAGCAAACTAATACTCGCCACTTGGGTCTTGCAGCTGTATGTTCCTGTGATGAGAGATTGCCTGTGAAGAGTTTGTGCTTCACTTTTTCCACAATCCAAGCAAACTTCTTAAAGATGAGTGGACAGCAAATTTAATCCTCAGAGGGTGAGAGAGGCTTAGGATTATGTGCTGTATCTCCCCAGCCAATAGGAGGATTTGAGTCCCTCTGGCCCTGAAGTCTTGGCCAATCACAGCCTGAGGCAGAGGATCAAATGCACATATGAGAGAGAAGCATGGAAGAAGTGATGTTCTATGATAGCCTCGGAGTAACAGAGTGAAACTCATCTGCAGGAAACTTAAGAACACGAGAACTTAAGGTAATTTGGTAGCTGTCCTTCTGTTTAATTCAGAAAAACAGCAAATGTTCTGATGTAGATGTTTACACAACAGTCTGTTCAGCTGGAAACAAGTCAGTTTTCAAAGCTGTTGATTCTCATTTGATGAAATATTTATATCATATTGAGAACATTTTGCGCTTGTTTGGTTTACCCTCCCGGCATGACAGCATCTGTCAAATAAATGCTGGGCATGATTGCATAATGGCTTTCATCTGTTCGACTTATTCTCACACGTTAAAAATTAATTTCAAATAAGCTAACAAAAAAACAAGCAGACTTAACACATGAAGCTTTTCCATCTTCCTCCTCTCTTTGTCCTTCATTTAACATTATATTTCCCAACATCTCTCTCACCAATTGTTTCCTACTCTGAATTTGCATTTGCCACGGACCAAAACATCCAAATATTACAGCTTAAGTGCTCAGGTTGACTGTACATGCTGACCCTGACCCTGAAACCCCACTGAGATAGTCACTTAGGAAACAAAATAAAAGTAACAAATCAAGCTACTTGACCCAAAACCCACTTCTAAAGCATCACAAAAACACAGCAGAATGTGCTGGAAGCAGAAAATACTGACAGAAATAAACAGTGTCCTCTAAAGAAGCTATAGTTCTGAGTATTGACTGGTGTGAGAAACTTCTGTTTGCATTCACTGCCCTCTAGTGACCGTATACCAGTGATGCCAAGCCTGCACGTTAGGGCATGCTCGAACTGTCTGAGGGGTAGAGATGGAGAAAAAAAAAACAAAAAAAAACAAGCACCTGTTGTGTGTCATGGGGTCAAAACAGACCTGCCTCCAGTAGTATTGTATCTTTTCAGTTTTCTGTATCAGCTGTGCATCCTGCATTACACAGAGCTGCTTTGACTGCTTTTAACTTTAAGTCTTTCATACACAAGATCATATTGTTACGTGCCGTGTTCTTTACCCCGGGTTTTCTTCTTAATTATCTATTGTTGCTTACCTCATACCCTGTACCATCTTGCAGTTCGTAACACATATGCTTTAATTAGGAACTGATTAAGTTTCAATTAAAAATACTTCCAAGGGTATGAAACTAAAGCCTTAAACAACAGCAGCATTTTGTAACATATGGTATAGATTGAAAATTAGCATAGTGTTCCCTGCAAAATATCAATGGTAAATTGTGTGTTTATTCAGATAACTAGATGGCTGAATTTACCTGGAAAATGTAATGAGTTCTCCCATGACACTTGAAAAAAAAGATAACACTGATAGGAACAAGTGAAAGTTCATGTTGAGGTTTTCTGATCCGAGCACATTGGTAGACTTTGTCCAGATCACTTTTCTGATTACCAAATTAACAAACTTTAGAAAAGCAGGTTTAGATTTCATGCCAAGAGTGTCTTTTAACTTTTTGTGTACACTGTTGTGCATTTAGATTTCTGTTTCATGTACAGTTCAAACAGAAAACAAAACAAAACAAAACAAAACAAAACAAAACAAAACAAAACAAAACAAAACAAAACAAAACAAAACAAAACAAAACAAAACAAAACAAAAGACTGGCTCAGTCCAGTCCCAGTGTCTGGTCCAGATCATCTATGGTTTTACAGATGGACTCTGTGGGAGCTTTTGAGGTTAGTGACAGTCAACAGCCAATCAGACATTCCCACCTGGTGTCGCACACCCCATCTCACCCCCAACCACACACACACACACACACACACACACACACACACACACACACACACACACACACACACACACACACACACACACACACACACACACACACACACACACACACACACACTTCTTTTGCTTTTGACACATAGACGTGATTAGTTCACACACAGTTATGTTGAGGATGTGCTTCACAACAACGTGAGAAACTAAGTTTCCCTCCAACATATTGCTCTACACACCTGCTGCTGGACTTGATAACCTTCTGTTTACACAACCTTTGGTCAGCCCTTTGGTCAGCAATGTTGTGTAAGGGAAACCTGCATTACAACACTGAGCATGTCACAGTGGACCAAAACATTTCCCCTGAATATAATTTTGAACTGAAAGCTTGCCATTGTCAGCGCTACAAAAGTTTTCCATTTTATTTGGTTTTACTTCAGTAAGGTCCAGTAAAGTGTAAAAGCTTGAAATTCATTAAGTCAAGTGTTGAGGCCGAAGTAAGTGTATATGGCCAAAGAAAGAGGCTGGAATAAACTCTGGTACACCAGTTTCAATTTGCAGATGTGTCAGGAAACTAGTCTGAGTTTCTCACAGGTAATTTAAATCTGTCATTTATGTGAGGGCAACATTCTGTTTTACTGCAGGTCAGAACCAAGGGGCAACAGCTGGGTTGATATAGTGAAGCCTATGCAGTGCAAAAAGCTGCAGTTCCTCAAGTATCCACTTGAGCCTGGCTGCAGAAAGTTTGAAAATTCCATACACATCAAAACAAAAATCATGGACTTTTAGTCTTTCAATCAAAACGTATCTACAGCCTAGTTCAAAAAATGGCGTGGACTGACTTTTTTTCTAACTCAGTGGTTCAGAAGATATTTAGAACACAAGCTGGCCTAATCAGAGGCACAGCTCAGCCCATGTGACTGACAAATCTGGTGCCCTATCGCTGTTAGCAAGGAGGCTCAAAACTGATCTCTCGAGTCAGCAATTCCACTATGGCCTTGGCTGATGATTGGCTTCATTACTCTGCATCCGGAACAGACAGTTGACGTAGTGGAGACTACTTACATATATTAAACAGTCTATGGTAAGAACCAGTCTCCACAAACCAGAAAGAAATTAGGATATGATCTTTGCCCTTTTATACTGTAAAAAGTAATGGGACAGTGAAGGCCAAACATGTTGCAGGCACAAATTTTAATTTTCATAAAGATCATTTTTCATTGAAGGGAATGACTTTGCAATAGATGCAATTCATCTGATGCAATTCATCTGATCACCCTTCACAATCTAGATGTAATACAAATTCCTGCCACAAAATCTGAGGCTGCAAACTACATGAAAAACAATAAGTATGTGATTTGAGACTTAGCACCAATACTCTTCTGTCCAATTCATTGACTGTATAATTTATGGACGTAGTCTCCCTGACGTCACCCATCTGTTTATGCAACTTACTTTTGAAGCAAATCAGTTGTCGCTGCCATATTGGAAGTGACAGGGACTTTGAGTAAAGCTAAAGGGCGCACGTCAGTCACATAAGCTGAGCTATGCCTCTGATTGGGCGAGCTCACGATCTTAAAATCTTCTAAACTGCAGAGTTAGAAAAAAAATCACCTCCCATACAGTGTTTGCCGATAGTGAAATTAGTGATTTAGACAGGGGACGTTTTTTGAACCAGGCTGTAAATATGTTAATTTCAGCTGTGAAAATGGATTTTCTTTTTGGCTTGGTGTGTATATGACTTCTAGTACTTCCGGTACTTCTGGAGCCAGACTCAAGCAGAAACTCGAGAAACAGAAGGTTTTAGCACTTCTGCATTGTCTCATATTTTTACACAAGAGGTTGCCGTTTGGTAAAACTGTCTTCTGTATCCACTTCCTTTCCTTGATACTCTAGATGACTGACAACAACTGGTCTGGGGTTTGGACATTAATTCTCGATACTTTTATTCTGACAATAAATTTTGTATTGAAAGGGGGGAACTGGCAAGAAAAATAATGCTGATAACAGTGGTAATTAGTTAGTCAAGCCTCTGCCTCTTTTTGCATCTCTGTTAGAAAAATGACACACCCAATTTGAATAGTGTATATCTGAATCTTAAAGCTCTAGTTGAATCATTTTGGTTTTATAACAAAGGGAACACTTGTGAAATTTCTTCAGAGGTTTCAACACTGGTATTAATGTCACAGGCTCAGAGTAATAACTTAAGTATCACTCAAGTATGTATCTGAGTTTTGTGGTGTGGTGTTGCCATGGGGACTTTAAGGTGCTGTAAATCAATCCTGTCTCATCCAACCCAATTGGCAAGCTGAAAAATAGCATATATAAACAACCTATTTTGTGTGGATAAACTCATTTTCAGTAGTGGAATTTGATCAGGCATATAGTGGTGAGGTCCTTTCAAGATCACTTGGAAAGTCCTCACAGTCCCTTAAAAGTCATTATAAAACACTTTTTTTTCAAACCAACTGGGATTATACAGAAGACTTTTTCCCCTTTCAGCTTTCTGCGCCTGAAAACTAGAGTAGCATACTACAAAACTGAACAGTTAAACTACACACTACATTCTAAAAGCAGTAGGCACTCTGTAGTACCTACAGTCATTACCAAAAGTTCTGAGAATGGCTAAGACTTTTGTTTTTCACAAAGTTTGCTGCCTCAGTCCCTGTGGTGGCAGTTAGTATTAACTCTAGATTGTGAGGGGTGATTAGATGAATTCCAATTAACTGCAAAGTCGTTCCCTGCCATAAAAAAATTACCTTTGTGAAAAAAAATCAAAATTTGTGCTATTCCCAAATTTTTGGGCCATTACTGTACGTACTACATTATTGTGTAATTGATAGTAGGTGGTTTGGAAAACAGCCACTAAGTCCACCTGAGTGGGCCCAACACCCCCACCAATCTTAATGGTTTCCTCCAAAACTATTGAAGGGGACCTGTCTTGATCTTTGACTCCGCCCCCTGCAGGAGAGACAACCAGGAAGAGGTGAGTCTTTCCAGTGCATGAGGTGAATGTTTTAGCTAGCTTAAAGTGACAGCTGGATGAAATGTATAAAGATTTGTATATTTTAATCCAAAAGAGGTTCGAAGCTTTTGAAATGTCGAACTAAGTCAAAACAGGGACATGTGGTAGCTTTTAAAACTCACAACAGATGCCATACAATCTTGTAAAGTGCCACTTCAAACCTGTTTATAGCTTTGGTCTAGTTTGATAATAAAGTCTAAGAAACCTGCACATTAGGTAATGAATATATCAGTATTCTGAATTTAATATTTCAGCTTTAGTGCTGTTTATTGCAATTAAGTATTCTCACCTGGTCAAACAAAAAAGGTGCAGTTCATGTGGTTTATACCATCCGTGACTATTTGCACTGACACAGTGTGACCCATTTAGAAAATGAAAGCTTTAAATCTTTACCATTCTCATCTTTAAAAATGTAGAGGAAAACAGTCATAAACTCCCCCACAGAATAATGTGCCCTTTAGTAACCAGGCCTACTATTTACTAATGTTGTTTATAGACACAGAGGCTGTTGGATATCCCACAACAACCCCCTCAACTAAAGAGTTGCCAAATGTAAATAAAGCTATAAAAATCAATACACGTGCAATCTAACCTCTGAACTCCATTTATGCTCTTAAAGCATGTGTAGTGGCATATGAAAAAAAAAGATTAAATATCATCAGAGTCAGCTAAATTATAGGAATAGGAATAAATCAGATTTTCTGTGAGTCATACCAACTGGCAGCCTATAAAAACTCATTCCAATAAACAGACCTTTAATTACCCCTCTTTAAAGTGGCTGTGTACTGGGAAATGAACCAAAAACAACTCAGCCCCAGAACTGCAGCCATGGTGTGAGCTCACCTGCACCACTTAAGTGCCAAAACATGCATGCTTATTTTGTTATTTCCAGACAAACCACTGTGGGTAAATTCCACACTGTTCTTGTAACCACCTTAATGAGAGGAAGTGATGCTCTGTGTTTGGCAGGGAACAGTAAAAGGATTAAATGTAACAAAATGCAGCTATAGCTCATCAGCCATGTTAAGACAATTTCCTGGTAAGTGTTTTTGCGAGCCAACTACCTGTTTACTGTACTCAAAAAGAAAAAACAAAAAAAAAAAAAAACAAACAAACAAAACTGCTGCTTTAGGAATGAATGCATGAAAAAATATCTGTTGACCAAAAACACAGAGTATTTATCAGAATTTCCATTTCTTTTTAATAATTCTGAGGGCTCAATTTAGCCCATTAAAATTCACTATGTGTCACATTTGTTGAACATCGTCCTTCACATATAAGACAAATATGTTCTTTTTTCCCTCCAGTAACAGCTGCACATGCCCCTTATCACTTGTTTGCCTATAAACTGCAGATGACAGCAGAGTGTGGACACAAGTCTCGTGCTTCAACCAAACTTATCAGTGAGTTTTTGAGTGAGACAGAGGTGAGGAATGTGCCACTAATAGAAACAAGCTTTCACTCTCCAAGTTTCACTGACCTAGTTTAGACAGCTGTGGGAGTGAATCTGTGAAAAGGCAATTCTTCCCAAATTAATAATTTATACAGACTGTCGACACCATTTAGCTCAGTGTGCTCTGTGTTCCTGGAGCCAAAAATATTCACCCAGAACAAGCCACCAGAAAAGTGGGACTAATATGTGCAACATATTGACTGCTGCAAGAAACTTTGATGCTAAATAAGTTATTGATTAATTTCATACCTGTTAAAACAGAAAGAACTCACAGGATCACAATAGATGAAACTATGCAGATACACAGCTCTCTTTGGTGTGAAAATTTGAAATCGTTTTACACCGAGTTCACAGCTAAGAGCGTCAAACAGAGGTTATTCATTTCAATGACGGATTACATGCAACCAGATATGTCTCATCCCTTAGACTTCTCTCTTTGAAATCTATTCATCTGAACTGAACATAAGTGAAGGCCAGAACTCACTGTCTCCCTTAAGAGTATTCGGGACGACAAACTCATTGGCTTCTCACAGAAAAATAAAGACTGTAAATTCTGAAGAAAATAAAAGGCCTTAGGTCCTTGATTGGGATGGATCGGTGTACAATAACATTAATATTTGGAAAGAAAGGGTGCATGATGCTTCCAAAACCACCTTAGGAGATGATCAGGAGTGATAATATCAAAACGCACCGAGGACATGGTTCATTTGACCCTGCACATGTGAGACCCAGTCAAAAAAATGCATTTTAAAACCAGATGGAAATGGAATCATTGAGAAAAGTCTAAGACAAAGACTCTGTTTAACTTGTGTTAAACTTTAAATCAGAAAAACCTTTCTCACAAACTTTGTTGTAAACATATGAAAAAAAATCTATAACTTCTGTAGCTTTTTATTAACTGTTTTTGTATAGGATGGATGATGCCAGCTAATATATTAAAGCCCTCACTCTAGCTTTCAGAACAAATTAATAGCTGTATGAACAGACAGTCTGAACACCTGACTAACCCCCTGCCGTTGACTCCACTGGACTCTGAGAAATGTTGACATGTCCACAGGTCTCAGCAGCTTCTGGGATTTTCCTGCCAGTCTTGGCACATTTTACTGCAGTTACACTTTAACTCATATTGCAGCCTACCCTTTTTTTAAAAAAACTTCCTTTAATTACCTCTCCAACGCTTATGTTGAACCCTTGTTTTACTGCCAGATAAAAAGAACAACATATATTTCAATAGATGGACTGTGGTGATTATCTAGGGTTGGTCCTCACACTATACATGCAAAACACTGTGTATTTACACCTAAAATGATTGTTTCAGATAAGATAAGATTAGATAAATGCTGAGACAGCTACCCTGCCTCTGTAAGCTCAGTAATACCGCTTACTCCAATCTGTCCAGTTAGTTTGGATTTTTTGCTTTGGAAACAAGTTTTCATTTCAGAGAAGTTTTTAAAGTGTGTCTGCAGCTTTTCATACCTTTCTGTTAACCTGACTGAGGCTCTTTTAAATTTACATGCAGACAAGGTCTCGACCTTTTCATCATTCCTGCTACAAAACTGTGAAAAAGACTGTTTTTCTAATGCAAAACTTTTGCTTTAACATTTAAACAAGCACTTTAAAAAATGTGGTTCTGTCTTCCATTAATAACTTCTCACTTATCTGGCTTTTATATCTTAGATAAGGCGTCCGCTTTCCAAGAGTCATCAGTCATGACCTTACGTCCTGGTATCCAATATGTAAACCCTGATACTGGATTTGTGGTAAAGGGGTGTTTTCAATTTCACAGCTGCTTCCAGGAAGGCCAACTCCTGTCTTTAACATTTGCTGATAACGCATTGAACTCCCACAGGACTCCACATTTACTCACAAGGCAGAAAACATATCCTTCAAAATAAATTGCCTCATGAATCTTTAAGAATGATGGCCAGAAAGATTAAGTAAGACTCACATTGAATGGGAATTGTACATTTTGAATAGATATCTGAATACATAAAAAAATTAGCTCTCCTTTTGCTCTTTGATTTTAATCACTCACCTTGATATAACTGTTTTAATAAAGCTTTAAATGCCCAACATATCAGCAGATTACAAGTTTATTGAACTAAGATCCTGTGTTGACATATCAGTGTTTTGTTTGACCAAAAGTCCCTTTATTTTTAAACAAGTTTGGCTTTTCAGATTGAGTGGAGGAGGCATGGAAAGTCTTCGCCATGATTGTAATAGTGGTTCCTTAGTAATGAAGTCCACCACTAGAGAGCAGCATCTACCCAATGATTCCTCTTTCTCATCCTTCCCCAGACTGAACTACAGCAGCTCACCGCCGAAGGCCATCATTACACACTCAATAAAGCAATAGTCAGTCATTTTCTCTGCTTAATTGATCCCACTGCTACCAAACAATGCGTGGTGTGACTTTTATTTTACTGTAGCAGAAACAAGAGCATGCCTAGGAGTAAGACATGCTTTTTGTAATTGTCTTGCTGTCGTGTTTTTGCATGACTGGCCATCTGCAGACAGCATGCTGTACACTTGTTGGTCAGTGGCCGAGGTCAGAGGCTCAGCCGTGCATTCCTGCTGGAGCCATGTTTGCCTGTGATGACATTGTCCCGGTATTTAGCCAGGCTTGTGAAACACTTGTCTGGAGGACAAGAACACAGCACGACATGCTCTTACCTAATTTTGAGGACTGCTGTTGTGGGAACAAATATGGACATTGACTAAACCCTAAACAAAGAAAAGGGAGGCCTGATAAGATAATGTTCATGTTAATGATGCATGTGAACAGCTCAGAGTCAGTCTTTTTACTAGTCATGCTAATGCACAATGACATAAAAATGCATTATAAATTGCATTATATAAGGGCTTAATTTGTTTTTAAAAACCACTGCTTTTCTTGGCCTGTGAAAAAAACCTGATATGCTACAACAGGTGGAAACAACTTTTAGGGCTGTGCTTTATTTATTAAGCCGTCTAACTTTATAACTTTGCAGGGTGACAGGGTGCTTGAGTTCAAGCTAACACAGCCTAGAGCTTGCTGCATCTTCTCTCTTTAACCCCAACACTTTCGAGGCGGATGTGTGCTTAACATGAGTCTGGTTCTGTCCAAAGGTTTCTGCCTGGTAGAGGGAAGTTTTTCCTTGCCATTGAAACTTGCCAAATGCTGCAAAGTGCAATACTCATATTGGGTTAAGATGAGACAGGACTTCTTATCTTGTCTTAATGTTGGGTTTCTGCAAATAAAATTATATTCGCCCTAACAAGTCTTGACCTATTGATCTTTTTTGGAAAATGTAGATAACATTTGGTATGATTTGGTGCTATTCAAACAAAAAGTGATTGATTAATTTATCAATCTGAGCCATTGTTAGAATTTTGCTTCGTCTTCTGGTAAGGCAAGGCAAGTTAATTTATATTACACATTTCAGCAAGGCAATTCAAAGTGCTTTACAGAGAAAACATATTAAAAGAAAGAAATTAAAATTCAGTTAAAAAGCAGATAAAAAAATAATTAGATACGAAACAAGTCCAATATTCACACAGGTTTGCTTTTCAAAAATGTTGCTGTGCCACCTGTCAAAGCAGAGTGAGATCTTCTCAGCCAGGAGTCCGATTCCCTGCTGCATGTAAATGCAGACAAGACTGGTTCCCCTGCTATGACTCTACCATCAAGCTATAACCTTAGTTTGATCACTGCGTGCATATAAAGGTACTGACTGAGAGAGGTGGATAGCTCATCATAGAGCTAACACAGATAATCACGAGCATTCACGCGGTTTCTTATATATCACTTTTACCACCAGTTACCATAGTAGGAAACCATAGGAGATATGAGAGGGATCCACAAATTGAGGCCCAGTCAGATGGTAGTTTCTGTCAGGCAGCAGAGCAAACCAAAGCACAAAATACTGTAATTAAAATGAGGAGTCAAGGGGCCGTTTACACGACAATGGTTTTAGGTTGAAACGCAAAAGTTTTGTTGCGTTTCGGCCTCGCGTTTACACGGAAACTGCGTTTCAGCTGACCTAAAACGCTAACTTTTGAAAACGGCCTCCAGAGTGGGATTTTTCTGAAACGCTCCCGACACCGTTGCCGTGTAAACAGTAAGCCAGCGTTTTCAGTGGAAACGCTGACGTCACACTCTGTGCGCCTACAACAGGACAACAGTACCACTGTTACGATCCTCGTGAACTACCGTGTTGTGCTTGTGCTGCTAAATCTGCTGTATCTGCTGACTGTCTTTCAACAAAATGCGCATCTTTTGCTCCACTTTTTAACTTAGTATTTCCAATACACCAGATGATCAGCTCAACTCTACTTCAGTGGAGATTTCCCAAAAGCGTCTTCTGGAAAAGACAGTTATAGCACCACCTACAGGCCTGGCATGCTTACTACAGCGTTTTCAGTCTATCAGCGTTTCCGTGTAATCACAGATTTTTTAAAGGGCCTAAATTTTTTTTTGTTGTTGTTTTCCAGAGTGAGCAGAGCTTCAGCCAGTTTAGAAAGAAGATGGGGGAGATTTTGTAACAGGCAAAATTGTTGGCTTCTATTTATTTTTTAAGCTGAATAAACACAAATGACACTTAACATTGTTCTTTATTCAAATGGAAATGATAAAATATAAAATTCATGGTCAATTGTGGAGTAATCCTTGGCAAATGAAAGAGGAAGAAGAAAGCAAAAAAAATCTACAACTGCAAGACAGGTCAAGCTTCAGGTCCTGCTCACTAGGACTGTAATCCCAACTCCTATAATCATGTGCTCGTACAAAACATTCCTGGAAAAATTCATTTAGTTTTATACTGGAAATTTCTCAGAGCACTAAGTAGGACCAGCATATGTGAGGAGAATCAGTGTGAACAGGTTTCATGATCGAAAGCACACAAGCTTATCAAAGAACCTCTTTTCCTTTCAAAGCGTTAAATTTCTGTTTCATCTCCTTCTCACAAATCAGCAAGTCAGACATGTTATCGTGCCTGTGTGGTGAGACGTGCAGACTCCCTGTTTCAGCCACTCCTTGTGCTGTCAGCATGGCAGGGTGGAGCCAGTGGGGCTGCACATGTTTCAAGCATGCTCTTCAGCAGTGTTCCCTCCACTGTCTGTTTCCCTTCCTCTTATAAACAGTACACGACTAAGCTGAAAGAGAAAAGAGGGGAGGGCCCATTGCGTGCTTTCAGCTATGCTTTTTACCAATCACAGGGGTTTCCCCACCCTCTCCGTCTCCCTCCCTTCCTCCCTTTTTTAACGCTCCCTCCCACTGTCTCTTGACACACCAACCAAAGAAAAAAAAGTGCAGGGAAAAAAAGTGATAAGCAGCTTCTGGGTTTTGCTTTCAAGCGCACTCCTGCTGAATCGGTGTGAGGGAGTGTGGATGTGTATGTGTGTGTTTGTGTGTGGCGTTTGCTCTGTCTCCTGCCACAGTAGCAGCACAGGGACGGGCCCGAACAAAAGGCTAAACGCAGCAGAGCCACAGGAGGACAAACCCAGGGATAGAAGCGGGCAGAGTGGCCCAGCGTGACGGCAGCTTCTCAGGGGAGGAACTCAACCTGCTCTTACTGCCCTCTTGGCCGAGGAGAAGAGCCACAAGACCAGATTGTGTATCTGTTTTGTCTTTCATTCTGCCTCTGTCTATCCTGTACTGAGATTCTTGCACCTGCCACATTTCTACCTGGGCATCTCCCCACTTTCCTCCACCTGTCCTTCCAAGATGTCCAACGATGACTGCCTCTCGCCCATCGGCCTGGACTGCTGCAGCTGCTGCCTGGACCTGGCCAATGGCTGTGATGAGGCCATGTCCAGCGCTAGCAGTCCGGCTGATGGCCTGCCAGGAAGCCCAACCAGCCCCAGCGTCAGCCACTTCCGCCAGCTCCGAAACCAGCTGATGTACCAGAACCTGAACACAGACAAGCTGAACAACATCATGAGGCAGGATTCACTGGAGTCAGTGGTGAGGGACCCTTGTTTCCTGCTCAATGAGGGGATCTGCAACAGCAACATCGACCAGACCATGCTGTCCATATTGCTCTTCTTCCACAGGTATGTCTACAGTTTGATGACATGAATGAAACTAAATGTTTTCCTTTACCTTTCAGGGCTTCCAAACTCTTTCTAAATCTGCATGAACACACAATCCTATATTACTTACATAAAGCAGATGGTTAAGCAGGTTTCTTGGATCAGCACTTCTTCTTAAAAGGCTGACACAAGGGTTTGCAGCAGGGATAAAGGACAGTCTCAGAGGAAGGTATTTATTTTGATCCTCTTGAATTAAAAGGTTTCAGGTATCAGTTCCATATAAGCCAGTTTCTTTCACTTTGCAAAAAAATGTAGCGCCAACAACTTTAATTTGCTTGTCCTTGTCGTTGCTGTGGCAGAAACAGCAATTTGTGGTTTTCTTTGTGTTCACAAACATCTAAAGATCTTAAAATAGAGATTTACAATGGCCGAATATATATGTGAGACATACAGTGGTATTTTGCATCTACAGAATTCTCATGTCTTTCATGATGTCTGTTTAGCAAGTTGCATTACGTTGCACTGAAAGACTGACCTCAGCTCTTTGAAAGATCATCTAGAGTTATCACATAGAAAGAAATGGCTAAAAGATAGAGATTAAACTCCAACCTGAAAGAAACCCCTCACAAAACCATGACATTATCCTCATGCAACAGTTTGTTGTCACACTGATCCAATTAATCCGATCTTTTATTGTGAGGGGTCAATTAAATCTGGACTGACACCCTCTCTGCTGCTGCCTGCTGCCAAACACTGTTAATGAAACAGAGTTTGGCAGCTCACCTAGTGTGTTTGACAGAAGGAGAAAGTCCAGCTTCAAAGTGGCTGCCAGTCTGTTTGGCAGCTCCTGTCAAATAACTTCAGCCTCAAATTAACACCTCCCTTCATTTCCAGTCAGCCGTGGTTTTTAATGTCACTGGACTCCTTAACCTGAACTCTTACTGTTTTACCAGAAGGCGAGATTAACTGTGTCTAACTGGTTATGGAGGTTTAAATTGTATGGATGTAATGGGTCAAAGAGTTTCCTCTAACAACACAAACCTGCTATCATCCTAAGAAGGCTGCACACTCAGCAGATGACGTCGTTTATGTCCGTAAAAGTAGAGATATAGGATCCTGACACATATGTCAGACATACATTTGATAACATGGACTAGGTTTTCCCACACATGGAAATTTACAAAAAGCCTCTATCTCTGTAATGAACTTTGCACCCGCTCTTACCACTTCCAGTTAAAGGGCTGTTTTACATCAGGTCACTGTGTACTCAAATCTACAGGCTGACTTTTATGATGCCAAGTTATGAAATATGTCAACAGCTTGTTCCATTAACATTTTATTGTTTACTTTCCTGGTTGTTTTTGTTTCTCGATCAGATACTGTAGGTAGAACTCCATGTGTATGAAAGGTTTTCTAAATTATATCAACACAGGTGATTTAATTGTGTCATAATAGAAGACAGTTTTTTTTTACTTAAATGTACTCAATGAGTTGAAACCTAATCTGTGGCATCTTTATGTCACATTGATCAATGCTTATCAGGTTTAACCAGGGAGTCGAGGAGGAGTACGAGAGCCTCATTAAAAAAGAAAAGAATTATAAATTTTACAGGAATTAATTTGAAGTATTGCAAGATTTTTTTGTAGACATGGAGCAACTCATTAGGTTTTTACTCTTGTCATTTTTGTATAATAGGTTGTTTTTGCTCAATGTTCTTAGAGTCCTTATATAAAAAATATGGTGATGATTTGACAAAAGTTAATTTATGTTGTTATTTGTGTACTATGTACTTAAGTATAACTTAAACTACTTAAATTATATGTTAGCCATTAACTGGAATTAAAACAAACCTTATTGTTGTATTATTTCAGTTTATTCTCTACATATAAAACTTGATTCTTGTAAATTTATGACAGAATCGAGCTACCTCCTCTTTTGATGTAGCCCTAACCCTCTGCTATGCACAATAAACAACCTTTGCCAAATTTTACACTCTGTAATATAAATTCCTATTTTCAATTCCTGTTTTATTAGCAACATTTCTGAACAAATGTGACGTTCAAAGAAGTTTTTTTTTCCATGTAAGCTAAAGCCTGCCTGGCTTGTACATGGAGTCACTATTTGTAACCATTGATCAATTCGGTTATTTTCAGATGTTATCTCATCTGTAATGTTCTGCCAAGAAGCGCAATCAGTGTTTTATCGAAGTCCTCTGGAGGCCGAGCCAGTGCAGCATAACGGAATGGGTTAAACTTTAACCAATCTTTAATCGCTTTACACTACAACTATTAAAAACTGTGCTTATCTTTTGTGGTATCCACTGATACTCCATCAGAACATTCAGTACCATGAAGTGTTGATAAACCATTAACTGACCCTGATGAGGCTGATGACATGGATGATTATACAAGTGAGCCTTTACTATAAACACTCTCCAGAGCCAAACTCTCAGGCTGTTGGACAAAGTAACCGATTTTAAATTAATTGTTTTCTAGTACAGCAGGCATTACTTCTGTTTTGAGAACACATCACACGTACAAGCGATCCTGTGAACCTCCTCACATTCGGTGGTTGCATCTGTTTAGTTACGTAACAGCTGTTTAAAAGCTCATTAATCTCACACCTTTTTAGGTGATGTTGTCCTTTCTGTGGAGCTGGAGCTGCATTCTTTATAGTGCAATTTATTTATTCATTTATTTATTAAGGTGAGAGCGAGATAACAAGATTATGTTTATCATCATAATAAAAAATAAAGATGAGGGGTAAAGAAACACACATTTTACATGAGAACATTAATTTCTACATGGACTTAGACCTCACATCACTGCTGCATCAAGTGGGCTTTTATTCTCTGTTTTCAGTGTTTATAGTATTGTACACTGAAAAGTATGTGCTGCCATAGCTTTGTTAAGTGTTATGCAAGAGCCCTTTGTGCTCTCATCTCTTTTTTAGTCACAGTGACACAGCTATACTTTCACCGCTTCATGCATGCAGTCTTGTCCTTTCATGGCTGCTTTGATTTGAAAGAACGAATGCTGACAATGTAAAACGCATCTTCAATGAGAATCAAGTATTGTACAGATTTTACATGGAGAGAGGAGATATATCAAAATGCAGTGAAAACTTCAGCATTTCTTGCTCTGATCTAAGTGTTGAACCCTGCCGTCATTCAGTGTGACTAAGCATCGGTCTGTGCCGGCTCAACTCTTCAGTCAGACAAGCAGGATCTTAAGCCAGAGCACTTTGTTTCCTCAAGAGAGAATCACAGACATGGATCATGTGGCTGAGGCTTTCCCGCTGGATTAAAACATTAATTTCCAAAGTGTTCCCTTTTTCGCCTTTCCATGCAGAAACACAAACCCGCTCATTCATTCACACATGTACCCACAGCCTAATCCTGTCAGTTAGAACAAGAAAGCTGCCTTGCTGAGCCGAGGTCTACCCAAGTTCATACATTTTTTCAAGTGCTGGCTTTGGGAAGGGCTCGGCTTTGGATGAAAGTGCGGCTGAGGTTTTCTGCAGTGACCTCACTCTGGGTGGTCAATCTGCCGAGCGACCATCACTCTCATCGTACACTTGTTAACAGAATAAAATGTTCAGCATGGCCCAGGGAGGCCTGCCAGGACATCTTTTTGGACTTGAGTATCAGTGTGAGGCAGTGGCCAGCAAACTTGTTATGTAAATGCTTCAAGGGTCACAGAAATGTGCCGAGAGGAGGATTTGAGCTCATAAGTCTTGTTTGGCGTTTGAGGCAGAGCCAGAAAATCCTCAGGGGGCCAGAATCTGTGATTTCTCGAGGATAAGACCAGAGAAAATGTGTTGATGTACTTGGAGGCTTTGGGGCTGAACTTTTCTGGACAGGGAGAGGCTATCTTGTGCACCTTTACCCCAGGCATTGGGTCAGTACTCAACAGCCAATAAACACCTTCATGTGTCGGGGTGAGGGGGGTGAAGAGCCTGCAGCGATGACACAAACATTTATCACAGGACTGCAGAGATGTGAGCCGTCGGAAGCAGTCAGAATTCAAAGAGAAAAGAAGTCTGTGACAGCACAAAAAGATGTCACAAAGTGTCTAAGACCTCATAAAAGGGGCTTTTTCTGCACAAGTGCCAAATGTGCACCTTTCAGATTTTACAGAGCGAGAGATAACAAAGAGCTGTCTTTCAAACCCAAGAAGAAAGGAAATGTTGTTTTAACTAATGGAAGGTACAAAAGAGAAAAGCTGTTGAGAAGTAAAATGACAAGGCTTGGAGAAGACTGACAATCTAAGTACGGGCATGACTTTCTTCTTCTTCTTGTTCAGGTGTGTTGAATGAAATGGGCAGAGAGAACTTTCCAGTGCGCTCTGAAATGACAGTGATTGTTCTGGCAGATTCAGCCTCCAAGTTTGAGCTTTGGAGAATAAATTGAATGAAAAAAAGGAGGACAAAAACAGACCTAGAAGAGGAGAAACCCTCTGTTGACTTTCTGCTCCTGCACAACTCTAAACCCCTGTACACTTTGTTGCCGTGGCAATCCAGGCCTCACTGTGTGGTGGTTGCAGTCCTCCCACTTAGCTTGACATGATCCTCGACCTCTGGCTGTGGTCCACTTGACTACTGAACATGACCTTGCTTTCCCACAATGCACTACAGACAGGATCCAGCTGTGTCAGAGAGCCCTCCTGTGCTTTGGAGTTCCACTCGCGGATCAAAACACCAATCACAAACTCGTTCCGCAACAAGACCAGTATTCAGTGTTTCTTTGTGAAGGATGTAGAGAAAGCGTCATGCTTAGAGTAAGGCATCTAAGAATTCATAAAAAGTTATTATTGAGGAGCCTAAAACAGTAAATCAAGAAAATAAAAATTTGCTGAAGTGTTAAAGAGATAAAACATGAAACTTCCAACTGAGTTTAAACTGTGTTTTCAAATTTCACTGTTAAAGATCCATGGCTCAGTTTCATGGTCGTGTTCTGCCTTGAGCTGTTTTAATCTACCTGAAGTAGACAGTAGATTGATTATTTTCCATCTGTTCCAATAAAATACTTCTATGTCTATTACGTGACTGTTCACTGACCTGCTCAGTTTATTTCCATGCAGCTCATGCACGTTTATCTTCCATCAGTCAAAGTGGCGCTGAGTTCAGGGAAGGTCTGCATGCTAGGTCTGTTGAGGCAAATCATTTGCATAGAAGATTTGTCAGTAGAGTGATACTGTCATCCGAAGAACTCTCACAGGGATCATGGCTCACCTGTTTTGTTTTTCGACCTGTAAGGAATGTTGTCTGTGGTGTATTAACCCTTTACAGTTTCCATCAGAGGAAAAAAATGTGAAGTCTTGTAAGAAACGGTACAATAGTCATGTCCTGCAGACAGTGTTTGGGTTTTACATGAGCACTCAGATAAGTCAGCCAAGGAGAAAATGTGGGATGTAATATGATAAATAAAAGCACTGCTGTTACTTGCCAAAAATAGTTAAAAAATAATAATGCAAACAAACATAGAGTGACATCACAATACAGGAAATTAAACCATCTGAGCTGTAAAAACCTTTAGAAACTTACATTTAGAAACTTACATTTGAACGTTATCCATTGCTGATATTTTATTATTTTCTTTACTGGTTTTCCCACACAAAGGCCTTATGAAACTAAAAACACATTTGCTGACGAACTACCTGATCTAATTTTTATTTAATCAGAGCCTTTTGTTTCTTGTTGTAACTGCGGAAAAACAAAGTGTCCCACACAAGTTTGAAGAAAGTTACATAAGTTCCTGGGTTGCAGGTGGCAGGGCCCGGCGGATGCAGACAAAAAAAAAGGGAGGTGATGTCGGGGGATTAGAGGATAGAGAGCAAAGGGGAAGGATGTTGAGGTGGGAAGGACAGATTCATGGCCATACAAGCCTTAGCAGCAAATCCCGAACAAACAAAGGCGACCAGGGCGAGGTCTGGGCCATGACGAGGGAGAGAGGGGGAGGGCGGTAAACTGGGGAAAGAGTCAGTGGTAGACAAACAGCCAGACAGGAGGCCAGTACAAAGACAAAGCATAGACAGAACCCACTAAAAATAGTGTGCTGTTGACACTGGGTGGACAGATAGAGGTAGACTGCAGACGTCTGTGAAAAAAACAGACACAACCTGTTTCCATGGCTGGAGGAAGTCATTCCTCAGTGGCGGGAGGAAGTAAAAAAGTCACAACAACTGTTTGTTTTACAGTTTTTTTTTAATGAGTTTCCTCAATGACACATGCTTTGACTGGCTCTGTGTTTAACAGGAGGCAGTCAGGAAACAACAAATTGATGCACATTTAAAAACAAAACATCTTGATTTTGAGCAAACGCTGGAGTATATTTTTTGTGGGATTAGCCATGATTTTATCACTGGCTGGGAAGACAACAGTGTCTTTTCAATGGATGTTTTAAATTACTGTTTTGTGTTGGGACTGTAAATGGGCTCCTGTTGGTGTAGTGCCAGAGGAGGCCTGAATGATAGAGGTGTAAGAGTTTGTGACAGAGCTGGGTATTGTGCTGTATACAGAGCACAAGAGTAAGATGTCTGTGATTTTGAGACACATGGTTTTCTTCCCTCTTCATTGTACAGAATATCAGTGCGTGTGAATTTGTAATGTACCACAGGTTGATGCAACCTCCTGTACACAGGCCATCCTTTACCAACACTGCTGTAGTTCCATGTTCACTCAGCCCTAGCGACAGGGTAAACTAAACACAAGTCAACAAAACACCAGTTTGTCGTTGCAGTATCTCTTTCAGTTCGTCACTATCTGTGGGCGGTCTGAAGTTTGGTTTTGCATTTCTTCCCTCTTTTAGGAGTTATGTAATGCTTTCATTTTTGTATGACAGGCTTATCAGAATTATTAAGGGAAGTAATATTGAAGTTGAATTTTGATGCATTATGAGGACTTCACGTTGTCTTTTAAATATAATTTTGTTATTTTCAGTTGATTGACTTTTATAGTCTATTACAGAACAGTTAAAACACACAGACCTACACCAATCTTTCAATATTGCCCTTCCTATCAGAAGTGTCAAATCTCAGTGAGGACAGGAAGTCAAAGTTAACTTTGTTACGTTCAAGTGCTTTGAATATCATTTAATGAACCAGTTAAGAAGCTGTGAATAGAGGGTAAACATTTTATTGAATTTTAAGATTTCTGTACAAAAAACACTTATTTTGTAAGTCACAATGGGAAGATGTAGGTGTGGCTGACAGCTCAGAGATGTTAAAGTCATTGTAAGACGACAGTTAATTTGTTGCCTGATATAATGTATATTAAAGCTGCTGTTGTCAGTTTGAGATGTGGTCACTTCACTCTTTCAGAATTCTGTGATGACCCTCATATCTACGTTTTATGATTAAGTCCTGGAGCTCTCCCACAAACCAACACTGAACTCCTCAGTGACCGCTGCAAGGGTTAGACTGATGATTCATCTGTCTGTTTGGATGAGACGAGACACACCCTGGCAACAGACAGACATACAGACACACACGCACACACATACACACACATACGGATAAAAACGTGCTTATGGTACAGAGGTGACCCACAGCTCTATAGAGCTGATGACTCCAGCTAAGCTCCTCTGTCCTGATTGACAGAGAGGGGACACAGTATGTACCAGAAGTGGATTATAAATCTATAAGTAACAAGTTCCACCTCTGAGTAAAATCCTCAACATCAAAGGACGTTGGAGGAGTCTTGGAGAAAGGATTTGCCTCATGTATTCTCTACTGCCACAGCCAAATTATGAAAGTCTAAAAGTATTTCTGATGAACACATTGATTTATAAGATGCATTAAAAGGCTACAATCTTAAAATTCCACAGCACACAGAATAAACACATGGTAGGCCCTGAAACATTGAACAAACATGAAATAAAACTCATTAAACGAAAGACAAAAAGTAATCCATGAGTAAAAAGCACACACAGGAAGTCTCTGGATTGCGCAATAATAATGTGCTGATTGTTATCATGCTGTGGTTACAAAATAACAAATATTCAGCAATCAAGTGTCAAGGAAATACTGGCTGTTTTTTCTTGTGGTTACGGAGCATAATTTGTCCAAAAAAAAAGTTGTGGTTTCCGATGTGAACTCTTTGAACTGAAGCCCAGGAGGCTCAGCTCTGCCACATAAACAGAACTTGTTTGAAATGGCCAAGCGCCATGAACAATAGACATAACGTGAAGAGAAGAACAGGAACCAGTACCAGATACAGCACAGCAGGGGCAAGGACACCATTAATATGAGAGGTGTAGATTTGGAAATATTCAGAACAAAGAAATAGAGATTAAATAAATTCTTAAAACTAGGAGAGCAGCACAACAAATCCATCAAAATTTTCTCTCCTTTCATGTTTGTGCAACTCTCCCTGTCCCTCCCTCTTTCCTTTGAGACACATCCCTTTCTACACGCTATGAGTTCTCTTTTGTTTAGGTCAACCTTTCTTTTTACCGTCTTCCTTTTTCTCTCTATCAAATTCTTTCTAGTTGGCAGCTGGTGAACTTATATAATATTTTCAGCTAAGGAGGGGGTGAGATTGACCATTGCTTTCACTCACAGCCTTATCAGTTTGGACCATGACTATGGCGCCGATTTAGATAATAAGGCAGCCTGTCAACACTTGCCACCACACACACAGCCCTGTACTTTACAGTGAGTAAGAGTATCACAAACAGCAAATATCTCATAATTACACTCTTTAAATTGGCATTAGACTGTAATACAGCTTGCATAATGCTTTCTATCAGGCTGCAGCTTGCACACAACAATAGGCTGTGCCGCAGCTTTTGTCAGGCAATGGAAAATATTTGTCTCCAGTATAGCTCATGGTGTAGATGTAGGGTGGATGAAATGATGGAGTTCTCCTTCCATACCACCCAGGCTGAGCTGTAAAAGCAGCTGGCTGGAGGGAAGTCAAAGTTTCATTCTGCTATTTTCAGCTGTTTTTAATTATTGTGGTTCAAACTCTGTGTAAGAGGTGAGAAAATAGTGACCCACCGTGATACTGCACAAACAGCAAAGTTTAACTTAGGTTAGAGGAGCAAAGAGAAAGTCAGATCTGTGGCAAAAAAAGTAATCAATTCCTCAACATCTTGTCACTCATAATACGTCGCATTTATTACCGTGGTCTGTGGCCTTAAGCTTCAAAAACAACCATCAGGGCCTGTGTCCACTAGCAGCATTATCTTTTGCTGGTGAATTTTTTTTTTGTACAAAACTTGAGCATTTCAGTATTTTCAGTGCTCAGTCCCAAGTGCAAACATGCCCTCAGTCTAGATACTTTTATGCTGCTGCACACAAAGTGCTCTTAATTTAAGATAGTTCAACTTTCCATTCAAAACCAAAAAGGGAATCTGGTGTAACTTTTACAACTTGAAGAACAAATGTTAAAACAATCTAAAAGAGACTGTGACACTGTAATTGAGGCCCCGTTTACACAACAACGTTTCATCTGAAAATGATAAAACACAGAGAAAAACATCTGTGTGTACACTGTCCATCTGCTGATGGACTGAAGACGCTGTAGTAAGCATGCTAGGCCTGTAGGTGGTGTTATAACTGTCTTGTCCAGAAGACGCTTTTGGGAGATCTCCACCATAGAAGAAGAAGTAGAGTTGAGCCGGTCATCTGGTGTATTGGGGAATACTAAGTTAAAAAGTGGAGCAACAGATGCACATTTTGTTGAAAGACAGCCAGCAGATTCAGCAGATTGAGCAGCACAAGCACAACATGGTAGTTTGCGATGATCGTAACAACCGTACTGTTGTCCTGTTGTATGCACGTACGAGGAAGAGTGTGACGTCGGCGTTTCCACTGAAAACACCGGCTTACCGTTTACACTGCAGCAGTGTCGGGAGTGTTTCAGAAAAATCGCACTCTGGAAGCCGTTTTCAAAAGTTTGCGTTTTAGGTCTGCTGAAAGGCCGTTTTCATGTAAATGCGAGGCTGAAACACAACAAAACTTTTGCGTTTCACCCTAAAACCGTTGTCGTGTAAACGACCCCTGAGTTTGTTGGTGCTACCTGCTTAAGAAGGGCGGTTAATGTACACAGGCCCTTTTCAGTTTGGTTCATGCAGAGCTCTAGAAAACATTGATTGTGTATAGACACTTTTTAAAATTTGTCTGGGTGATGTTTTTGTGACTTTTATACTGACAGCAGTATGTAAAATGTGTATTATGTTACAGAGCATCCACAGTTTTATGGAGTTAAAAAACTCAAAGTAGCTTCATTATAAAGATAGCAAGACTATATTTGAACTTTTAGTGTAAAGTTCTTCATGGTTTGACAAAATTACTTGTGAATTTAGACCATAGCAAAAGCAATCCACCTCTTAACAGACATCATTTGTCTTATAAAGCCTTAAACTCCAGGCTTTTGAGTGAGTCAATTTTTTTTTTTATTTGGTAACAGAAACATAACTTAGCGACCAAAAAGGATGTTAGAAGGATACTTTAACCATTGAATGTCATTCTGTCCTTCAGAGAGCTTGGTAGCAAAACAGGCTAATGAAAACTAACTTTAAAAGTATCTGATGTGAAGGTATTTGTGTAAAGCCTCTGACGAAACTGAGATCATTTTAATTTGGTAATTTTAACTGCTCTGAAAAGATGGGCATACCTAGGCTAGACCTCCTTTTTACATTTGCTCTGAGTCTTATTCCATCTGTGTCTCCTGGATGCCTCTTTCATAACCCTAAATGCCTTTGTCCAAAACTGGCTCAGTTTTTTTCCTTCACCACAATAGTCTGCTTCACAATGCAGCCAGACAGTGCTTTTGTAGGGCAGGCTAGAGCCAGGTCTATCATTAGCCTATCTCATTCTGCCTGTGCACTATTCACACACAGGTTGGGAACATGATGTACCCATCAAATAATACACACACACACACACACACACACACACACACACACACACACACACACACACACACACACACACACACACACACACACACACACACACACACAAAGAGAGGAAGGTTAAAATTCAGGAAAATAAGCTTCCACAGCTGAACTCACCTGTGCTGAAGTCAAGAGATTCACAGCAAAAACACACAGTCATACACTTTTACACAAACACTCTCATGATGTCTTTACCCCTGCAGGGCTGCAAAGTAGTATTAGACATACTTAAGTAACACTCTTGCCCCAACCCATTACCCAGAAGAGCTCCTAGGGACTCTGGGAAAGAAAACAATTACCTCTCTGAACTTCTTCAGGTCATAAGGAGCAAATTTTCAACAACACAGCGAGTTATTAGTAGCAGAAAACACTCTATTTTTAAACCACTGGACATCCCAAATTTGGCAAAATAGTTATATATTCTTTCCTGGCTGCACTTCTGTGTTCTCTAGTAAACACATGTGTGCTTCTTGGGTGAATGTGTTTCCCAAAAGTTACCCTGCTGTCATGCAAAGGGTAATGAGATTTATATGAAGAAGCTTCAGCGGGGATTTTATGTCAAACTTAGTTAAGCACCATTGTGCTTTTTTGACCCATTAAACAATTATGTAATGTGGGTGTTTAAGGGAAAATATAATTGGATTTGTACTGGGGTCTTGAACAGCTGCCCCACATCATACAATCATACTCTTAATTGAATTTTCGGTACCTGAGCGTCATCTTAAATTTGTGTCCAATTTAAGCTTTCTGAAGTGTTTACCTCATTTTCAAAGACACATCTCAACACCACCAACCCCCCCTTGCTGGGAATGCTTGTGTTGTGCTGCCATCTTTAATTGCAACATTAAAATGGGCCTTTTCTCAACATCTAGAGGATGTTTGAGGGGGTTCGGAAAAATAAACAAGCAATCAACTTCACAGTGAGGACACAGAACTGAGAACCTGTTGTGAAACGTGCTCACACCTTATTGCAACAACTTTGTTTCATCAGATGTATGCAATAAACATCTTAGCTACGGTAAAGAAAATATTTTTTCAGCAGGGGCAGGGCAGGAGCTTGGCAGAAAAAGGTCTAATGTCATATAACTGCCACTCTGAATTACCGTTTACAGTTTACGTGCTCTAAATAGAGCCAAGTGACTGGCAAATGCTCATGAACCTTAATCAAACTCTGACTTTAGTGTAATGAATGTGGTTTCCTGTTTGTTCCTGGTGAGTCCAACTTTCCAAGCGCTTGTTGGGTCCAAGTGTTCCTGCTCTAGGAAAAAGAAGGAAGAGAAAAAGAAAGAGAAAAAAGAAACTGAAGGTGAAAACAGAGACAAGGGAAGAAAACTTGTTTTTCAATGTGATGACTATGCATTTCTATGGCAAGTGATGGGGAAAACCCAGATCGTCTATCTGGCTTTTATGCTGATAAACAAGTCTTTCAAAGGCTTCCTCTCCTCTTCGAGCAGCTTCTCTCGCAGAGGTCCAGTTCGGTCCTTGTCGTAGACAGTGGTCGCTAAATTAAAGGTGGAGCTTCTCGACAAAGCTCTTCTTCTCTCTCTGGATCACCTTTCTGGCAGAGAACAGCCTGCCGGAGAGAGAAGAATGAACAGACGTGCCAAGTTTCAGGGAGTCTGCGATTTTTCTGGCTGCTCCCCAGCTCTGAAAAGGAGAAGCAGAGAGGCAGATACAGAGCAAAAATAACAAGAAGCATCCCGTCCAATGAGGCCTTGCTTCAATCTGTCTTTGTGTCACTGTGTCTAAAAGAGGCAGTCGTACCAGGGAGCAGCCCAGGCCAGTTATACTGTGTATATGTGTTGAGGCATTATGCCTTCCTCACCCCCTGCAAGATAACTGTGCCATCATGTGGAGCAATTAACACCAGTGACATTAGAGGACCTCTTTCTGCATTCCTTCCAGTCTGCTGTCACCGAGAGGAATGAGTCATCATTATGTATACCCACTGGGGTGTTTATGCAGCACTGTTAGGTTAAACAGGGATCCTCTGATGAATAGACACCTCTGGAGCAAAGAGGTTGAGATTTTAGCAAAAAGAGGTGGGATGTTAGTAAAATATGACATATTCTATTCCTCCCTTTCTTCTATTCCCACCCTGAAATGTTACTCATTCCCTTTCCACATTCACATATTCCATCCAGGCTGCCATCCACGGCCCTGACACAAGACTTTCAGCACCCTGAAGTGCACACAAAGACCTGTTTATTACTCGCCTGGATAGAAGGTGCCGCATAAGAGGAAGTGGAGCCTGCAGAAGAAGGGAATTTATGTAACACTCGAGGTCGGGACCTTTCGATGCTTATGAGCTGGCGGCGTGGAAGTCAGCTGGGGTCAGGAGTTTTTATTTTTTTGCGTCAGTGGAGGAGTTTGAGACTGACAGTTGACTCCTGTTTCACCCCAAGTCACAACTCTGGGGTCTGGAGGAGTCAGCCAGATCAGGTCGAAAGAAAAGTACAGATTATATAGATTTAGAAAAAAAACATTAGTACACCACGAGCATTTTACTTCTCAGGTTATTTTGTTAACTCAAGAACCGAGCTCTAGGAAATATTTCAATACTTTTAATTCCTCTCATCAACAGAAACTCAAGCACTAGTCATCTGTGAGGTGTATTTTCTCTCCTTCTTCTACATAGCCCCATCTGCTTCTCAAACTCACCCTGCCCGACCCCGATGTTTTTCACCGATGAATCACCCTCGAGCTTGTTTAGCATAATTTAAGCGCTGTTTTGCTATAGGCTTATGAGCCGGGGTCACAGTGTGTGGGAGGGAAACGGTGCACATACAGGATGAATCTGTTATGAAACTCTGTTTTTGTTTTGGATGCTGATGAGTCGTAAGGAGTCTTGGGTCAGAATGTGACCTTAAAACTACTGCTGGAGCTTATTTAGCATGTGGCGGAGATGAAGTTCCTCAAACACGCCTGGGAAAGAGAGTTGAACTACTCGCTTAGTTTTCAATTTAAAATACAGACCATCCAGTATGTTCTTTGTGAAAATGATGCCAAAACTTACAAAATGAATATGTATATTTTTGCGAAATGATTCAGTAATTTCCATCATTTCATTTCCATTCTGTGAAGAAATGAAACAATAAAAAAAACCTCTCCACAACAGACTTGATGTTGTACACGTACGTGCCTGAGGGTAAACTGTTGTTTGAGGTCGTCTCGGGATTGACCGGTCAAAAGTTGAATGTTCTGACACTTCAACCATGAATAATCTGTGGGTGTATTGTAATGGCTCAGTGCTCCTTCTGATTTCCAAGACAGAGTCCTGTTCTCACCAGAGGTTACATAACAAACAGACACACACACAGCCGTGTGCAAGTGTTGGCAAAACACTGACGATCCTTCCGTGCATATTTTTCATGATTTTACCATCACCAAGCTGAATTTGAATGAACATGTTTTCATCTAGACCCTGTAGTGGTTTTAGTAAGGTGTATTTGCAGGGCTCTCTTTGTTCACAGGTCTGCCTCGCAGCTCTCTGCAGGGAAAAGGATGCTATTGTAACCCGTATCAGTGGGAAATTCAGAGAAACACCCTGATAAAAAAAACAAAGTCTGGGGCTGTTATTCTTTGACAGGCATCAAGGGGTGGCTATAAAAGAAAAATAAGCAAGACTGTTCCTCCTATTCACATTCAAATAAGCTTTCCAGGAGGACATATCAGATTTAGACGAGGCAGGACTTGTCCCTGTGTGTTCTTTCTGCCATGATATCTGGGCCAGTGCATTGAAAACAGCATCTCTTAGCACGTCTCGTGGGGGCTGTCATTTTGGAGCGTCTCTCATTTCCCCTCTTATGTTAGCTAAGCTGAAGTTTGTTTTTTATCAGAACACACATCAGCAACTGAAGTGGATCACATTTTGTGGAAAGCATTAAGCACATACTTTAAATTTGAAATATCTTGTGCGCATACCTGATGCTCACACTATTATAAAGAAAAAAAGGTGAATTAGATCTGTCACAGCTTCTTTTGTAGTGGTAATAAATGTAAAGAGACAACCATGATACAGAATAGTAGGCTAACTATGGAAAAGCATTGCTACACCATACAGTAATGTTGTTATGATAATAAAGGATCACGTGATGAGCCAAAATGACTCTGCCATACAATAACGAGAGTATTTCATACAAAATACAGATGTTCTATAACACTTAACTCACAGGTGATAGAGCTTTGATATATCAACATAAAAATTATTGTTTATTTTTCCACAAGATGGTTAGCTGATGAATGTTAAGAAAATAACATGTTTTCACCAGTAAACCTCTTCTAACAAGATTAAATAAGATAAACTTTTCCGCACAAGATATTTAACCTGTGTGCACAAGATTATAAACTTCCCTCGGATATATATATTTTTTTGTCCACAAGATTACACCTTGTTTTCACCTTTAATAACTCATTCATAAAAGAGAGTTTCATATTACCAAACTATACTAACTTGTTAGCACAAGATGATTAGTCTATTTGCACAAGATAAAGCCTTGTCCCTCAAGATGATTAACTTGTGTGCACAAGATAGAAACTTCTTTTCTCTGAAAAATTAATGTGGGTACAATATAATGGTTTGTTACAGAATTATTCTTATATTGTGTGGAAATTAAGCATTGTTTCCTCTTCCTGCTAGGGAAGAAGAGGTTCATATAAATTAGGTGTTATAGTCGTTCTATTAGGTACAGGCTTATCACCACTGACTTACTAAGTTTTTCTTTTTGCAACGCACTAACAGTCTCATAAGACCGCAGCACCTGTTGTCACAAACACAATGAGACGTGCAGTGTGGGACAGATTAAAGACTTACATTCTGCTTACCATCATGATCCTGTGATAAGAGGCTAACACATTTTGCAGATGTCTGCACTGTTACTGCGGCACAACTCGAAGACGTGTCATCTTATAAACACAGTGGAGCACTTAATCCGGGAGTTCACAACTAATACTTATCCATATTAGACTTCAAGGAAAATGCTAAATGATAGTTTCTATGAACTTCTGTGTTTTGCTTCCACTGCATTTCACTCATTGATAAGCAGCAGTAGCAGTTGCCGTATCCCCCACAGAGAAGTCAAATAAACCTCTGGGTTAACTTAGTCTGATTTGATTTGAACTTCTTTTTATGAATCAAAACTTTATCTCTTTTCTCATTGCTTTATGCACCAGCATGCTCCCCCCAGACACCACTCAAGGTGACCATGTTTTTTTTGACAATTTATCTGAAGAACTGGGAGTACAGCCAGCGCCTCCTATCAGAGGAAGCACTGCCTAACAACAGCTGTGAAAGCCCTCTCCTCCCTCCCCCTCTCCTTCTTTCGCCTCCTCTCGTTTTCTCTTCCTCATTTTTGCATTTTCCTGTTTTGGTGTTTGGTAGCTCTCGGCTCGGCTCGGTCTCTAATACAAAGCGAGAGGCTGTCCTCAGGGGCAGCAGGCCCCAGACACACACAGTATCTGGTGAACTGATGAAAGGCAATCCCTTGGATGCTTGTTATCGGGCTAATTTGCGTGTCTGTCTGCTCCATTGTTTGGCAACTTTGTCTTGACTGTTTTTTTTTTCTCTTTTCTTCTTGCAGACACAGCTTTCATAGCAGAGTCACAGTAAATATCAAAACAACTAGAGATGTTGCAGACTGCAGTCACGGAACTAGACTGCTTCATTTTACCAAAATGCAGGAAATATTACATAAAGTGTGGTTTGCTGTATCTTCTCACCAAAGGAAATATGCATATCTCTCTGCATTTCCTCGACTTTAAGAGGCCTGTCATGAGGAGGTCTTGTCCCTAAGAAAGGTCACGTGAGGAATCTTATGATATATGATCAGTAACGAGTTGACGTGTACAGCTAAAAGCCAACCCTTTTCTTTTCCTTCCAAGCATCAAGATAAAAAGAAAGATGAAAAAGATAACTTTAAGCTGCTGCTGTGGTGTAACCTAGTCTGTACTTTACTTACAGACCCAAAACAGATGCTAGATTATTTTTTTCCAGCAATACCGGTTTGATTTTTTTCAACGAAAGAGTAAAAGGGCATGATGGGGCAGCATAACTGTGATTTTTCTGTCTAGGAATACAGCCCAGATCAGCTAAACCTGTGCAGTAAACACCAGTGTTTAAATGTTTTGTGCAATCAAACATTTTAACCACTATTCTGCCTCCGCATACATTTTTAAATGACAAGCAAACTGCTCACTCGTAAGCATATTTTCCTCGATAAACAGCAACACCTCCGCCAGAAATAGTTGAGCAAGCACCAGACGACAACTTGCAATGACGAGACAGGTCAGAGACAGGATAATAACCCAGAGGGAGGGTTTGGCTGTCCTGAAGCATGCCAGTCAGGTAGGATTTACTGCTCAGAGACAGTGTGACACACAAGAATAACAATGACTGTAAAAGGTGGAGGGGTACGGCATGGACAGAGAAAGATAGAAACTATGCAGAAATACAGTGATGTGCATTCAGGAGGTAGCAAGACAGATATATTTACACACTCTGAAACAGTATTTAAATATTAAAGGGGCACACACTGTTTCTTTTGTGGTTATTGGAGGAGTATCCTTGTTGTAAAGGCTGGCTGCTACCTTGCAGGCGCCACATTGTGTGCCTCCGCCTGTGGTTGAGCTGTAATTACAATCGTACCAAGAAAGAACACCACAGTCATTATGACGGTGTGAAGAGGCCAATCAGACACAGGCTGGAAAACAGTGATAATAAGATGGGATTTTTTTCCCTTTTTTTTTAGCTGTGCATGCATTTGTTTTTGCGTGGGGGGTGTGGTAGTCAAATTGCTTTAAGTGGGAATATATAAATGTGTGAAATACCCAGTTTTTGTTTTACTTCTGCAAATTTCGAATCAGTTCCTGGAAGTAGCTTTCACAAATAAGTTTCAATTATCATTCACAGCTTAGCTTCTTACAATAGGGGTTGTGAAATGTCACTTCTCTTTATGGCAATGTAAAAGATGACAGGAATGCTTACTCTTTACTAACGTGCTGAAAGACACGATCTGTGATCTGTGACCCTATCACAGATCTTAAAAGATCCTATAAATGTGTCAGTCCAGATTTGATTGGCGTCATTCTTACCTATACTGTCGTATACACATTGTTGATATCAGACCACAGCTCTATGAAGATGGATAGTTTTATTACAGGTAGTATAATGATATAGCTTCAGCTGCCCCAGACAAAACACCCTGGCAGAGACCTGCTCAGGTGTGCAGCAACAAAAGCCAAGCCTGGCATGTTTCTCCTGTTTCATGATGCCCTGCGGCATGCGCTTGTGCTTTTGCAGGGCCAAAGCCAAAGACAACCGTGCATAAGTATCCTGCTCCAGAGAGTCATGCACGTGACTTAGACCCCTTAACTTATCCCACACCTCTCCTGTCTTCTCTGGGTTCTTACTTCTCAAGGTATTTGGAGGTTTTATGACTCTCGGTATAATCTGCCTAAATAAAAAGAGTTTAAACTTTAACCTTAATGCACTCCTCCCTTCAATGCATGTGGGAAACTTTGTCATAAAACACCTGAACTCTCTGATTTGAGAATGAAGATAGTGTGTGACAGCTAAGTGGCGCACAAACACCCACTTGCGCTGGCAAATCTGTCCATCTCGAACACAAGAAAGGACTTCTGTGCACTTCTCAGGCAGCAAAGCCAGATCTGATTAAAGATTTTACGTCACTTCTAACTTTTGTTCCAGAAGACTTAAAGCGTAACAATCATCTTATTTTTGTTTTTCGTTCCCAGCTGTTTCAAAAGAAGCAGTGCTGTTTGACGACAGAGAGTGACGTCCTCAAATTGAGTTGGCAGGATGTCCTGGATCTCGGTTCTAACCCATTTAATCCATAAATCTTTTACAACATTTTGTTTTTAAAGTAAAGATCCATCACAAAAAGACATCAATCCTCGTGAGGTGTCAGGATGATAAAGAGCTTTCTGTTTGTGAACGTGATCTTTGGCTTGCCAATCCACACAGCAACAAAAAGAGTGCGTAGTGCATGTGCACACTTGCCCGCCTGTTGTGTATATGTGTTTTATCTGCATACATCAGACCTGAATGTGTGCATATGCACGTCCATCTCTTTGTTTATATGTTTTGACGACATTGCTCTTTTTTTTATCATGCATACTGTTTGTGTGCAGGAACATCTCAATGCTGTTCCCATGCTTGGATGCACACCTTGGCTTGCACAGGGCTGTATTTGTGTACCTGTGTGTCGAGTGTGCATGCAAAACAGATCCAAGAGTGCTCTCTGCTTTCATAAGTGAACTTTGGACCCCTTGGGTACACGTTGGAGGCTGGCCAATCCAACCCACATTGTTTATCCAGGCCTTTATACAATGACTGGGATGGTAGATCGTGTTTACTCACTCTTCTGTGCAGCTTGGAGGCCAGGAAGATGACATCTCTGAAAGACAATTTGTCTTGTGTACTCTGAACGACTCCAAGTTCAAGAGTCATTTTCAAGTAGAAATATTTCCTGTTTGTTTCCTGAAGCAGGCTTGAACCCTGATTTTGCTTCCAGCCAGTCATCTGCAACATATTCCCTTAATTTAACAACATTTTATATTTATTCTTTTGTATAAATGTAAAAAAAAGACATAGCTATGTGTTTTTATTTTAGGGCAGCACATAAGATCTTCCCTTTGGGCCTTTTTGCAATTCTTCAGTCATTTAGGAACATTTTGTTTGTACAAATTGCGAAGTAGTGGCACCATTAGAGTGATATTTCAGCAACTGCAGCACAACTTACTCCCTTAGTTCAAACATTTGCATTCATTACAAAGTGGCATGCTCAATGAGCTACGGCTTAGAAGTGATTTTTCAAGGAGAATCCCATTAGATAATGAGAGACTCATTTGTGCAGTCACAAACACTTACTGCTCAAAGCAGCCTGAACAAACACACACAGCTGGAAAAGACAGTGTTGTGACAGAGTAAATGTTTCTACTTTTATTTAGTTTATGGTACAATAGTTTATTGCAAAGTAAGGATTCATTGCATGATGCATGTGCCTATTTTTTTTTACTTTAAACAATTAAACCAAGTACCCTGTCAAGTCCTTATCTGTTTTCCATGTCCTTAACTTGGAGTGCATGTCTTTAAATGGACTGTGACCAAGAGGAAAAAAAGAAAAATCCTGAAATGACCAATCAGGGTAGCTTAAAAGATTTGCGTCTTTGTCTGGGGGGAAGGCTTCTTGGTTGTTTGAAGGCAGGATAGGTTGGGGTTCCTGTAAACTCCCAAACAACTTCTCAGCTCAGCACTGCACCAGGCTGGATATCACAAAGTTCCCGGTTTATTGAGATCACACAGCCGCTTTTGATGCTGATCCTTCCTCTGACTGAGCCACATCCTGAAAAAAAGGGCTTTTTGTTACGCAATTAATCCTGTTGGATTGATATCAATCATAAACACAAGAAATGGTTGAAGATATGAGATCTGGAGCACTGGAACAAGCTTCAAACCCTAGAGAGCACTTGAGACATTGTCGGGCTGAGACATGGCTGTGGTTGTTAGCTCCCTGCTTTGCGAAATGCAAGACACTAGAGCTATCATACCAAGTTAAAGCTATAAAGACACACTGTAGACATAAGGCCTCATTCACCAGCATCTTCCTGAGCTCTTATTTTAGATTTACTTTTTGGAAGGCCTCCTAGAGAAGAATTGTTTACACTTGCTTTCTAAAGTTTGAAGCTCATACTTGGTGTTCTCATTCAGTACATAGGTCAGCAGGTAAAGGAGGGTTGTGTGTTTTCCATGGAAGAAATGAGACTGCAGTGTCTTGTGCATGCACAGAACCACACAGGGTTGAAAAGGGAAGTAGGGACATGTTGCAAAACATGTACATTGAATTTTGAAGCAATTACACACTTCACTTCAAGTAAAAGGTAGCAGTTCTGAGATAGGGGTAGTGCTGCAGAAAGTGAAACATGACCAGGCTGATTTATTTCATCACATTTTTTGACCTCAGCAAGATAATGTGAACAAACTCATGTGATGATATCACCCCCACAAGGCTGCAATCAATCAGCAGTTCTAGCCAGAAGAAGGAAACGCATCAGAAAAGGTGAAATGAGTATGTTTGCCCTGAAATCTGGGGAGTTAAATTCTCCTGTGACAAAAAAAAAGTCACTTCTAATTTTTGTTAAACAAACAAACAAAAAAGAAACATTTGACAAAACTACTGCAGAGAAATGACTGAAGACATGTGAAACACATGTGTGACCATTTAAAGCTGACTGATCTACTTAGCTGCAAAAAGTATATTGTATTAACTCTCACTTAGAGCAAAATGTCATTTCACAACTTAGGATTATGCAGTTAAACCCAACATTGCTAGATAAAAAACTGAAGCTGATAAAATTTGAGTAAGGAAAACACAGAAACCAACAATTTTGTGATGACATACCAGCACTCCAGTGTGAGTTTTAAAGTTTTGGAGTGTTCTTGTATTCGGCTCATAGCTAAGAATAGATCCCAGAAAGGAAGACTTTGGTGATTGTCAGAGTCTACTCAAAAACTAAATGGGCTTTAAGACAAAATTTCTGTTGTGAAAACATTATGAGGCTTACAGTGACACTAATACACTCACGATAAGGTTTAACACCCCAACACAAATCAAGCAAACAACCATCCCCAGATAATCACTTGCTATTTGTGCATCTGCATGTTTGAATCAGACTTCTGCAGACCGCCTCCGCAGTGACAGTGAAACCCTCACATACCACTGGTATGGGGGCCCTATAGATTGTTGTATAATAGCATATCATCAGTTTCACATGTTTTTTCAGGCCCCATAAAGAACATAGGCCAAGGACAGATTCATGTATACACAATCAGTACCGTGTAAACCACAGCTGTAGCAGAGAAATCTACTGATGTCCACACTTATGATGAAAATTTATCATATATTAAATGATGAAGAGGTTGTTCTGGTGGAGGCTGTGTGGATATCTGCATACATAACTTTAATTATTTTTTCATGGGCTGCTAATGAAAAGCACAAAATCAACATTCATCATAATATCACGCTGTTACTGTTTCATAAGGAACACGTAGCGTTTTCTGAACAAGAATAAGTTAATACTCTTAACTTTTCTTTGAAAGTGTTTTGTAATTAACACTTCCAAATCCTCATTAACTTTCCTGAATTTCCCAGTAAGAACAATGATGTAATATATGTGTTTACGGTCTACACGTATTTGTTTCACAGCCTTCACACGGGTGGCCAACATCTGGATATACATTTTAGTTGTTCAGCATGGCTGCCTTAATTGCGTTCCCTCATTAAGCTCTTTTTAGTCTTCTTCCATTAAACTACAACATGTTAACATTTAAGACTCGGGGCCCCCACATCTGCTCTTCTTGTCGTCTGTGTGAGCCTGTCCTCTGTCGGTAGGGATCCTCACCACACAGACAGGCTGAAGAAACATTGCGTACACCATGTTCCCTCTTCTCTGTGTGCATGAGAGCCACAGTGTGCAGTTGAATGGTTTTAATTTGTGATGCTATTTGAAAGGGAGACTTGCTAAATTTATGAGTCCCCTCTGAAAAGAGGAGGGAAAAGAGGCTGTGAATAGTTTTGATCTGAATGTATAGTCTGATTAATGTGTATATTTACATATGAACACAGTGTGGTGTGATTTGCAACTGCACAGATGCTGAGTGGTGCAATTAATCTGAGTTTTCAGCTGCTTCAAGATAAAACACAAACAGGGGGTCGACGCCCAAAAGTTAAAGATCTGAACTTTTAAGTGCCAAAAACAAGAGTTTCATTCACATTCCTGTATTGCACCTATAGACATTCAAAGACTCTGAATACACTATGGCCTTGATTTTAGAAATACACTCGCTATACTGTACAACCCCTACAGTTCATTTGTATGCCTTTCTATTATTACCACTAAGATTTACGGCTCTCCAGCCTAAGTCAGAGCACGTTTGAAAAGAGAAGAGATTGAATTATGATCTGACTCATTCTTGTGTTCTTGTTCAAGAAGAATAAGATGATCTGTTTGGCTTGTAGAGATCAGTGAAAGGCAGGCTGTTGAAACTTCCTCAGGCTGAGGATAAGTAACCGAGCAGAAACATAACTTTGAAAACTGCTGTCTTTGAATTGGAGTCTGCAGCCACATAAGAACACTGAGGGTTATTTTTTAATGATTTAATATATACAGGAGCATATATTTTAATTTTCCTCTCAGAACTACTTGAGATACTTCATTCTGTGGTTGACAGCAGCACAATTGATGACCATGTTTGGACATCACTGTGGTGCTTGGAGATGTTAGTCATCTGGATGCAGGAAGGGCCATGGTGGCGGAAATAAACCCTTTTTTTAAATAGTGAAATACAAATACTTATGTAACAATGTGACTAATAATAGACGTGACATTATATTGGATGGAAGTATCGTGTTGCTCTCAATCTGCTTGGATATAGTTGGCAATGTTGGCTCATTTATGTTGCAACAAGTTCTTTTATTTACACTAAGGTTATGAGCCTGTTTTGAAAATATCAGATACTTTTTTTTTTACTGAAGTACAAATTGAAAATAATTAAAAAACACTGAATAACATGTTACTTTGAAAGTTACTTACCTCAGCTGTAGTTAGCATGATGTCAATATGTGTAACAGGCAAATTAAAGAGATTTGAAAAAGGGCAAATTCACTTCCAGTAAAAAATATTTCTAGCATGCGGTAGTGATGTATCTATAATAAATGATGTAGCTAATATATATTTTTGATATCTTTTCACTTGAGACTATACCTAATTCCACTTTCCTTTAGCAATGACCGCCAATGACTCGGCTAGAGTTACCCGTGGGAACTTAGTCACCGCTCCATCATCGTTTTGCAGGTGACAGCAGATTGGCTTCAGAGCTCAGCGGAGGAGCCTGCTGGAGTCTGTGGGAATGATTCTGTGTTTAGATGACACTGGCGGTGAGAGTTAGTGGGATGTCTGTCATCCAGTTAAATCCAGTCTGCGCTGACGAGGCCAGACGTGTGAGAGCCAGCACGTATGCAAGCTTGTATCCAACCACACACATTGACGTACACACAAGCAAACAAAAACACGAGCTAGCACACAAACACTCACCAGGTGGGAAGAGTCTTCGCGAGTCCGCATCCCTCCAGTGTCCCAGTTGCTGGTGACTTAGGTCACGCAGCTGCAGAGTCAAGCAGACTGAACTATGAGTTGAAAAAAAAAGATGTTGAAAGTGAGAAATGGATTGAGAGAAGTTGAGAGAGAGCAATAGCAATTAAAAGAGATAGTAATATCATAGTGACAGGTGGAAAAAAGGTAATGAAGGGCAGAGGGAGTCTGGATATTATTGTTGGCGAGAGGTTGAGGGTATGAAAAGAAAACCATAGTATCTAGTTTCATTCACACGCTAGATTTGACCTGAATACTTCACTTGTTTGTTGCTTTTTTTTTAATCAACCTGCCAGGACAAAGGCGTCTTTCTGGCACCCAGACAATTAAACGAAACTGATCCAATGCAGCCGAAATGTGGTGTCTGGAAGTGGTGTATACACCAGTCATTACACCCATCTAATTTTTTTAGGTCAAACAAATTTACTTCTTATTCCTTAAAAACACTCGCAAAGCAATGGCATACATTTTCCTAAAGAAACTATTGTTTGAAAACGAAGAAGCATAGCATGCTGCCAGCTAACACTGAAACTTAAGTCAATGCTTGCAAATGTTGACCATCAGTGCTTTTTAACAACAGTTTTTAAATAATCCTTCAAAAATGGTTGTATTGATTATTATAAACTCTTATAGCATAAAGCTGAATATTTCATTTGAGAAATTGGGCTCTTTCTGAAGCTTTTTAGAAAACATGCAGGGCCAAGCTATCTGTGATGTTAGCTAACTTGTTTCTGTAGCATACCCTTAGGGTAAACAACAAAGCCACCATATAACGTACATACAGGTTTTATAATCCCATCCATTGATTGGTGTTAGATAGGTCAGCAGAAAACAAAACAAAAAACAAAACAAAAACAACAACAACAGCAACAACAAAACAACAACAACAACAACAACAACAACAACAAAAACTGGCTCAGAGCCTTTTGGCAGTCATCTAGCCTGAGACTGTAATTTTCCACAGACTGGTTCAGAGATCACTTCTCCACAGTAATTTCCTCTTTTTTTTACCTTATGGAAAAACTTAAGGTGTTTTGTTGGTAGAGAAGATGCTGAGTCCTCTCCAGCAAAGATGCCTCTCTGATTATGATATGACACTGCCAGCTCCATTTTACTAACGGCTTTTTGATATGAGGATTGTAGCCAGGCAGATGACCCACTTTGCAGTAAAAATCAAGCCTGCCAACTTTGTGCTGATAGCGTGGTAAAACTGGTCTATTTCCTTGGATTGGTTCCACGTGAATCAATCAGCTTCACGGCTCTTACAGTACATACCCATTTTTCAGCATTTCCGTGATAGTGTGATAAATTTTAGTGCAGTATGTACCCATTAGTATGACGTCTGCGATTCCTAGCTGAGGCAGCTTAGATCAAAGATCTACAGCAGCTGAGGGTAACAGTACTCTACTGAATACAGGCAGATGAATATAGACAGATGGCAGCGCAGTGAACTCTGTGACCTTTTGTTCTTGGAACTGATCCAGCGATGTGTTTACTTCAGGTGCCATGCAAAGGTGCAGCTATCAAGACTTTCAGGTGCAACTGTTCATCCTTTGTGTTTCCCTAAAAAACAAACATGTTTCATTAGCAAAAGCTTTCTCCTGTTTTTTATTTTTTTATTTTTTTTTATTTTAATTTACTTCAAGAAATTAGAACTGACTTACCAAGAAATAAACCAAAGACGAAGCAATGAGCAACTCTCTCATACTGTCTGTGTTAAACTAGTGACCCATACACAGGCAAAGGGCTCCGACATGGCTAATAACTTCGTCCACTACTATTTAACACTGCATGGACAATTAAGCCCACAACCTTTGACCTTTTGTCGAGCATCTGCAGAGCCATTAGCATGATCACTTCACTGCATCCACATCCTGAGAGTCTAATCCCTTGTCTTTAAGCGCTTACAGTCTTGAGTGTGTGTTACCATGTGTGCTCATGTTTGCACTAAAACACAGATGGGAATCTTTGGGGCTGCAGGCTCGGACATACTGTAAGTTCTTTGTGGGTGTGTGTAGGGGTTCACCACATTGCAGTATTCCCCTAATGCTCCTCTCTGAGCTCTGACTCTTTGTCAGTATTTTCACAGTAAATTTAGCCAGCACCGTTCTCCCAGTTTACACAAAGTAAATCTTTACATTATGGCCCGAGGCTGTCTATCTTCTGCTGAATCACAGCCTAGTGCCAGGAGTCCCTGAGCTTGTTAACTACAATATACTGCACACAGTACCATTTACTGCAGTCCTCTTTGTCCTGTTATAAACTGTTATCAGTTTCACTGAGGTCTACTGCAAATGAAGTCATTATCACTGTGGAAAAATAAAACCTAGCATAGTGATTCCAAGCAAGAGAAAGGAGGTAAAGTGGTATGTTGTGTTGTCTTAAGAAAACCAAACAGCTCCTCCTGTGTCTCCCAGTAGTTGTAAAGTTCAAAATGCCACCCAGGCACATGTCACATTTCTGAAGAGATCCTTTAGGAAGGGTTTAACAGGCTAAATACAGAACCCCAACATAAGGAGGGATGTGCATATGTGAAAACACACACACACACACTCACACGCACGCATGCTTGTTGTGTTCCCTGATTTTGTAGCAGCTGCCTTTAGGGACAAACAAGAGGAAATAGTTCATTGTTTTCTACCGCAAAAAAGTCATAATTAAAACCTTCCTACAGCTAAGTATAGCCCATTAAAAAGTTATTCCTTTGGCGCCGGTAGCCAACATTTAGCCAAACCTCTTAACTCTGCAGCTCAGACTCAGAGTAATGCTGAGCTCATGACATGATGCTGAAACTTTTAAAGCCGTAATCACTTACGTAACTAGACCATAGGGGTCTGCATTCGGCAGTAATTCCATAAGAACATAATCTATATAAGGTTCAGCAAAACTCATATTTGTTTCCTTTATATTACACTTGTTGTTATGATATGACATTGAAATACTTCCCTTTCCCCTCTCATAGACGTTAGTGTGACCAGCCCTCTGTCTCAGTTGATCCAGACAATACTGATCGTGTATGAGGAGATAATTGTCTGAGGACATGTAATCACCTGGCACCACTTGTGTGGCACAGAGACAAAAACAAGACACTCCCTATAGTTTTAACTGTAAAGATATGTGACCATGGACTTTCCTTCATACTACTGGTCTCAACAGATGGAAAGTTTTAGCTCACAGCAGTCTCATCTGTAGTTCTGAGCTGAAAAGAAAATGATTGAAATAATCTACAGATCAGTGCTTATTATCGGAAAAACAATTCACCTTTGAAGAAGAAAATGTGGTTTTAAGGATGATGAACCTTGAAGAAAGAAATGAGAAAGATGAAATCCTACCAATATGACTAAGCTAAATACAGAAGGATTAGATGTTCTCAGTTAGAAATCCTGGTTTGATGGGTGTCAACATTCTTAATAAAAGTCATCCATGTCCTCTGTACAAGTCTGTTCAGATGCAGATTAACTGTTAATACTACAAACTACCATGACTTTGATTGAATGTGGTTTAAAGTGGGAAACAACCATATCTTAATATCCAAATTTCCTTAGTTATTTATTTTATTCTTCCTAAGTTCTATTATACATTGAACTATTGAGATGCTTGACACTGCTGCCTAATATTGACACCAAGCATCTACACCTTAGTTGCACATAAGAACACAAAGTTAAACCCCATCTAGGGATAAATATTGAAATACATTTTTAAAATCCCAAAAGATGCTCCTCCTGAAGGGCAACATGTAGTAGCTAGTTCCACAAGGCTGCCTGTTATATAACTCCACAGACGTCTAAGCACTTCAATCCACACACATTATCGAATGTCTCCATTAGCAGAAAAAGGATTAACTACGGACAGAGGTGTGAGACATTTACACAGACCTGTCAAACGAGAAAGCCTCCTGTGATAAATTATGACAAGGACAGCTTACCTTTGGTGTTACACCTTTTCCTGCAGCAAAAGCTCTACAAACATTACTGCATAAATTACAATGTTGCTGACAAGAGGGATTAGCTAACTGACGAGCATGTATGCTACATAAGAATCTGAAATGTTACATAAAAAGCACTGAACTAATTTGTCTGCCTGAGCATGATTTTGCATGTGAATTGTAGACAGTTGTGTAACAATTTCTAAGTAGTCTTAATGTTTTTGCTCTTTTTTTGGTGTATCTCTTGTATTCTGGGTTCACTAAATATTGAATAAACTTTTTGAATAATTTGTTTTACATTATGGAATAAAGGCCAAATTATCTATTCTTTTTGGGACAGGAGATGAATCATTTTATTTGTCTGTGTGAGATGAAACGTCTGGCATTATTTCAGAAAAGTCCTCTTCATTGTGACTCTGGGGCTATTGTGTACCACTGGATTGGAAACACATCATACAAGTGCCAGTCTGCGCGTGGCACTCACAGTTATAGCTGCATATCCAGAAGTACCGACTCAATTGTCTCATTGTGCTTTGAGAACACAGTAGAACAAACAACAGCAAGCCAGAGAGCAAACAGTCTTAGTGTTTCTGCTTCTTCTCCATTTGGAAGTAAAGATGGGACAGTCTCACACGCGTCCTACTCAGGTTACTCCTGTTGGGACAATGCCTCCCTCTCCTAGGACGCTTTGCGCCCTTCGTCTGGCGGAACCGTCCCCAAGATACTGCTGCCACTACCAGCACTTCAGCTATCCTGAGCGGGCAATGAGCTATTCGCCTCCTTACTCACCAAGTGTGTTCAAGAGGCCTGATCGGCGGTAAGTTGGAGGCAGGAGGTGGTCTAGGATTTGACGTATGTGTGAGAGGATGTCTTACATAACATGTCAGTGACACATGTACAAACTGAGGGTAGATCACATAAAGATGGAAAAAACTGCGGTATGTCATGGGTGTGGATGTAAAAGATGAGCTGTGGTAACAGACTTTCTTCTTATTTCTCTGAAGATCTGTTATGATAAATGATACATGCATTGCTGTCTTTTGTGGAGTGATGAAGAGTGACGTCTATCACAGTTGATATATAACCATAACAGTTCTGTCATCATTTTCTGCATGCACTGCTCCTTCGATGTAACCTTTCCACGTGAAGTAATAGCAGTGGCGATCCAAGAGCAGAAATTGACATCCTGTTAGATTTATTGAAACCTCATGAGAAAGACCAAGGCCATGTGCCTGGTTTATATTCATAGCTCTGGAGTCTTATGGGTGATGTGATAATAATGACTGCCTCTGGGCCTTCTGCTGTATGTGGGGTGTTCAGTATTCATTAGATGTTACCGGGCCTATTGGCCACAGTGACAGTTTCCTCTGAGACGGCCGCTGGCTGCAGCCTATGGCAGGCCTGTGTGTTCTCAGACCACACACTCATACACGCCATGCATTCCTAATTGTAAAAGGGCAGATGGGATGTGAACAGTATAAAGAGGAGAAATGTCATCTCTTTGAATGAGACATGACCCCTCAGTGATTGTTATTTACTCTGTAGATTTCATCACCAGGGATTTTTCTTGAGCTGTTTGTGGTCATCTTGAATTGGTCCTTCCAAACCTCAAATTCTGCTTCTAACAGAAGTTGTGTTTGGCGGCGTGTCTCAGCCTGATTCTCGTTCAGCCATTGGTTCAGATGAATCACGGTATTATATAATGCCGTTGGCTCTTACACAGGGGACATCTGATGGAAAGCATTGCCCATGGCCTAGCTTAAGAGTGACTCACTGGCACGCCCCAAACATGGTCAGGGAGCATGAGTTCCACTGAAATCTGAGCAAATTTTTCTCTCCAAACATTCTCGTAGGCCAGTGGCTTTGGCACTTGAATTGTTTAGAAACACACAGAGTCGGTTTAAACTGGAATAGTTTGTGTTGTGTGTGCATGTCCACCACTTATTTGGATTTATTTTGGAGCTGTTTGAGCATGAAGGATTGAAGCACCATATTTAACACTGTCATCATCTACTGCATATGACTCATCAGGCATTCTTTACTATATCTGACAGCATATCTTTACAGTGTAGTATAGCTCTTCTCTCTGCAGTTTCTATAAGTGCATTTCAGAGTTAGCCGCAGGCGATCAGAGTGACTCCTCCCCAAACCTAAATGGGACTATCACAGCAGGGCAAGGTAATTCAGCAGCCCCTCATCACCAGAACAGGGCCTGATATTAAACCTGGCAGCTGCAGTGTCACAGCATGAAATCTAAGCCGACAGGCACAATGGGCCCTGGTACCCAGTCAATGTGCTCTCTGCTTAGCCTTGTTAGGCCTACCCAAAGTCAGCCTTTCTACGCTAATTGTTTGGTTACATAACAAAAAACATTTTCTCAAAATAACATTGCCTGCCTTTGCTTAAAATACAATGATCATAACACAGGATCCTTTTTCACCATCTTTCATTGCACTGTGTTTCACTGTGCTGTTTGGACCTTATTCTTAATAAGTAAACTACACTTGTATTGTTTGTATGGAAATGCATGGACTTCATGGCTGCAACCTCATTTCTATTAATGAATGACAACAGCTAAGAGTAGCAGGAGATAGTCAAACTGAAAATCCAAACCTGTTAGCAGAGCATTAGATTCATTTTGACAAGCCTGTAATACTCTACAGGTCCTCTGTGTAGAGGCAGAAAAATCATCCTGCAACATGGGCTTTCTAATAGAAATTAAATTGGCTTATGATCAGTTTTGAATCAGATAATTGCAACAACAAAGGGACCATTATGTGACAGCTGAGAGGTGCTGAGCAATTACATTACAGCTATTAAAACGTGCCTGGATTCCCTGGTGAAAACAAGGTCTATTGCTCTATAAAAGCTAAAATCAGTGCTCAGTGGATTGTTATGGGAAAAAACACACACACAAGATATGCTTTTTTTTCTCTGTGTTCAAGTTCTACCAGAAACTGTTCATGACATTCCAGGCCATAGTAGTTGCGTCATGTGTCACAAGACTGAAGTCAAAAGGTTAAGGAACAGGGCCTCAGTCTGGTGCAAATTATGTTACCTATATGTATATTATTTGGGACTAATCTGCGGTGAGCGGGTGGTTATACAAATCACAATCCCAAGCGTGCTTTTACATTTGCATGCTGTGCCATTATTTCCAAACTCAAAATCAGCCTTTGATGGAGGATTGTGTTTTCTTTATGCATAAAGGAGGCTCTAAATCAGCCTCCTTTATGCAGGCTGATTAAATGTTTGATAATGTTGTCCCTGCTGTGGAGAATAAATCACTATTATAATTTGTACGTAAATGTCCTATTTATCATAGCCTGGCAGTAAAAAAAAAAAAGCTTACAATTACAATTTGTGGTGTCCATGTTAACCAAATGATGCTGTTGATAGTTTTCATATTCATTCTGTGCATTAAAAAACATATACAGCAGCATGCTGATTGTATTGAAAAACAGGCAAAAAATTCAGAATGTACATGGAAAATTTTCCACAGGTTTCCAATTAAGTTAAAAACACTCTATGAAAGATATATGGTGAAGTTGGGAAAGGTGTATGGAAAATCCCATGGTAAACATCCCATGGTCTTCTTCCGGGAAGAAAACCCTTTTACCATCATTGTCCCATATAGGTCGCTGTATTCTACATTTTCACCACTAGAGGCCGTTGGAGTTCAGACGGAGACTGATGGGAAATTTACCGGGAGAGGAGATGGAAAAGTACCTGTGCAGATATCCATGCAAGTGTAGGGAGACTGCAGAACATTCCGTTAAAGCATGGACTGTAACAACAATAAAGGGAAGGGAACATTATGATACTGTTGTCACTACATATCGAGTAATCAGGGACAGTTTGTTGATTTCATAAAGTTGTGACAGAAACACATGATAGATGAAGAGACGAATGAGTAATTTTTAAAACGATACAAAATTTATTGATTTATTTATTCAATTTGGTTCTAGGGATTCACATTAAACTCAAGTAAGAGAAATCTGTCTGTGGCCAAATCTGGTGCACTGATCAGCAACACAAATTCCAGGTTAATGTCGTGAATACACTTATTCTCTTGGTTTTAATGCAGTTCGATTCACTGAAAGGGTTTTCGGTCTGTAGGTTAACTGTAGAGTGACTGAAAGGTTCAGGGGGAGGGCAGAAAATGCTGCATTCAAGTGCTCGGAGTAGTTGCAAGAAACACCACTTTATTGTATTTATTGTGGAGTATATGTACATCTTGGGAAACTTTTGAGCTGCTTTGAAAACGTGACATTGTTTCAAGCAATGATAATATCAGGTATTTGATCCAAGACAGGTTCTGTAGTAGAACATCTTACAATTACCATAACTCTACATTATGGTCGCATAAGTATAACTTTTACAAAATATGTCCACCTCTGATATCATTGCATTAAACCAGTTGGGGTTCGTGGCGTTTCATAGTTGTGGGCTGTAAATTCCTTCACATCTGTTTTATGGTCTGAGTTATGGGTTGTTACATTATTTTATTCTGCACTAAAACATCAGCATGACAAAAATAAACTAGTCGTTAAAATCAGTGTTCAACATACAGCAGTAAATTCCAGCAGCTAGTGTCGTGTTTACGCTACCATCTGTACGTGACCAACCTTGGTTTGATATTTGCCCCTCTCGGTTTGTTGTGTAAACGGCATATCTGAATGTTTTTGTTTAGTTCCTGAAAGCCGTTGGGTACATGAATGCACCACGAAATCTGACCCACTAGCTAATTTGAATAATGTATGCACGCGTCAGATGACGTCAGGAGGCGAGCCATATAAAAATCAGCCGGAGGCAGAAATAGCATCAGACAGTCGCTTGTTTAAACCGGCGAAGCTTATCCCACGACACTGCACTGCGCTTGAACTGCAACCGCTTTAGTGCATCGCTCCGAAGCAAAAGACGAAGCAAATCCGGATTTATAAACTTAGGTGACAGACAGTCGCAAACGTGGCGAGAAGTGTAATTCAAACGAGTTTGGTACTGAACATGAGCACGGAGATGTTCGCGAAAACGCCAATGGAGGTTGCCGTCTACCAGTTGCATAACTTCTCCATCTCTTTCTTCTCCTCGCTACTCGGAGGAGACGTTGTATCGGTCAAACTTGACAACAGGTAAATATCCGACACCGTCAGCACATCCTTAAAAGCAGCATGTCGTTGTCATTTGTTGTTGCCCTCTTTGAAATAAATCGCAGCACCAGTCTATTGTCATGGCGAAGCAGGCCTGCAAATACTGTAGCATGAGTTCAAATCGTACATTTGCATTCTCTGGTTATGGTCAAATATCAGCTGTGATTCTGTCTGCTGTTGTTTATTTGGACTTTGTACGGATATCTGCTGGTGTGCCTGTACCAGTTGGAATTTCCTCCAACACCTTTGTGCTGGTTACACAATAACCCATATAAAAAAACCTAATCTCACACTCACAGTAATCCCCTCACAGTGTACATTCCACCAAATATTCAAGATAACAGCCGCTGAACTGTTTCTGTTTCTGTTCTCTGCAAGCTTTCTCTTTCACTGTCATACACCAGTGTATTTTGGAAGTACTCCAGAAGATATTTGGTTGGCATAAAGTTTACAGCAGTTGTGACATTGAACCATGAATTTATGGCCTATTTCTCTTGTCTCTTGCAGTGCCTCTGGTGCTAGCGTTGTGGCCATCGACAACAAGATTGAGCAGGCCATGGTAAGCCCAGATAACAACCACAAACGCATCACAAAGACATCAACACCTTCCACTGTTAAAACAGTATGAATTGCATCATACTTGACTTTTTGTTTAGCATTGCACAGTAAATTTTAATAGATCTAAAACTGCTCAAAGATACAGAAAAAAACACAATTTTTAATGGCTAATTGTACATCCAGTTTGGTTTCAAGCATACCTTAATCCTGACCTTTCAGAAGGTGTCTGTCCTTTCTGTTCAAGCAGCTATGTAAAAAGTAAAAACCACAAACCTCCCAAAAAATACATTTTCAACCACGCATTCTGCACACAACCAGCTTTGAGTGAATGCTCCCAGAAGTCCCTGTTACATAAAAGCTGTGCACGCTGCAGTACTGCGTTGTGCATGTGATCACAAAAAAAGGAGACATCAAGTGAATGAGATGAACAGGACGTTGAGAGATAGAGAGAGAAAATGTTTTGTCATTGCAGAATTTTTAAATACCCTCTAGAACAGAGTTGTGTGGTAATATTTTAACAGTCTCTTTATTTTGGAGGGGCATTATTCTTGTAAATAACAAAACTACTGTAAAAATATACTCTCCACTTTTTTAGGGAAACTTAGTCATTCCTTCAAGATATACAGTCATTTAAGTACTGAAAAAGTTTACATATTTACATTGTAACTGATCACCCTTACCTTCTCTCCTTTGACAGGATCTGGTGAAGAACCACTTAATGTACGCAGTACGGGAGGAGGTGGAGATCCTCAAAGAGCAGATCAAGGAGCTGGCAGAGAAGAACAACCAGCTAGAGAGGGAGAACTACCTGCTGAAGAACCTAGCAAGTCCCGAGCAGTTAGAGAAGTTTCAGTCTCGCATCCCAGCGGACGCGCTGTTGGACAATCAGAGCATTCAGCTGACCCAGGACCAGCAGCAGCAGCAGAGCTGCATCCACATCACAGGCTCTGCTGTGTAAGTGGCTCTGCCTTGGGGCGGGCAGAGCCACTGTCTCCTACCAGTAATGGACCTCCGTTTTGAACGCAAGCGTTACAAAAATCGCCGCCCGCTGAGAAACCTTCGACACAGAAGGTGAAGCATTGTGGCTGTAAATGATCGATGGGACACAAAAAGAACTGTTGACACTGATCAGCACAAAACAGAACTTTTAGATGCTCTGACTGGTGTGGTGTCAGGCCCGGCCTCAGACACCGTCCAACTCTTAGTCGTAGTCTCTGTGTAGACAAAAGCGCTGAGAATAGAGAGCGGGCCGACGAAGACACAGCCAAGCGCTTGCTTTAAGACATGCTGAACTCTTCCAACAGCCACCCTTCTGCTCTGGAGGTGGTGTGAGGGGCTGTTGATCGGGCTCGCCCTGCAGGTGCTGCCTTGGAATGTGTTGGGGCGATCACTCAGAGGAATCCCATCAGAGATGGTCCTCTATGCCCCAACAAGAAGAGCCCCTTCATGTGGATTTGTCCTATCTCTAAATACAAGTTTCGAGGACTCCCAGTGACACATTTCAGCCACATTACCAGGACTTTTCCTGTACCTACGATGTATTGCTCATTGTTCATGTACTTTTAAGCATAACACAAATAATCTACAGGATAAGCTAAAGGCAGAGGTGGAAGTTGATGCAGTATAGCCTGTTGAAGCTGGTGGACCACCACAGTATCAGTATACTGACCTGATTCATAAAATGTAATCTTGTGTTGTCTGCAGTTGGGGCTTGCTGCTTGATGGGGACATTAATCCTGCTTTATCTGTTTTTGTTAGTGATTCTGAACAAAAATCAGCTGTTTGTAAAAATAGGAGCAATGTACAGCAGTCTTAAAAGAGTTATTTTGTAATTAAGAGGGTGCTATGTCTGCTCCTCCGTTTGCCAGAGCTCTTCAGAGTCAAAGATTTTGTACATAATCATCCATGGTGGGGATGGCGAGCGACCATTTTTTGCTGCAGATGCACTCCTGACTTTAGCAGCGATGTCCAGTATCTTGGTCGGTTTTCTGCCATGTTGTAAGAACAATGGCATGACGACAGTGCCTGTCCATGAAAAGAAAGGAACACATTTCCACATCGAGCTCAGCTGTTTTCTAGCTACCAAAGACTTTTGCCTTTATTTTCTCACAACAACAGAAGCAAAGCAAACCAGGACCATGTGTAAAAGAGTTCACAGGGAGAAGTCTTGTTTGTAGCTAGAGCTAAAGTTTCTATGTTTTGTAAAGATAACGGTATTGTTGCTGTAATGTATCCTCTGAATGGTTGTTCACTATGGTGTTTGGATACAACTGCACATTTGCAATAAACCTTATGTTTACAGAATACAGCCTGCTGACGTAGTCTTTTTTCTTTGTGTTCTACTGGCTTAGCCTTGAATGAAAAATCTTGTATTTGACATTCAAAAGTTTTATTTATAATGAAACATTTTGGTTGACTTTGTTGTAGAAAAATCCAATCATTCCAGGTCTTACACTTGATAAACAGAAGAGTAATGAATGTTTGGTAAGCTGCTCAGTGCTCACTAACACAGTAGTAATAGGGGAATACCACAGACTGCTGACTGGACCAGACCCTTCCAACATTTTCCTTGTGGTAGTGATTGAGCAGGTTACATTTTCGGCACAATGGGCAGATTTATTCATTGGAAATTCAGTCATAGCAGACAGAGCAAACAGTCCAGACGGCTGTAACAACACTGATGACGAGCTTGTTTTCTGGTCTTGGGATATGAGGAAGCACAGTCGGTGAAGGCATTTTCATTTGGATTTCAGAGTCAACAAAAAACTGTCTGTTCCCAAACTAACCTTAGATTCTAAGAAGTTCTCAGAGCTAAATCCATCACAACTCAAAATCCTTGACTGCATGCTGATTCTGCGCTCACTTTCCGAGCTTTGTTTTTGTGTACAATGTCAGTTTGCAGAGCGGCATGTGAATTGTAGATATGTCAGTGTGTTCTTTTATAAAAATAGCACTTTGGCTCCCTTTATATAGGAAAAACTTGCAATATTAGGAGGGAAACATGCCCCTTCTTTCCAAATCAGAAACAGTGAGACCACTAATGATAGTGAGATAATGATAGCTGGTTGCTGTTGGATTGGAATCTGCTGGAGTGAGAAAACAGTTTGTCCTCTCTGCATTTCCCTTCAGACAGTTTGGCAGCCAGTGAGTGCAGCCTGAGTGTAACTGGATCTGTTGTGGCTTCCCTGGTGCGTAGACCGGGCCCACATCCATGCATCCCAGAGAACAGACACTCAGAGTCACCGCAGAAGATCAAATAGCACAAAAGTAAACACACTGTCTTCATCCTTGCTCACTTTGACATGAGAAACTGTCTTGGTGTGTTGTGACTAAGGCACTGATTCAATGTGAAACCAATGGTCCCGATCAATACAGCTGCTGTGAAACCCACGCTGGATTTAATTAGAGGCAGGCAGGACGTGCAGAATATTGATTAAGGAGAACATTTGTAGAGCAATAAGGAGCACAACAGGCATTTATTGGCTCTTTGGCACAAAATATTTTGAGTTGAAATCGATTTGCTGAATAAATGAAGTATAATGATAGAGGAAATAGAAGTGCAGTTAAATAATACCTGTGCTGATCACTGACACGGCTTGAAAACAGCTAACATCTTAAGATGCTGCAGTCTATGGCTTGCCTCTGAATTCTCTCTCAGCACTTGTTTTGTCTATTTTTGGCCTGGTTTGGTAACATTTTACCCCAGGACCACTTTACTGCATGTGGCTTTCATTTGACATCATCCACCATGATAATCTTCAGGTAGTTATCTGTTCAATCTAAAAAGAATGTGCTATTCTTGTCAAGTTTTAACTCATTTGGATGTGAAAATGTACAACAGGAGCACTTCATGTGATCTATTCCTACTTCCCTGACCTGACTTTCAAAATTATACAACCCGATTTTCCACATGTTCATTGGTGAGAACTTTAGATTAAACATTGATTTTATCCCTGGTTAAAAGCTCCCATACAAATATGTCAGACGTGCTCACATTCATCCTTTGGTTAATGAATGAGGAACTGTTACCAATACTCACTTCCACCGGATTTTCTAAAAAAGGCAAAAAAGTGCACAAGACGTGAGTAACAGTGTTAGTTATTCCACTTCACGTCTCATTAAATACAGTTAAATATTAAAAGTGTGGGAAGAACCTTAGGTTAAGAGTCAAGTTTTAGATGAAGACTTGCAAAACTGTGCAGCCAAGAGAAGAGTTTGTGTTGGATTACTTGTGTTATGCAATGAGAAAAAAAGGAACATCTGGTTCAGATGGAAATTCAAGGGTTGTGCCGGGATAAGCGGAGCTTCACCACAGTGTGGTCGAGTTCGCATGCAGGGGAATAATTTGGTAGGACTGCTTTTCCATGCAGACATATACAACTTGTGTGTCCTCTGAATGTCAGCATATTCATCAGCGTCCAGATGAAAGAGAGAGCTGCATCAAACGAATGTTGGAATTCTGCTGTGTGTCGTTCTGTGCTGCTGCTTTGCCCTGACTTCTCCATAAAAGGCTGCTTAAAGAGTTCCAATTCTTTGATGACAAATTGTTATGTAAGATGAAAAATGGGCCACTATTGCTCCCACTCAAAAGAAAACTTCTAACAAGCTTCAGGCCTCACACAACCATATAACATGATAACATAACATTTCCCCATTGTTTCACTGTTGACAGGTCATAAAGTGAGTGTTAATAAGAGACTCAAAATACACTCAAAATCACACAGATTCACACTGGTTGGTGTAAACCTGTTTGAGCTGTAATAATTTAATCCTGACACACTTTAAATTTATAGCACCCCCATCATTAGATAAGCAGAGATTCATTTTACAGATTGCCAATGGTTTTGGCAGATTTCCAGGATCAGCTCCACCTGAATGATATCAAGTATGTTTCTCTCCTCCGGTACTTCCATGAATATACACACACCAGCCTTACAAAGAAGACACGACTGGACCTCCTTCACATTTCTGTTAGGCTTTGAATTTTGTGCAATGGAATTAATTTTCAACTCATCCCTTGTATGTTTACTGTGTTTCCTGTCACACACTGAACTCTATTTCTGTTCATGTACGATGCGGTGACACGCTTTAATCCACAAAGTTGTCAACATTACAAATGAGGTCAGAGGGTGAGGGTTTGACGTCAATAGATTTAGGCTAGGGGATACAAATGTGCTAGATTGCATGTTTACGTGTTAGACACAACAATCTTCCTGTGAAAGTTTGTGGACATTAATTGCAGTTGCAGACTGCTTAGGGGTCAGAGGGCACTGCTGATTCATACTTTCAGTTAGCATTGCTAGTTGGCAGAGGACCTTGACCCAGTGTGGCAGGGTGCAGGGTGAGGAGTGCCATGTCTTTAAAAATGAAAGTGTTTATCTCACCTGAGGTTTTGTGAGAGCCTGAACTTAATCCAACCTTTTGGTTTGATTTATTACTCATGCCAAATCTTGTTGACTTAAGTGTTATTCAAAGATAAATGAGCCATTCCTAAAAGTTTATTTTGTCCCTAACACTTTATTTGTTGCACTGAGGGTACTGTTCTGAATTATTTAACTGGTTTCATTTTACAATTATTACATAAATAAGTAAAAAAAAAAAAAAAAAAAGATGATTGGACTTTCTTTTAGTTGCTTTTAGGGAACGGAACACTTAAGACAGCAAAATTAAAACAACACATTTCACATTTTAGTGGCTTTAGCCTCTATTACAAGTGATCTCATAAGAACCTGTTATTTTCCCTCATAATACAACAGCTGTGTTTGTGTCCCAGCTGATCAAAGCCCCCACAGGAGTGCTGCCACGCAGGTCAGAACATCTTATTCACAAAGTCAAAAGGTCACACAGGCACTGGTTTCAGATTTACCGTGATACCCCCGCTCATGGCACCGCTGCACAGCAAGAGCCTGCACACGATTTAAAGCCCCCGAACCCCTTTCCTAACATGTGACACATGTAGGGTCAAAGAGGTGATGGTTGCATAACTTGAACAACACAGAAACAGACTTTCCCAGACTGGATTACTGCACAAAAGATCAATTATCCCAAGATGAGCAAATATTGATGAAATGAAAGGAAACAATCTGTGAAATAATCCTTCAACACCATGAAACAAACCTGATTAACTATGTTTTGAATAGATGATGCTTTACAGCTTTACACAAGTTTATTTTCTGGTAACTGATTCGAGTGGTTTAAAGCCAACAATGTGTTAGTTGAGGTTCTCTGGTTGTGGCTCTATGTATAAAGAGTTGTCTAGAGGTCAAGTTCATTTAAAATGCACTGTGCTGTGATGTGCAGCTGTAATTATGGAGAGGCAGTGCCTGGATCTATAATTAACATCTCGCAGGCTAAATGTGACACAAGCAATAAGAATGCAAGTGAACATAACAACATGGAAGACTTTTTTTCTTTTCTTTTTTTGTGGCATGCATTAAAATGAGGGTAGTGGCTGAGAATTCAGTAAACCTCCAAACATGTGCAAAGACAAGAAAGCATTTTACAGTGTTCAGTTTATGGAACATTTTACTGCAGCTTTGTTTATAGTCATATTACTTTCCACCACAAATACAGGCTTTAAAAGTTATTTGGTTTGGTTTTGAAAGGATTATGCAAGCCCCCCTCCTCCATTGTGGTGTATTTATATGACTGTGCCCTTCTGTGAGGTAAACATCCCCCATCCTGTGTTCTAGTTTCAGCTTGTGTGAAGAGTCTTCAGTATGTTTCAGGAAGTTTGGGGTATAAACAGGTTAGGAAATGAACTCCAGAAAACAATGTATTTTTGTTGGATTTCCATGAGGGTCAGTCAAACGTAAGGGAAACAATCATAACAGGTTATTAATAACATGGAAATGATACGTAACATGCCCAAAGACACAACACATGATCATAAATCAATAATGTTTTTAATTTGACAGCCTCAGCTGAGGAAATTTGAATCACTTAGTGTGCAGGCCAATGTAGGACTGACTTCTTTCGTGTATGAGCCGTAAACTGTCTTCACATGAACACAACGTGGCCAAATCCAGGTTAAGACTCTTTTTATTGTGTGCTGTGGGTGGAGCCGGCTGGGTGGCCAAAGCAGCAAGTCATGTCAGGAAAAATATTAGAGAAAGAAAAACAGATGATGATTATAGCAATCACACTGTGACTGTCCTATTTATTTGAGGATAGAAAATTGAGACAGAAACTGAATTTGTTGTGACATGCATGATAGAGAAAAACACTTAAGAAACAAAACACATCTAATTGATTGCAGAGTTGAAGGAGACATATTACAAGGGTGAAACTGTGTATACTGAGTGTGAATCATGTGAACAGTGAAACTAAAAACTTGTCATAATAAAGCTTGTAGTTTCCAAAACTATTTGGAACTTAATAGCAAAACAAATAAAAGCACAATGATATGTTTTAAGATATACTTTAGTTCAGTCAGTCAGCCAGTGAGGGTCACCCTCGTCAAAATCATTTTATATTTGCATGCAATGAGTTATATTTGATAATGTGGCTCTGTTCTGGTAGCCCCCTGTCCTTCCATATGTCGTGTCTGCGTGAAATGCCAAAGCCAGAGGTAGGGAGAGCACACCTCCCCTGTCTTCCATGCATATACATGGAAAGCCAAGGCAGGGAGAACAGTGGCAACAAAGACCCCCAGGGATACATAAGAAGACAGAGCAAGCATCTCTGACAATACATATTACATTGTCAGTTATCCAAAAGGAAAACTGCTCTAATGAAATCAGTGTACCCACTCTGGGTTGGGAGAGTCTTTGCCCCAAGCAGAGGAGTTTTAGTATCTCAGAGTCTTGTTCACTCGTAAGGAGAAATTAGACTGAGAGATTGGGGGCGGCGTCGGGCAGTGATGCAGATCCTCAACTGGTCCGTTGTGATGAAGAGAGAGCTGTTCCAGAAGGGAAGGCTCTCACTTACCAGTCAATATACATCCTAACCTTCACCTATAGTCATGAGCCCTGGGAAGTGACCTGAAGAACAAGGTCATTAATACAAGCAGCTGAAATGAGCTTTCTCCACAGAGAGTCTGAGCTCAGTCTTAGAGATAGGGTTCTGATCCCTGACATCCTGGAGAGGCTCAAAGTAGAGCCGCTGCTCCCCCCTCGTCAAGAGGAGTCAGGTGGGGTCGTTCAGGGAACTTGTGAGGATGCCTCCCAGGCACCTCCCTGGGGAGGTGTTTTTGGGCATGTCCATCTGGGAGGAGACTGGGTAGATACAGGACACAATGGAGAGATTAGATCTCTTAGCTGGCCTGGGAATAGTTTAGTATCCTTTCAGACAAGCTGGTGGAAGTGGCTGGGGGCAAAGGTCCTTGGTTTTCGCTGATGGCATTGCCAGCCCTGCAACCTGGACCTAGATAAGCGGTGGAACATGGATGGATAGATGGATGGATATTAGTGTATTAGTCTTTACCAATATGATAAATGACAGCTCTGTCATTTGAAGATCTGGGTTTATTTAATCAAACTTTTTTTTGTTGTTTTCATCATTATCATTATCATTATAGTCTAAATTGTTAGAATTTATGCTGTTAAAGTGAAGCATAGACTGACAGAAGAAGATCAGATAGAGAACTAAGACAGGTTTTTTCATACAGCTCCAACCTAAAAGACAGCGTCAAAGTTTGTCCTCGTGTTTTGATGCTTCAGTGCTCTGGAAAAAAAATGCACTGTGGCTGTGACAAAACCAACAGTCATAGATAAGATTTCCGTTCTTGTAAATGTTTGCTTATGCCTGGAAAATAATTTGTCTCAGGCTGTGGTGTTTAGAGAGCACAATAAACTATTGTGTAATTTGAGAGTTTGAGGTTGGAGAAGGGAACCGTCATTCATCTTTGTTGCTTCTTTTTTCCTCCTGCATGTGAGGGTTAGGGTTGGGTTAGGGTTAATTTAAGTGTAAAACATGATTTTCAGTGGATTTTTTCCTGCTTGATAAGAAAACAGGTAGAGAGCATGTGCTGAGTGTGTCACATGATCCTTCCCCATGCTTAAAAGTGTCCTCTCAGACGGCGGTCTTGTGAGCACTTGAGAGTTTCCACACTGATTTCTGGGAAATTCACAAAAGAAAGACAAACAAGCTGAGTCAGCAGAGGCTGAGTTTCTCAGTGCTTCCCAGTTTCTCAACTCTTTTTGGTCTAAACTGTCAAAATCCATCCGTTGACATTGTGTGACTTGGCTTTTAATGTTAGACACACAGTGTATCAAACAAAAACATTTGCAGTCTTTTCTGGGGCGTGTTTTTCAGGTTGGTTGTTCTGAGGTGAAGGAGAGGACACTTGAATAACAGGTGAAGCCAAAAACTTGTGTAACATCGCGTCTGGCGCCTTCTCACAAACATTGGTGGAATGAAAATATTTGGAATCATTTAATCAAAGAACTATTTAATTGTATTGAATTTATTGTTTAAATTATGCAACAGCTCCAAGATAGTCAATCACATTCCAGTTTTTATACCAGATGGTGTGCCACAGAGGAAGGATAAATCATTTTCTGTTTTGGTTAGTTGGGAGTCATGAAAAAAAAATGCATGCATAAACACACAAACCTTTATCAAACTGGTATAATTACATCATAATAACAGACATAGCAGACTATGTTCACACCTGTCCCGTCCTGCTTCAACATTGGCAGCCCGGGCTCCTCCAGGAACAGCGTGTTCTCTGATGCTTTATTGCCTTCCTGTGGTTTTCTGGGGTTGTGAACTTTATGAGGCCTGTTTTATGGCCGTTGAACCTGTATCCAACAGTGTGCAGCTATTGTGGATCAGAAAAATCTTTTGGAAAGTAGACCAAATCTTTATGTTGCTGTGTTGGCTGCTAACATGCTGTTCCTGGTCATGTTTCTTTCAGGTTATAGGATACGGGACCACCCCTGCTGTTTTTTTTTCGTTAGCTTGTTTTTGCATTCCAGGGTCTGCTACAGATTCTGCTTTAACGCTTACACTAACAGACTCTTTACTTGTGTGGTAGCAGAAATGAGAGGGGTTACTGATTATAAGGGTCAGAATCTTTCTTTATTTTTGGCTTTTGAGCCGCAATCTGAGAGAAAGTACCCAATAAACAATTATATATGCTTTATATACACAAATATATTACAACTAATTAAAGCTTTAAAACATCTCTGCAGCTTTGAAATACAGGTTATGAAATATGTGTTTGGACAAACACTTTATGAGTGGATCATTTGTTATTGCAGTGCACACAGTCAGGCCTCTCGTTGGAAAAGGGGGGCTTATTTTTTTTGTTTTGTTTTGTTTTTGTATTTCAACACTCTCAACTGTGGTTACTGATCGATCATGGGGGAAGAACATTCTGACAGTTATGTTTCCCTGGAGGAAAATTAAGAACGATGACTGTGTAATTGTGCCTTTGAGCAACTTTTTTCACTCTAAACACTGAAAGATTGACTTAACTCTCAACATGTTCAACAATGATGGAGATGTAAAGACTGAACCAAGATGAACTTGTGTCTTTGATATAAGATAAGATAAATGAGAGGCAGTTGTTTTTTTTATGTGTGCATATGTTAGAGACTCATAAGAAATAAAGTCACATAGGGAGAATGTGTCACTATAATTTATGTGACATTAAAAAAAGAAGATGTACATCAAAATTAAAAGCATTACACTGAAATTGCTATCCTAAGATCAACTTTATGATTTATGACTTTTAAGTTATTAAAAAACCCTTTTTTGAATTAATCCGTAAAACTGATTTGTCAAAATAAACACACACAAAAAAGAAAAAGTCAGCGTGCAGATCCATGACCGTGTCACAACTGGAGTTCACACAGGTGTGTCATCAGAGCAGTTCACACTTGCATTATTACATAACACAATTTACTGCTAGACTCACTATTAACACACATTGTGAACCTGCAGAGCAAACACACATTAAACTGTTTAACCCTGTTACATACTATGCTTCAAAACCTTGTCAGCTATGATACCTCTGAAGAGCCGCTGGCAAACAGGGAAATTACATAATAATACACGATTACAATGTAACTGTGGTTACACAAAAGACTGCCTCCATTATCTATACATGTGAAAACCAGTTGACTTACACATTTCTATACTAATGATTAAGAAAAAATGTCAGTTCCTCCACTTCCATTTATCTGTTTTTCCAACATAACATTGAAAATTCAAACAACGCAGCAACCACACAAATATATTTTCAAATAAAATATCCTATTACATAGCCATCAGCTGTGACAGCAACAGCTGATCATAATTTCGCTCTTTGATGAAGAAGATGAAGAAATGTGGACCACTCAAAACTAGCAGTGTAATTCATCAGACATAAACTTGTGCATGTCCACAGCCTCTTTTGATTGGTACATCATTTGTCATCAAGTGGTGTCGGCAATCTTTGAGGCCTGAGGTGTTGACTTGCAGAGGAGGCACATCAGCAAACAGCATTCTCAGCTGCTTGGACCCAGACTGGCAGCCTGAGAAAGACAGGGACAGAGACAGAAACAAGCTGTTAGCAAAGTGTGTAGGAAAGAGAGTGAGGTGCTCCAGGGTGATGAGTCTGACAGGATCCTATGGCTGCTGATATCCATCCTTACGTAAGGAGCACATATTGTTCATTCCGTAAATACCGGAATATGCTGGCCCTGTGAAATAAAGCCTGTCAGTGTGTCAAAGATGACTCGAACCCAAAGACCCCATGATGACCCTATAGGAGCAACTTAAAAAAGCTGGGGTTTCCTTTTCAGCACATTGTGTTACCCATGGAAAGAAAACTACCTAAAGACTGTCGGTTTCTGCAGAAAAATGCATCATCACCAACGTTTTATCTATTAGTGTGATAATGCTTTGCATCATGACTTCAGACTATTAATGTCTATTCAAGCATTGTTGTGGTCATCCCTTATCCTCCTCTACAGTGCTGGAAAAGGTGCTGAACATTGTGATCTCATTCTTCAGTGGAGCCTCGGTTGCAGCAGGCGATAAGGTTAGGAGTATAAACAGAACCTAGCCTGGACTCAGTTGTGCCACCCTGCTGTGTGGCTCTACCGATTAGACGGCATTAGCAATTTGACATGGAAATAAAAAAAGAGGGAGCAATCACACACTAAATCAAATGTTAAAAATAAACAGGAGGTGCCCCCAAAACATACATGGAGTCCAAGCATTCACACATGCCGCAAAACAAACATGACTCTACTGGTGCACATTCTCCTGTGGGTTCATGCTGACAGTTATGTAACAGTTATTTATACAAACAGGTCACCAACTTGAGGATCATATTCTAAGCTTTCTATACAACCTTACTCAGCAGGGGTGGGCTCTGCCTCCCCTTGACCTCTCTCTAAAAGTTCTCCCTCCTCTCTTGTTGCTTATTTTCATGAAAACAGGGGAGTACGGAAGGTAAACATACAGTCTAACCATTGATATGAAGGGAGGAGGAGCTAGCGAAGCCCACATGATAGCCTGCCACTTATGGAAAAGCATCTCTACCCAGTGATGTTGGATGCTGGATCTGGATGAGGGATGTTCTGAATGATCAACCTTTTTATTAGTGTGCAAGCATGGTGCCTTTTTAGGGATGTATAATGATTTGTGAGAGATGACCTCTGACCTTTACTTTTTACCATAAGTAAAGAGTACATTCACCCCCCCCCCCCCCCCCCCCCCCACCCCCAAAAAAATAAAAATAAAAATAAAAAAAAAATAAAAAAAAAAGTTCAGAAGGGTTCAGAGTTCAGAAGGTGCAAAATCAGTCTTGTTATTTTGTTTTTTCCAAATTAGCTCAATGCACAGGTCAGAACGCACCATTGAAACAAATAAAGACCCTGGAAACTTTCATGTTATGTCACAACTTTGAAGCACTGCAAGGAAAACTTGTTTTATGAAACATGGGCTAAAAAAAACATACATGCTACGCACATACATGAAGATGCTGTGGGCTTTATGGAAGTGTTACATAAATGTGTAAGACAAACCCCTACAGCCCATTCCTCCCAGCTTTATCATCACATGAGGATGATCTTTTGCATGAAACAGTAGACGATGCCTCAGCATTGCCCTGCAGTGATGTGCTCAGGCTGTCTGTCACAACAAACACTAATGCAGAACAGCCTGTTTAAACTGCTTCAAGATATAGTCTTGAGTAGCTTTTACAGACAGTGACTGATAAACTGTAACATGCTGTCATCGTGCTGTCTGATCGCAGTCTGAGATTAAGTCAGTAAGAGCAATTATAATATTTCAGGTAATCCGTGTCAATCTTACTGTTGCAGCAAATTGCTGCACTTGTTTTTGCTTCCTTCCCCTTTCAGGGTCGCGAGGGTGATGTGAGCCCAGTCTAGCTGTCACTGGGTGCAAGGTGGGGCACATCCTGCACAGGTCACCAGCCTGTCACAAGGTAAACATAAGAAAGACAACTGTTTCACACACACTCACCAGCAGAACAGCCAGTTTAAACTGCTTTGAGACATAGTCTTAAGTATCTATTACAGACACTGACTGAAAAAATGTAAAATGCTGTCATCTCGCTGTCCAACCTCAGTCTGAGATTAAGTCAGTAAGAGCAATTATAATGTTTCAGGTAATCTGTGTCAATCTAACTGTTGCAGCAGTGGGTGTTTTTTAACATGCTCATTTTTTAAATTGCTGCACTTGTTTTTGCTTCCTTCCCCTTTCAGGGTCGTGAGGGTGATGTAAGCCCAGTCTAGGTGTCACTGGGTGCAAGGTGGGGCACACCCTGCACAGGTCACCAGCCTATCACAAGGTAAACATGTAGAGAAAGACAACTGTTTCACACACACTCATCAGCAGGCAATAAAGAGTGACCAGTCACCCTGATGAGCACAGATTTGGACTAGCCAGAGAACCCAAACATACACATTAAAAAGATACAAACTCCACATGGAAAGATACCCAAGGGGGTTCAAACCAGGAACTATCTTACTATTTTACACAACTGCCTCACCATGCAGCCAATTCTCACGTTTTATACCCTTCTGTACTTTTTAATTGTATTGTTTAACCATAGACAAATGCCAGTTTTTGCTTGAATATATGAGCCACTTTTTTTTCCTTGAGACATTGTCACCATTTAAGATACATTGAAAGTGATTCCAAAAATGTTAGCCCCCCCCCATGAATAAATAAATAAATAAAAGTTCTCATCACAGTAGTAGAAAATTCTCATCTTTGCTGACCAACAGATATTTGGATAGAAAGAAAACATGAAATGACACCACAGATTTCTTTTCAAAATATTTTGCAACATAGATACATTTAAGTCTTGACATGCCTGCTCTTGCATCAGTCTTTATGTAGACGATATTGGCATGTTGGCCATGTTAAATACTCGTGATTGCTAGTCATGCTCATACACACACGCTCTTTTCTTACCGTTCTAGACCCCCCCTCTTCAGTCACCACCAACTGACTGCTCTTCCTATATACTGATTTCAGGATGTGAAGTATGAGTTTGTCTTGACACCTCATAAATAAATCCACAGAGATAACCCCAAAGCTAACCAGGGAATTAATGCACCCTGGCCAGGGGCAAAAAAAGTGACAACTGAGTGAGAAAATATATGCAACATGATATATGATAGATGGTATATGCCGTCTGTGAGCTCCAGCACTCACTGTGCGTACTGAAAGAGGAGGACACAGGCCTGTATGTGTGGCAGCAGTCAGTCCGACAGTCTGTTTGCTTTTCTGGGTAACCATTTGGCCTTTTAACCCAGAACTCTTATTTAATCTGTCTGGTTTTTTAAGGTGCTGCTTCAGTAAGTGGGAAAAATTGAATTTAGTTTTAAAGTGAAGTATGGGAAAACGTGTCAAATGATCTCCAGGCTTCAGGAAAAAAAAACTTTTTTGGTGCAAATTCTTCCCATGAGGCTTGTACTGTCAAATTTCAACTTTAAAACCTATAAAATGTTTAGAAAAAATGCTTGATGAGCAATATTTTACACCAATATTATGATGTGAACACATCCATTGATGAATAAAAAGATAAACACATTGACACTGAGCTATAAAACAGAACAAATATACAGCTCACATGCTTTCAAATCATGACAAGACAAGCCAGAAATAGAGACCCAGGTAGATGAACAGTACACAAATAGGATTCATTGCATGGTCAATGGACCCATAAGTCTCTAATGTTAAAGATTAATGCAATATATGACGCAATTTTAAAACGTTACTGAGAATCCAGCCTTGCTAGCCCAGAAAAGGAGTACAGGGGGTGATGCCAGGCAGGTCTCTGCCCTCAGACTTTATCATCTAGTGCTAAGTTTGGCATCACGTAGCTGTCCCAGATGGCTGGTGGTATGTTTGTTTTAGGATAACTCCCCTCAGAATCACGCAGTCAGGCAGTGAAAGATTTTGCCTGATTTTGTTTTGTTGACTCAGCAAATTCAGCTTGCAGAGTGTGCTGGGCACTGACACGTTGTCTATCATGAGGACAGGAGGTCAGTCTTAGGAAGATGTGCTTAAGGGTCACATCTCCTTCATGTGGCCTGTCAGCAGAGCTGTTAAATGTTGATATAACACAATGACGAAAACAAATGTGGAAGTGCGTGTGCGGTGGGGTAAACACCTGACACACTGGCTGTTAGTTTATATAACACTGGTGGTTTGGTGACTAAAAGAGAACATTCAGTCGTGTTTTTGTGTGTGTGTGTGTGTGTGCAGGTGCCATAGCACGAGCACGTAACTCCTCTCAGTGCATGAAAAATTAGGTTAGTGTAACACCTCCAGACTTATGTATGATGTTTTCTGCACTTGAAATTGCACCTGAACTGTCTTATCATGCAAAATGGGATTACAAATGCAAGTCAAGATTAAACTCCTCAATTTATGCACATACACATAATGTGTGGAGAAGAACAAACAAATTCTTTCAAATTTATGCAAAACCTTCTTAGAGACGACATGTCTGTGTTAGGGGAAAACATTATCCCTGCATATTAGTCCCGCCTGTTGCCTGATCAAAGCAAACACACTATAGTCAGTGCTGATATTCTCATTTCTGGAGGTCTATGTTGTTTATAAACAGAATTCTGAGTTGGGCCTATGCAGAGACTTCGTGCTTTGCTATGTTCCCTCTATATTTGGTCCGAAATTTGAAAGACAGGGTTGAATAGCAAAGGAATATCATTCCCACGTGTCTCCTAAAAGACAGAAGTGGAATTCAGCTTCTTATGTAAGACTAAGTTTGTTATCATGGGCTTGCTTGAGAAGTCAGTATGGTCCTGTATTTAATTTCGCTTCTGAAACCAGAAGCAGTCATATTAAGCTTCAGTGTTCTTCTCCTTTTCCCTACAACCTACTTTAGTTCCTCACGCAACAGTAGAAAAAATTGCTTTTTTCATAAAATGTTCCCTTTGTTTCCGTTTCCTCCGATATTTTAAAAATAGCCCTTTAGAAAGAAGTTTTTCTGTGCCATGAATGTTCTAAACTGAAGTCCATTCATTCAAAACAGCTGCACTCAGTGTCAGATGGAACCCAGACAGAAGCTGTTTCAAAGTGGGAGGGTCTTATGAGTCAGTCAATCCCCTTAAGCCAATCAGAAAGTAGCATGTGGTGTGATCAAGCCTGTGTTGCATAACGTCTGAGCTAGACGGGGGCAGAGCTGAGGCCGTCTACCTCCACAGACTCAACAATCTTCACACGCAACACTCCACACAGTGTTGGGTTTTGAGCAGATTGAAAATGTAGGCACACTCAAGTCTCACTTCTGTTGTTTCTTTTTTGCTAAAACTCAACCGCAACGTGTCACCATATATTTTATAACTTAGATATCTGGGTCACTGTACCAAGAGTACACTCAACTTAAAAAGTGGGTTATTGTGTTTTTTCAGTCTGTGGTGTGCAGCATGAGCAAGAATTTTGTGACCTACATAACACATTTTTCATTTACCTTGGTAAATGTAATTCGTCAGAAAAATAGAAAAGAAAAAAGCTTGTTTTCTTCTCTTCTCAACACTCAGAATGATTTTATGTGATATGTCACATTAGTCTCACATTGATAAACTGATGGCAGGATAATGTAAAGCACTCAGAATAAACTGTTATTCACATGCTGCTGGAACAGCCACTGAGGGTAGTTTTGGGTTCAGTGCCTGAGACCACATACGCATGTGGATGGTGAATCAGTCTTCCAATCTTGAGATCTGAAAATAAGTTTGATCACATTTATCTCTCAAAAATGGCACTTTTTTTTGGTGACCCTGAGAGCTCACATCACTGCAACTTATGAAAACACACGCAAAAATACAAAACACAAGCAAGTTAAAAAAACATCTTCATCAATTTGACAACATGTGTGCAACATTTAGAAAACGTGCTGAAAAGTCCAAAACACAACACATTAGAAAAACGCTCCGTAAATACACCACAATACAACAGAAGTGTTTCCAGAGGAGACTTTAGAGTGATGCACACGATGACACGTTTGTTGTTGCCATGGATATTCAGTCACAGCTCTATTATGGTTCTCTCTATATCAGTTGTGTTGGAAAATGAGGTAAAAAGTATGTGTTTTTAATTCATTTAACATTGTATTAGAGTATGTGTAATAGAGCTGTGACTGGAAATCCATGGCAACAACAAGCTTGTCGGGACATGTGCATAACTTTTAAGTGTCCTCTGGAAACTCTTCCGTTGTGTTGCAGCGTATTCACAGAGCGTTTTTCTCATGTGATGTGATATTTCCAGAATGTTTTCTAAATGCTGCACATGTGTTGTCAAATTGATGAAGATGTTTTCTTGATTTGCTTGTTTTTTTTGTCTTTTTGCAAGTCTTTTTGTCAAGTTGCAGCGCTGTGAGCTCTCAGGGCCACTGTATATTTTCTGACTGATTCTTAAAAATGTACAGCACACGTGATACAGCTGATATCAACCATTCTTGATGAGGTAACCAATCCCACATTTAAAGGCTGTGCTCCATTTCCTTTTGGTCAGGATAAGAAGCTATTAGATAATCTTTGTGTGGAATAAATGATTCATACTAAGACGCTGAATGTTGTGCCCAGAGCACACTGGGAAAATGTTAAGCCACCTGATAGTAAGGGAACAGAGTAAATAAACAGACTGACTGAATGAATACAGTGACACAAACACATACGATGTGATTCTTTAGTTATGCCAACCCGTATTGTGGGTTTATAGTGAACCCAAAACATTGTGCCAGGGACTAAGTCACACAACTTTTATACTCGTACTTTAAAACCACCACCTTGTCATAACTCTTTCAATAACTGACAATTTCAGTGTTATGTGAATCAGATGAGTACCCTTATTGGTTCAGTGTAAAAAGATAAAAGGAACATGTAAGTGAAAACTCTGTTTTCATTATTAGGCATTAAAAGGCATTACTCCAGGTTTTGAGCTCTCTGTGGGACTAAGCTGAGGGGCAAAAAGAAATAGAGCAGTAGGGGATCACGTTCACAGTGTTTGTCGAGCATTAAAAACAGAGGAAATGATTGGGCGAGCAATAAAAACAACCTTGAAGTGGAAAAATACAATGGCTGCTCAAAATCCCTGAGGAAAGGGTTTTGTCTGAGCAGGAGTCAAGCAAGGTCAAGGTTTTAGTTTTACGTCCCACATGAGAGGGAACATTTCTTAAGCATTTTTCCTTCTGCTCTTCGTTTGGATGGCCAAACACAGAGGAAAATATACTCTCAGAGGTAGATAACTGAGAGGTTACACCAAATATCAAATAATCAGACCCTGCGCCCTGAATAGCTAGTGGCCTGTTAAGTTGTCAGAAAGCTGTGCATGTTGCATTGTGAACAACTTGATCCACGATTATCTGCAGCAAATCAAGCCCATGACTGCAACCTCAGTGCAAGATTATTACATTCACCTGTTCGGTATTCCACTTATTTCCTGTGTTATATCACTGTGATAAAATTAAATTGAAGAACGATGTGAAATCCTCCTGGCTCTTCCCGGTGCTGCTTCAGCTGCAGTGTAGGCCTCACAAAGCACTATTCAGATCTGACTGTGCACTTTTCATGGAGTTTCCTGAGGGAAAGCTATTCTGGCTCACTGACAACACAAATATGGTCGCTCCTCCACAGCCACAGGGACTTGTGGGCTAGTTGAACAGGAAGGATCACCAGCCTACTTCAGAGTCATTTCCTCTCAGCTGTCAAAGCGCCGGTCAGCCACTGCAGAGTGGGCTAACTCCCTCATAATGTAAAGGCAGTGCTGTGCTGGCTCAGGGCCTAGCTGTTTCCTGTGTCTGCAGAAGAGAGAGACTCTGACTTTAAACAAGATACAATCTCTCCCCAGAAGAAACCAGGAAACTGGGGAACACAGTGCTAATTCTTAAACAAACAGAAAATCAAACAAAAAGTAAATCATATTTTCAGTCTGACATGTCAGAACCACAAAACATTGAAAACAAGTTGGGGGGTAGCTTTACCAAGAATAATTTAACTCAAAAAGAGAAAAAGCTAATTCAACTCTGTAGAGGATAACTTTTTTATTATTATTATTATTATTATTATTTTTTGCATGCATTTCAATCCATTCTCCTGGTGGCCATTTTATTCTGTGAAAATGCTTGAAGTGGGGATAAGCTTGAATGCAGTTTTTGAGTAATGCCACCTTATTCCAGCCTATTGATAAAGTGAATCTGACGCCTGAAAATACAGTAAGTAGCAAAGTAATAGAGATACGGGGTCCTTTATAAATAGAAAACCACTTATTTAAAACTTTGATAGCCACATGACGCAACTGTTAATGTTAGCATTTAGCTTCTTCTTTGCTACTACTGTGATAGCGTACATGTACATCTGTCTTAAGATGTGTTGGCTTAAATTGTACACAAAAATCTATCTCACTAGGTACCTTAAACTGTGACTTTAACTTTAAGTCACTTTATGGCTAATGGTTATGTAAGCTAGCTAGCTAGAGGCTCAGTGCTAACTAAGGTTGTTTTCCTAATCCAGGCTTATGTTCCTTTTCTGCTTTTGGTGATAAGCTCAGCACATTGTCATATCTGTAATCTATACTAAAAAATGAAGGTAGAGCCAGGAGACTACAAGCTTAGCATAACACCTGAAAAAAACCCTAGTTTGGGCCTGCACATAGATGATAACATCAACCCTTTTTTAAAATCTGGTTCACGACAACAGAACTTGAAAAATGTTTGTATTCCCTTTTAGCTTCAGTTAGCAACAGTAAGTCAAAATTTCACTCTGGGACACAGAAGAAGGTCAAGTCATGTGCAAGTGGCTACAATGAGTTGGTCAAGATCCCTGTATTTCATGGCTCTTTAGGCTTCCATCATAAATTTAAGACTGATACCAGAACTGAAATAATTTCAATTTATTCCGATTTTGGGTGAATATTTACTTTTCTCTCAGATTACTGTGATGTGAAAGGCAGTCAAATCAGGAACAGCCAAAAAAGGAAATAAAACAGACGCTTTGCGCCTTAAAAGTAAATGGGTCATAATAGGAAGCCTGGCTCTAAACAGGATCCAAGGCTAAACTTTTGCCCTTCCATTCAAAGTTATGGCATGTGACATTTGAGTCACCTGACCTACATCCATTCACATGTTGCATGTTCCATCACTTTAATCTTTGGATCACTTGGTTTTGTTTCTAGGTCATGTGGATCACAGATGAGGGAACATTCCTGCTGACCATTGTATGCTTAAATGTGTTTGAAGGGGGCCAATGCAGGATGGGCTGGGTGAGAGTATTTCTTCTGTATGGCACAAATACAATGGACAGATTAAGGTCATGGTTTCATAACTTGTTCCTTTTTTGTCTTCGTACAGTGTCCCTGCAATAGTTCCTCGGGCCATTGCTTTGGTCAAACTTTTCGAGTGGTTTGATTTAGAGTTGTTTCCTGCCCAGTATTGGACCCCTGAGTGCAATAAACTATTTGGTAGAGACGGGGTCACATTCTTGTCTTTTCCACCTCACTTTGTCAGAAACAGAGTGACGTCAACACAAGAAGAAACTAAAGACGGAAAACTTGATGTTGTCTTTGTATTGCATCAATTATCTTTTTTTAACAGAAGAACCAACTGAGATGTTATTTTTGTGTTTTACGTAAAGACTGATTTACTGTGTCTAAGAGTTTCTCAGCTTTAAATCAGACTTTCAATCTGAAACTACCCTGTAAATCTGAACAAACTTATTTAATGAGAAAAGCAAACTTTTTGATCATGATTTTTACAACTACTTACAGTATTGATGTTGGGCAGCTGATATGGATTTGCATTTCACTGCTGCAGGGCAATGGTAAATTGTATGCTGGCACATGGAAATTCATTCTCAACATTCTGCGTGTATAATCTGATCCCAAACTTGAAAGCGGATAAAAGAAAAGTTTACCTCTTTCAAAGACCCTGTGTAAGACGCTCAAATGCGCTTATCAGCCCAAATAAATTCATTTGTAAATAACTGTGACACTTTCCCATGGTGATTAGGAGCCAGCCCTTTGCTGCACTTTTATTTGTACTTTTAATTATAACAAATCAAAAAACCCTAACCTTGACAAATAAGCACAAACATGTGCACAGTGCTGATAATCTGGAGGAAGTACTCATCTGTATTCAGTTTGCTTTAACTGGAAAAGGGTAATGCATTTCCAACACCATCTAGTAGCACTGATGTAAATCTTCCCTATATAAAAGCATGCGCCAAAGATGGCTTCAGTTAATTGACTGTGTTAAATGCATAACAAATGTTACAATGAAAGAGGAACACAGGCTGCTTTAATTTGCCAAACAATGCACGAGGAGTTTTATACTGGAGTTCAAATGATCTCACTGTTTGTGGAGAACAACACAACAGATGTTATAAAGATGACGCTATGGTTTTTGGATTTCTCTCAAACAACTTCAAGCTTTCGAAGTCCCAACAACACTGACAGGCATCTCATTTATACACCAATAAAGCAAGTTGATGAAAACAGCTGCTGAATTGGCAGAAAACATTTTAAAAGGGTCTTCTGTTGAACACATGCACAGTAAAAACAGATTTTGCTCAACTTGAGTCTGAGGAGTCACAAATGTGTAATTTCTCATCCATTTTACTATTCTTTTACTGTCAAACCAGGCAGGTAATTGTGGAAATTTAAATCTAGATGCAGAATTCAGTGAGCTCACAGGGCTGTGGTTAAATAGTCCTCTTAGTGCCTGTCCTTCAAGAACACAACATCTATCTCCAACAAGATGGACAAGGTAGCCGTGTTAACCCAACAAGAGAGGTAATGCCAGAAGGCACAGCAGCATCAAGCTATTCACAGACACGGCTAACAGAGCTAACACCAGACACCAACGCCACATTGGAGGAACTTCACCGGCTGTGAGAAGACAGGATACAGGAGACAGAGACAGAACAGACTGCTGAAGAAGCTCAGTCCTGGACCCAGTGGAGGTGGAGGCTGGCTGGATAATGACGGCCAAGCTGTCATCATCTATTTTGTTATGGACCTTTTTGCATTTTCTATACACTTCCTACTTTTGTTTTCTTGATTGCTGTTGTGACTCCACCTAAATTTCCCCATCGAGATAAATACAGTATTTTCTATTCTATTTACTATTCTATATTCTATTCTATTCTAATGTGACCTACATGGATGATGATGATGATGATGATAGCTCTGACGTGAAGTTGTCATGCTACAGCAGGGACAATGTTTTTCTAGTTTGTGCAAATAGTGAATGTCATTCTTGTCAAAAATGACATGCACGTTTCTGAACTATTCACATGCAGGAGTGACTTCACAACACAACAGAAGAGGCTCTTGTCTGGGCTTGCTATGACTGCATCACTGGGAGGCACTGATAGTCGTCTTATAATGTATGTCAATGTTGGCTAAAGAGCTGCATTGCGTGTGCAGAATGAGTCACAGGCTGACTACGCATGAAGAGTAGCTTTGTTTTAACAAACAAACACAAGAGAATTGAACAAGTAGAGCGTTTGCTTTGGTCACAATATCAGCAAATAGGATTTTGTTGCAGGAATGCTGTGGCTATGTCAATAGGTCAGTGAAAGTGAGAGAATAACAAACTAGATTCAGCTGCCTGGATGGCATGTTGCTAAAACTGCTGATGACAGATTGAGTCATTGTTGTGCCACACTAACATACAATTTCACATGGACTTCTATCAGTGAATCATTTTCACATAGCAGTTATTTGCTTTTCAATCATGCCCATGGTGGAAAAGGCTGAAATACTGCAGAGTTCAGCTGTGTTCAAGTTTTTGGGGTTAAGTTTTGGGGTACCTCACCACCTTTATTTTTTCACTGTTCCTCAAGATTGAAGCTGAAAAGACAACAGACAGTGAAATTTTATTAACCGCCACGAAAAACTATCACAGGAAGGACTGTACAGAGAAAAACTATCTGTTAAGATAGTAGCCAACTGTTAAGGCAAGGCAACTGTTGAGAAGACCCCATACACAAAAAAGTCCAAGTATGCCAAGGAATTAATTCAGGACTAGCAGTATTGCATGTTGGAGAGTACTGGTCCACTTACAGTGATAATAAGTTAGCAAAATTCTGTACAAGTAAAAACCTGGAACACAGTCAAGCTACAGCATCATCAAACATCAAGGAAAACGGTTGGTGTTTAAATAAAGTCACTTGTGTAAATAAAGTGACTAATGTTGACCAACCGTATTTGGAGCTTAAAGTGGTTGCTTGGTAACTGACTTAACAACAAAATAGTGGGTGTGTCCCAAGTCAGGGACTCCTTTCTTCAAAGACAAAAATATCAAGACTGGTTTCAACACAATGTGTGATGAGGCCCTCTTATTTCAAAGATCCCACAAATGTGTCCATCGTTTACAAGGCCATGAAGCATCCATAGTGTCTATGCCCAACTGACTTACATCAATTCACAGTAGGGGTGGAAACAGAGGAGGCTGAGGATCACTTGTTTATCAATCAATAAGTCTTTATTTGTACAGCGCCAAATCATAACAAACATTATCTCAAGACACTTTACAAAAACATTCACAGGTCTTGACCCATAAATGTTAAAACAATTTTATTAGCAGAAACCCAATATCAAGACAAGATAAGGAGTCTTATCTCATCTTAACCCACCATGACTACAGGACTTTGCAGCATTTAGCAAGTTACAGTGGCAAGGAAAAACTTCCCTTTAACAGGCAGAAACCTTGGACAGAACCAGACTCATGTTAGACAGACATCTGCTTTGACTGTGTTGGGGTAAGAGAGAGAAAGATAGAGGAGAGGTACCTATGTTCAACAATTCGCATTTGTCTATCTGCTAGTAGTGTCTATTTTCTGTTTAAAAACAATGTCATATTTTAGTGTCCTATGCCAGTTATTTTCTGATAATGTGCTCACTTTGTCCAATCAAAACCAAAAAGAGGCAGGATTTGGCATCAAGTCCATCAACAATAGAGGTTAACGGTAAAATGCTGTAAGTGGACACAGGACCTGGACGTAAGTATCAAAAGTTAATGTGGTCGAGAGAACAAGCAAGACCTGTGAAAATAACAGTCACTTTGTTGTCACTAACAAATTACAACCATGAAAGGTTTCATTTGTAAGATTCTACTTAATTTTAATAACTTTGCAACTGTTAGCGCAAGAAAAAAGTGCTCTGAATTTTAAGTATTGGATGCTTCAGCACAATAAAGAGCTTGTGGACACAGGCCCTGAGTATTTGGTTTCAACCACAGAAATCCTCAATGGACCAAGCTGTCTTGTTTCAGTTAGGCCTTAGTGGTCTACACAAGCTATGAAAGGAGTATCCTCTGCTGCTGGTGTCTAACAAAATGCAGCCCCCTAAACTGGAACACAGCTAATATTATGTTATTTAGCTACACAGCTAGCATTTTGCTCAGTTGTAAGAAACAACCAGTTTAATGGACTATAATAAGATTTAATCTGTTGGGTAATTGTTTCATACTATAGTAATGACATTAAAACTTAAATTAACTGAACTTGACTACACATTTGACATCAAATATCTCCATCTGTATTTCAAATGAAAATTAGGACCAAGATGGTTTTTTTTAATCCCTTAAGTGAATGAACACACTGATTATAAAGGATGCTTTATTATGAAATGGGACTCAAAGCAGTGTACAGTCTCAATCGATTATATAAGCAGTTCTATTTGTACCTCTGAAGCTGTGAGGATTAGTAAACAGAAAGTCTCCTGGATTGCTTTCCATGCTAGTAAGGTGCCTGACAGAGGCTGGTGGCGTTGGGGTTTTTGTGTACACCCTTTGGAGAGCTGCGACTGTGGGAAATACTTTATTTGCAACAAGCTGTGGATAAATTTAACCTGCTTGTTGAAAGGATAATTGCCAAATTTGGAGAAATAGAAATAAGCATGGTGATTGCACTGCTGCTAAATCACCCATGAAAGGATTTTTACCTTATATGTCTCAATAAACTCAACCATTGGTCTAAAAATGTACAAAGGGACTTGCTTTAATTATGGGTGGAAAAACATGACATTTTGATGTTTTTGCACCAGTTACTTTTAAAGTCTTCATTTTGAGTAGACTTAAAAACTTAAAAATTATCTAAAACTAATTCGAGCACAGGATCTAATATTTCGATAGCGTGATTCCCTTTCCCCTTTTTAGTCTGGGGTTAGGAGTAAGCTTGGACCGAGAATGAAAGTAACAAGACACCTCTCAGCAGAAGGACAGCATATTGTTTTTAAGTTGTATCATTCAAAACAGAAACTTTTAAAAACAACCCCTCTCGGGCCATCATTCCCCGCCACTGAGAGTTCAGTCAACACATGTTCACCAGTCTGATGTAACATCTTGTGGCGGGGCACAGAGGGAAATCCCATAATTCACTGCAGAGGAGGGTGCCTAGTGCTTCCTCCAGGGCTGTGGTCTGTAGAGCAGGAATAAATGTCCTCCTAAAAAAAGGCAAAGATCTGTAATTAAGGAAATCCTGCAGGTTCATTTTGAACCTGACTGCTGTTTTCTATGTTGGTGGCCCAAAACAAGAATGGCAGGTTAATTGTTTTAAATATAAGACTTTTAAACCTCAAAACACACATAGTGACACTAGAACAGTAAATTATGTGGAACAGTCATACTTGTCTTTCATCGTTGTGTGGGGTGTTGATGAAACACTTCACAATCCAGCTTTCTCTGAGCATAGCTCATGTTGCATGGCTTTTTGTTCAATTCCTCACATTTGCAGGGCGTGAAGCTGCTATTCCTGTCAATACAGCTTTGTTTGATCAAAATCCTAATAGCTGTTTTGTGTTGCAGTTTACAGGAACATGTCTTCAGAGGAGGAGTTTATGTAAAACAAAAGTTAAGCTCAGTAATGCATCCAGTCGTGTTTTTGTCTAATTTTAGAATCTGATAGCCGGTTATGGGGAAGCAATGTGCCCAATTAAGACTAAAAGAGGTCACATTGTCTGAAGAGTATTGTTTGTGGATGTTACGGTCTCTGCAGGAAGCATTCAAAGTAAGCTTCTACAAGCAAATACAGTTCTGCATTTATACTCTGTGTACTTTAACATCTCTTTTTCCCATGAGGCCTGCAGCTTTGTAGGTCCCCCTGGAGCAGCACACGCAGGGAAATCTGCTCTCCTGACTGTTTTAAGGCCTCAGCGGCTATTTAGACAGCTGCACATATCAGCCTGATCTTAAGCAGACTCCAGGGTTATAGCAGATTAAATAAATCCACTGCATTTGCATAGTTTATTGCGTAACTAAAGCCTGATCGTGGGCACAGTGAGAGGCTGCTTTTATTTATCATAGGTCCATTGCAGTGATGGAGGTAATCTGTGTGCTTGTTTCAATGAGCCTAAGTGGACTTAGACGGTTTTCAGCGCTGGCCTCACCGACACACTTTGAACAATGGCCACCAGGCACCGAGTGTGTATCAACTTTGTGCAGCTTTTCTGTTGAAAGAAGCTGTGCCAGGACTCAAGCTGACACACATCTGTGCTGAATTGGATTTCAACAACTGACCAGGGTGTGACCCATGTCTTTTTCTTTTTATGTCCACTGGCCTGAGAAAGAAAGGGAGAAAAATGGTTAAATCATATTTGACTGTTAAACACAGCCACTTAACACCTCGGCTTGCTTCTTTCCCACTCACTCACAAAAGAACAAACCAAGCCGGAGGGCGCACTGACTTCTATTCTGGGACATGCTGCTTTTCTGTGGTGAGCTGTTCAGGGATTTCTTAGTCATATTTTGTCTGCTGATTATGGGTTTCCCTCTCTCACCATTGCTATGGTGATACAAGCAAGCTGAGACACACAAACACAGTTGGCGGCAGAGGGATGTGAGAAATGAAAGGAAATGAGGGCTCATCCCTCTTTCCACCAGTAATCTTAAAATAGCTCAACGTCACACTGAAACTAGGTGTGGAAGAAGAATAACCCAAACACTGCTGCGTGTATTCATCCTGAAATGAGCTCTTTTTTCCTCGGGTGTTTCCCTTGCAACAGCTGAGCCCTGTACTTTGCTCCCTTTCCCGTGCAGTCAGGAGAGTCGAGTGGAGTGAGCCACAGACTCAGATGAAGTGTTCCCCTGGGATGATCTGTTGATAGGGGAATGGTTGCCTGTTAGCAAACAGGAAAAGCATGATCTCATTTCTAAATGCAAACCGAGACCACCAGTCACACAGGGCCGGGTTAGTGGGTACTCACAGTACAGCCACTGATAGGCTTATCAGTGCCGTAGACCTATAGACATACATTCAGTTGTATAAGTAGTCTGATAGTAAGAAGTGACGCACAGACCTGTTTTATGACATTAGAGCATGCAAATTTATCAGCTTTAAGATATTATCTGTAATAATTAACGGTTATTGCAATAATATAATCATGTGCAATGTACTGCTCCTGGGAATGTGACCTGCTGATGTCCAAGTCTGAATAAACATCATGACTTTTGCCTCATATCAGTTTTATGGAGCACTTGGTGGCTGATGTAACTCTAACATGTAGTGAAGTTACATGAAAATTACATGGGTTACAAAACGCACATTATTTAACGCTCAAACACTTATTCATGCAAAGACAAGGAAAATTATGTTAAAAGTGTGTATATTTGCACACACTTGCACACAAACACGGTAGCAGTTCCATCAGTTCCCAGCACTTAATTACCATGCATCATAATTCAGGTCATTGGTCCATGTTTGATTGACATAATCTGCATGCCAGTTGTATTTATCTGCCTCAAAAGTAGAGCTCTGATTATGAAAGTTATTAACTGATCATAATTTAATTATAGTTTTATATCTCATGACACAGTTGGTTTTGGCTGTTTGTTTACTCCAAGCACTGAACTGAAAACAAAGCCTGCGTGTGACCCACATGCGGGAGCTATTACTAACATGAGGCCTGAGGTATCTTAGCTAATTGATTGCTGTGGCTTATGCCAGTTAGGGCAAGCATTGTTGAAAATGTTTGGCTGGTTGTGTTTAAAGTGTGTTCGTGTGTCCTCTTCAAATGAAAGGAAAAAAGATATTTATTTCCCAGAAATTACATTTTATATAACATTTCCACCAGAGGCTGAAGGTTGAGCATGTTTGGAACAATTAAGGGAACATCTCGTTTTTTATCAGCTGACCTTCACGCTACCAGGTACCAGTGTCTGTATGCTTCCTGATAAGAGTTAGTCAGCAAATACCCCACACTCTGTGCGGTTTCTTCTTTAATATATCACCTTATATAACGTGTCACATTAGCAGTAAGTGAACAGCTGCCATACATGGGCTCTAAATGATGCAGAAAGGCATTTTCCTAACCAAACAAAATACACCTGCTCCAGTCAAATGAGCATGAATATGTGTGACTACTGCTTGGCGTTCCATTAGTTATGCAACGGACACACTTGTCAAAGTGCGTGGCCCTCAGAAGGTCTATTGCCGGTGTGTGGCGTGTGTGAGTGCAAACAGATGGGAATGTAAACACACACAAGAGTAATGTCTGGCACTAAACACACAACAGGATTACTGTGGCTGGCAGGAGAAAAATACAGGGTTTGTTAAAGAGGCTGCAGTTTCAGTCCTTTAGTTTCGGAGGAATGGATGGGTAATTAGTTAGTGACAGCCACACAAGCAGGGGAAACAGCACTGCAGCCTTCTAGGCTGTTGATGCTGGAGCAGATGGATGCATGTTTGACATTTCTTAAGTCTGAAGGGGATTGTTTAACAGAAACAAACTATATACAAAGCGGTTACTTAGGAAAATGATTTTGCAATCAAAGGACTTTGTCAGGGACTGACAAAATGAAATAAAAGCTAAAAGAGATGCAAAAAACTGAGAGCAGGTGGAAGAGCACACAACAAGGACAAGAGCTGACTGTGGAGAGAGAACAGGTATTTTGCAAAAGCCAAAAGAAAGTTTATCTCAGTGCTTTTGTGCAGACGTGACCAGCAGATATCTCAATCCGCTGTCCAACACAAGGACTGTAGGAAATTACAAGTAAGCTTGCTTGAGAGGATTCAATCCAGAGTGAGTTGAGAAAGAAAAAACAGGCCTGGTGCTTGCATGCAAAATAACGTCCTCCCCATTGACCTTTCGGAGAAGCTTCATTTCCTGTATATTAGTATAGAATAAGACATACAAATGCAAACAGAAGCAGATACACTGTTGTATAACTGACCTGGCAAGAGAAACTACAGGGAAAATCAGAGAAAATGTTTTCGTCCGAGGTTGCAGAGCTAAATAAAACATTTTTTTCCTCCCCGATTTGGTACACTAAACAACATCAGCCCTGATTTTTTTTCTCTCTCCTCACCGCAGCTTATGTAAGCTTTCACATTGCCCTACTTAGCAGCTGCCCTGAGCAGACCGCAGCCTGCAAACACTCCAATGAACTTCCTTAAATTGTACATGATAACGGGGACTAACTGTTGCATGCCATGCAGCTGTGTCACGGGGTGTGTGTGGACCATATGGTCTTCACCGCTACATGATGCACACTGGCACTCTAAATGCTCCACGGTAACTGACTCCGGGAGGAAACTTAAACACATCCTGGCATAGCTAAGCGACCGGTGTTTTGGGTCTGCTGGATGCAGTTTGCAGCAGCAGTAACACAGTTTGACAAGTTGACCCATGTGTTTAAGAGCTGTTTCCTGGGCCTGTCTCATTTTTGTTTTAAGTGTTCTCAGTGCCGCTCACTGCCCACGGATGGGGAGTTGGGGGATGTGGGGGGTGTCAGAACCATCTGGCACTGTTTACTCAATACAGCATGGTGGCTGACATCTTCAAGTGTGTTATGTTACTACTTGTGTAATCATTTGAGGTTAATTTTTCGACATGTCTTTGTATTATTTCAGCACTCACTGGATTATTTTCAAGTAATTTGGTCACTTGTAAGTCATGAGGGTTTTACACCGATTAATCATTGCATAACAAAATCCGACAGTTACTAATATGTCAGGCGTCATTCTTCAAAGAAACCCTGAATCTCTATGAGACCACAAGCTACCACTGTTACTACAACAACTATAGCTTCATGTCACTGTAGACATCAAGCTGTGACACAAATACAAAATCGTCATTATATCATCTCTACTGTCAGAAAGGGGAAGGACAGACGAGTCTGTATGAGTCACTGAGTCGTACTCTCCCACCCTTCCTGGTAACCAACAATAACAGCACCACGCTGTGCTATGGTAACGGTGTGAGGCCAGGGTGGTGTGAGTTTACAATGCAAATATCAGGAGCAACCAATGTCTGAAAAATTGTCTCTGTTGCTGCTGAACGAAACTGCAGCATCCTCTTATCATATCTACTCTGCATCCTGAGAGTCAGTTCTCAGGGCTCTGATTCTTGGGCTTATCTTACTCCCACAATCCCAGCCCTCTTCAACTCAGCAACCCCGCCCACCTCTTAACCCCTCTTGTCCTGTCTGTTTTTTTGTTGTTGTTTTTTTTAGCTTCCTTTCTCATTGCTCCTGGCTTTTCCAGCATTTTCTGTATCTCTCCAGACCATGGATCTTTACTAATTATCACAGAACATTTGACAAAAGCACAAGTTAACCCCTTGATGTCTGTTGTCGCACATTTGCAACACACCCTGTCAGATCTGAATGCAGCTGAAATCATCTTTGTTTCTCATTTTTGCATATTGATTTATATTCTACATGTACCAAAGGTCATATCAAATACACTATGTCACAACATATTGGTCAGGGGATGAACTTCTCATGTATACATACATAATACAACTTTAAAACTATTGTGTCTACTATACTCAAATTTACAATCTTCACTTAATTTAACATTTAACATCTGTAAGAATGCAAAAACACATAAAACAATCTATTTTTAGAATTCTTAATTAATTTAGGCAGTAAAGGGTTAACACAGATACAGTACCAAAAGTCAATCATTTAAATCATGATTCATGATTTTGAATGTTTGACATGTATTTAACAACTGGGGAAATAAAGGGTGTCTGAAAAGTTTGTAAGTTTGTATCATTTCAACAAGACATGAAAATATCCAAATTCAAGTCCAATCCCACACCCATGCATCTTTAAAGAACAGTCAGATATGATTACTGTAAAAACTACACGTCACAACACTGAGATTAAAGATGTGATTTTAAAGTTTCGCAGAAATGAGGCACCCCGTCGTAGGGGGCCATAAAGCTAAGGTGACCGTCAGCTGTTGTTGACTTCACAACTTGGTTATTCTCTTCTACATGAGATGATCAGATCCTCTCTCTGGCTGTTCTATTTATGACAGCAGATTAGGACCTCCTTTCATCCACTCCACTTAGCACACGGAGCTACCTTCAGGGAACAGATGAAAGATAATTAAAAGGAATGAAGGGATTTCCCAAGGGTCTTTGTTCCTTCAGATGTCTGGGATGCTTGGTAATATTAGTTACAAAGGCACGTGTGTGACAGCCTGGGAGTGTAGAGGTTAAATGCTTGGTCAAGGCTAAAAGTCTCTGTCTGTATCTAATATTAGCAGTTTTTTTCTGTTTGTCTTATATCAAAGTCTTTATAGTAGACAGTTTTTTAAATTCTTTTCCTCTTTTTGTATTTTTTTATTTGATCAACAAAACAATCAACTGCTTGCAGCAGAGAGAGGGGATGCTGACAGCTTGTCTCCACAGTCAGACATAAAACCAGAGTAAACTACCAAAGCTACAAGTCTTTTGAAGATATTTTGCTTCATAAGGCTGATCTCAATGTGCAAAAAAACAGTGTTTTTAATCATCACTCTCTTCAGTATAGATTCTGCAGTAAACATCTGATACTAGCAGTATCTATTACAATATAAACAGACTCCTTTGTTGTTGGGGTTATTGTTTCAGAAGAATCCGGAGCTTCCTTCTCAACACATAACACAGTCTCTCAGGAATGTATCCAAATAAAAAAAGTGTACACTTGACATGAAATATATCAAATGATCCACATGATCCACACTTCATGAAAAAAGTTTATCTTTGTTGGGTTACTTAAGCACAGCCTTTGGCCTCACCTCACCTGTTTCATTCATGTTCAAACACATTCATTTAAAGGTAAAGTGACACTGCCAGAAAGTTTTGATGCCAAAATTCAAACTTCATAGCAAATAATGAAAACACAAAAGAAAGAAGGAGAGAAAAGAAGATAAGCTCTTTCTTTTTCTAAAATAACAAGCCTGTTCTGGTTTAAGGGAGGTTATTTTTTTTTGTTTTTTTTCAACAAGCTCTTTAACTCCTAAGAGGAGTTAGAAAAACAGAGGATGATGTCAACCCCAGGACCTGCACTGCTTTTTTATCTGCTTCCTGTTTACCCTCTTCTGTGTCTGCGTCTGCCAGCGGGAGCGTTGGGAAACACCTAGCGCTCGGCTCCATGGGAGAGTCAGGGAGCAGCGGTAGGTGTCAGCAGCAGGTCCATTGTCAGCAGACCCCTGAGCAGGCCTTGTATGGACAGAGCCACCTCTGAGAGAAAGCAGACAGAGGAGACAAGGGAGAAAAAATAGAAACTAGAGAGGGAATGGTTAAAGAATGACCGAGGAAAAGTAACATTAACATAAAGGAGAGGGAAAACAAAAACATACATGTTGGCCTGGGGAAACCCCCTCTGGTCTGAGTCACCACCAGGAAGAGGGCCAGACCCAGACAGTCTTTTTCCCCCTTAAATCCTTCTCAGCCCCCTCCCCTTTACTTCTAAAAGTGTGAGGGCTGTCTGGCCTGTAAAAAAAATAACACAAACAGCTGAGTTAGAACGACTTCTGATGTGAATCTGCTGAATTTGTCAAGAAGTTGCCTCATCTTTCTTGCAAAAACTTGGTAGAGGAAACAAAAATCCCCATTTTGCACTGTAATGTGTTGTGTTTTGTTGCCAGGTGGTTGCTATAGTGATGGTTATTTGAGATAAGAATGACATCAAAAAGAGAAACTGAAATGAAAGAAGACTGTAGTGTTACTTTCTAGATTGCCAAGAGCAACCCAGATCAAAGATGGTAAAATTCACCCTCTTTTCGGGCAATGTCCAAAATGACTAATTTTTCACCTTTGTAGTAGTTTCTCACCATCAATAATATTTTCCTTTTTTTTTTTTTTTTGCTTGTTTACAGGAAATATGACGGGCTACTGAGGTGACAAAGTTCCTCTTTTCCCTCCCTGACTGTGCTGCTGAAAACTGCTGAGACAGTGAACAGTAGCACAGTGATATCATCATTTTCACACCACGTCCTTTCTCACTCCATATTAGGTAAGAAAAACACAAAAAAACCTGAACTTAACGATTGGCTGCTGAAAATGTCATACCACCCTGCTGTCACAGCGGTTAAGCTCACACATCACTTTCTAAAAGCGGGCACATTACGTCGTGCTTCTATATTTGGTTTTAACACCAACACTGCTGGTCGTCAATGATGCTTTTGATACGGAGGTGCTGGGACAAGCGTTTCATTCATCTGCTCACACTCCCACTCCACCCACCACAGCCAGAAAGAGCCATTTCATCGTCACAGGGGGGTTCAAGGAGAGTCAGTCAGCATTAACTGAGTGGATGTTAGCTGATAAAGTGTTTGTTTAAACTCTGCAGCTCTGCCCTACAGAGGAATGCACCGTTGTGTTTGGTTTCAGACTCTAAAAAGTTGGTTTAACAGCAAGAAAACTATAAAACCTTCCTTTTTATGTGTTTGTTTGCTCCCAGACATAATCACGGCTCTTTAAGTAAAAGAATATATACAAAAAACTCCATAAATTTAAAATTTTGATGTGAGTTTTCAAAGCTTTGTGGGCGCAAGACGTCTTTTTTTCCTCCTCATTACATTGATTTTCATCGGTAGCCCCATTAATGCTTGTTTTCCTTGAGGCAGGAGAAGAGTCACCCACTATGAACACACCAAGAGGGTTGAGGGCCTCATAATTTCTTTTTCCACTCATGACCTCATCTCTTCAATATGGCCTTTTCCTGGCCTCAACCTCAACTTTTCCCCACTAACTGACTCAGCCAGTTCTCAGACTCCTGCTATTTCAGACCTCTAATTTCCATCATTTCACCGGTAGGCAAACACACATAATTGTGCTTTTTTAATATGGAAAAGGAAAATAACAAGGGTGTGAGCAGTGGTTATGGGTGCTCTAGTTGGCAAAAAGCACAGTCAGCCTAAAGAGGTCAAAGATACTGGTCCACTAAGGATTAAGTGCACAAAGATGTTAGCGGTAACACCAGGTCCAGCCAGCGGCTGTGGATGACGGGGCATGGCTGAAAATGTGGGTCAAACCAAACACCCAGTAAATCCACGTGTCTGGAAATGGAATGAAAGGATTTATTAAAGCCACCTAGAAGCACTGACACACATAGGACATGTGCTCAACTAATTTATGAACATCACAGAGTTAGCTTTGTTATAACTGCCTCACACACACAATTTCAGTCAGCAAATTAGCACTTTTATGTCACTGACACAAAAAAGGAAAGTCGATTTGTTCCCTCTGTGTGGCTGGCCGACTTATCGATTCCTGTCCAATCTGAAAGTGACAAACTACCAAGGTCTTTGTTCCAAATGCTTCTGTGTTTCTTTACTTTGGCTTCATTTGCACAGCAGCAAGTGCTCTCCCTCTGGGACACCAGTCCACAAGCTCCAGCCTTCCTGCTTGACATGACAACCTGGCAGGTGACACATCCGGCCTTTGACAGATGGTTGCGAGCAGCCAGAACAAGAGCTGGACTCATCGCAATCCCATTAACAAAGTCATGAATGGATGCCTCTCTCGGTGCTGTTTTCTTCCCAGCACAGGTGGAGACTGAGGGTAAACAAACACATTAACTCACATCCTTGGACTTGGGTGACTCCCTTGTTTTTGGAGAGCAGGGGGTGCTGGTGCTGGATGCCCACCTCTTCAGGATGAAAGCTTCAGGTGTTTTTCTGCCCCAGAAAATGTTCTGAAAAAGAGAGAGTGAGGTGTTACAATTAGCTCACGTGGAAATAACACTACAGGTTGGACGCCATATGGTTTCAATTCCACCAACTGTGTTTGTTTAAGCTTGCCATGCCTTGTAAACCTGTTGTTTTAATTTGTTCACATTTTACTTCAAAGCCTTTCCTTTTTTTCATTTTGGGATAAACTCATTCAAAGAAAATGTCATCCAAGAACGAAGAGAAAGAGCTGCTTGTTCCTCAGTGTGTGCAGCCAGTCAGCTGACTGAGTAGTAAACACGATGTAATTGATCTTATTTGAAGCCTGACTCGTACCCACAACGACGCAGGCACACTGTCCCTCCTCTTTGCTTTGAATTAGTTGTGAAATTAGATTTCATGCCACTGAGGGGACGAAGAACACTTAATGGATTGGATCAGTGCCAATCTCTGAGCAACAACCACACTACTTCACATGAGTGAACTGTTTAGAGTAATTTAGTGCAAAGTTTAGTGTAAACTAAACTACTGGAACCTGAATCACCTGAGAGACATCAGAGGGAGATAAGACTGAGGGGCAGATGTACTCATTTCACTTTATTTCACATACTTAAAACCACATGCCTGGGTCAGATGACAAGTCCTGTCAGACTGAACCACTACTTCAACTTCAGTTTTTGCGTCTCAGCTTTTAATACATTTTTGTGTCATCTTTACCTTTAGACACATGATTTCTGGCAGATGTGAGTTAAAGAATCATGGTAATTTGAGATGAGCTCTAAAATATGTTGAATATGAATATAAAATAAGTTGATCAAGGTTTCTCAGTTAAGAATGAACACCTGTGTACAACACACAACAACAAAGAGGAAAACAAAGTGACTCTCAAAGTGATCCTGCCCTTCTATCCATGATCACTGAAATCAAAAGAGCTTTGATTCACTGGGCCTGTAGGACAACAGAAAGACTTTAACTTCCAGTCTTTTTGTCATTTTTGAAAAATGTGCACATCACTTCTGCTTCTCCTTGAACAAATGGAAAAAGTAGCTGAATTTAGCTGCAGCACTTCCTTGTGTCTGACACAGCAAGATTTAGAGCACAAACAAGCAGGGAGCAAGATGTGGAGGAAACCTGTCGTCCATTAGTGACCATTTTATTTAGAAGGGAAAGCTATTAATAGAACAAGACCAGACGAGATCAACATCTGCATGTTTCACCAAACACAAACAGGTATGAACACCACGTAAGGCCTTCTATAATTATAGCTGCTGATGCCTCTGCTCTATTGTTTACATTTTTTTCCTGTTTCACACTGTTCCTGTTTGTTCTCAAAACATGGGAGCCCACGAAAGCAGAAAAAGGAAAAGAGCAGAGAAGAAGAAAAAAAGGAGGGACAAAGAGTATCTGAGTAGTCCAACATCAACACAATGAGAAGCACGACTCTTTGGAAATCTAAGTGTGTGTACATGCTGAGTTTCCCGGGAAGCAGTGAATCAGTCCCACAAGTAAAACACAGCACAGTTGTTTTATAGAGGTGTTCAAAGGGAGCCTTGAAAGGACATGCTTTAGCAGGTAGCTTATTAGCGTCTGGGGTGGAAAGAGGTTTAGAACAAAGAAATTAGGTCAGCAGAAAATGTGTTTGGCAGGAGGGCATCACAGGTTTGAAGAAGGGAGTTATCTTTTTTAGTCACATGGGAAGAGGAAGAGAGGACGGCGGGAAGGAGAGGGGTGAGGGGCAGAAACAAACAGAGAGACAGAGAAGCTTGTCTTTGCCTCTCTGCTCCGGCTAGCCATCTATCTTTGGCTGTGCTCACGCCCCAGCTGCTGCTGGTTCAAAGTACGGTCACTGGCAAGGAACCAGGCACAAGGCTGTGAAAAAACACCCACACAGCCACTTCACATACAGAGGGAAGTCAAGAGAAACAGAATTTCTCTGGAACAAAGCAAAGTCTTAAAGTCGGGCCCAGTGTCACGCTGCTTTCAAAGCAGAGACACTGCAAACGTCCAACTTAGACTTCAGATGGGAAAAAGACTCGAATCTGTTTTAAGATGAAGGTTGCCAAAGAAAATGTTCAGTCGGGAAGTCAAAAAGCACTCTTGTGAGTTCAGAGGATACTAGAATAAAATAGGTTATGCTGAAAGTGTTTTCTGCTTGAGGAGAAATTCAAAGTTTGGAAGCAGGAAAACACTCTCCACAGACGTGGTGTTGTGTTTAAGAAGTCATGGTCTGGGTCGTAGTGGGGTTAATCAAAATGGGAAGCATTGAGTTACACAGCTTCTACAGGTCATGCTTAAGTAGATGTTCTTTACCTAAACCAATTAGAGCATGGTGGGCTGCAACTTGTTTGCCACTTGGCATGGTTGACGTCATGTTTCTTATCCACGGAGCATGGGAAAATCTTGTTTTGAGCAGGGAGAAAAGCATCAATCAAATTACGTTTTTGTTGCTTGACCTGATTTCTCTTTTACCCACAGCTGAATACTCTGGCTTTAAATTGTTCAGCAAATCCTCTCCGGTACCTTTGGCCCCTTGCCAAACTATCTGGGCCAAGTTTGAGGTGTCAGCGTTCAGTAAAGTGCTGTGGGAGCTGAAAGTTGGTAAGTTTGTGTGTATGTGTTTTTGCACAACATGAGATTGATCTTGTATTCCTGTTCTGCGTGTTCATAGGTTTGTGGTGCCAATGTCCTTGGGCTCTCTTGAGTGTAAGTGTGTGTGTTTCTCAAGGCACGTGTTCCTGAAGAGACACCGCAGGTGAGCGGAGAGTCGTCTTCATCAACCATCCAGAACCTTACACTGACGGGTCAGACTCTGGGTTCAGAAATATAAACACACACATAGTCTAACACACTCAAGTGTTCAGATTTCCTTGTAAGGGCCTCTTTGCTCTTGTAGTCCAAACGTGACAGAGGCAGAGCTGGTACAGCTTTTGTTTGATGTATCTCTGCCATCAGTGATACAGAGATCTGTTTTGTTCTTCTTTGGCAGCGTTGATGTTGGAGCTGCAGAACCTGAGACGTGAGGAATGGACGTCTGCCAGGTTTTGGGGTGCGGCAATCAGCAGATCAAGACTAATTAGGGAGGATCCAGCCAGAAAGAGAGACGATACTTGGGCTGTAGCAGAAGGGGGTGAGGACTGTTTCCTGTGGCAGCCATTTCTGGTGTGATTAATCTCTGGCTTCCGAGGCAGCATGGCTGAGCCTGTTAATTATATCCAGCCAAAATAGGATGGTAAGGGATCCAAATAATCTTCTTTAAGTCCCATGAAGTGTCAAAGGGGGATTAAGAGATTGTGTTTCAGATCGTGTATTTTGGGGTAAACATAAAGCACATACAATACTGTAATCACAGCTGATCAAGTACTTCACATATTACTTTGATTCTTTGGGCTATTGGTTGAATCTTTCTGCCTCATTCAAATGTTAAATTTCTGCATCATCAGCTGAGATCTATAAAACTCAGTCAACTCTTTTTTTCAACAAATACATAGGCAAAATGGTGGTACAATGTAATTTAACATTATGCAATGTGGCGTGTGTAGTGATATGGAAAAATTCAGTCATTACAGTCAGTGAGAGTTCCTCTACAGGTTTCATTTTCTAAAAAAATTTTACATCCCCAGGGCAACATCATAGTGACAGAATGCCAAGTCTTTTTTCATTAGAAGTGAGATCATCTCTCGGCTCACCTTGATTTCAACAGAGAAACCTGAGACTGAAACACTGACTGACAAAGACATTGCACAATTACTTTAGGGGGGGGGGAAAAAATCTGTCTCTCAAAACCTGCTGTGGAGTAAACATCTTAAAAGTCTCACAATGCTACAGCACCAGCAGTGGCCATGGAGAAAACTACAAGGAAATCTAAGAAAGATCCTGTTTATTGTTTAACAGATATTCCCAGGTGTGTTTGTCTGATATGATGATACTTGTTTGGAGTATTTACTTTCATCTTAACATAGATCTGAATTTAAACATAATAGAATATTACCTCAAGGCTACAGATTGATTCATGCTGTTCTCTTTGGTTCTCATGTAGTGAAATCCCTGAGCTCTGCGCAGATGAAGCAAATGTTCTTCGTAACAGGAAACTGTGAGTGAGCCCTGCCCTCATACTTCCTGGAGTGGGCAAGATTTATTAATACCCTTACACATGTCAGCCAGCTCCTCACCACAAATATGAAGTATACTGGAAACAGATACAATCTAAAGTTCAATCTCGAGCACCTTTGTTGTCTGATAAACATTTTTAATGTGAGCAATATGAGAGAAATTGTAGAATTATCTCAAGATTAGGAATAACTATCCCTTGAAGCTGATGACAAGCTGTGAAAATCTAAAAACAGCAACAGCAAATATCCATCTATTCCAGACAATACAGCTGAAAAACCCTATATGCTGGTAAAATAATGAAAGGTCAATGTTGATTTCTCTGCATTTCCTACCATTGCCAATATTCTTGGATCAGCAAGAACTCAAAAAAAAAAAAAAAAAAAAAAAAAAAAAAAAAAAAAAAAGTGAAGTAAAAATCTTTAATTTCAACCCCAAAATATTTTTTTTTCATGCGTATTCATTAAATGAAGTCTTCTATTTTGGGCCAAAAAGCTACAAAAAAAAAGAAAAAAAACAAGATATCCATGATTTATACCCCAGATATGTCTCCTTCGTGGTGGCCTAAAATACATATTGTGCTGAATTATCAGTTTTCACACCTGAGCAGCCCTTCAGGGAAGAAAATGCATAGCTTTCTGACTGTGTGTGACGCACTTCATTTCCCAGCCAGGCCCTGAGGGAGCAGGGCAGGTACAGCGAGCCATATTCCTGCTGATCAGTTAGAAGCACATACACATGCTTGTTTAGGTCGGGCACCATGTGTAAGTCTTTCGAGCATCTGTGCAGACAATATGTCTCATGAATGAGCTGTTTCCAATGCTGCGTCCAAGCCCTTTCCTGCTCAAGCTGGTTTATTGGCAGTGATCCGTCACCTGACTTCCTGTTCTCAGGGGGTGGATGATCTGATAACCAGAGCAGGGTGGCCACGCCTGACAGACTTACTAACAGAGCAGTTTCAGGGAAGTGGCAACAATTAAACCCACACCAAACCTATTCCCACCTCTCTGTGAGGTGCTGTTTCAGAAGGGAGGGGATTGGTTGGAGCTGCACTATCCAATAATATGGATGAGGTGTGTTGTGGTGGCCTAAGAGGAAAAACGTCATGGAAAAGATTGACATGCAGACCTTTGAGCTCCTCTAAGCCAATAAGACATATCAAAAAATCTGTATGCCATGTATCATCTCCAGTTTCACATAACACTTTACCTGTTATCTAGAAGAAAACTGTTATGGATAAATTATGGCAAAAAAACAGAACCAGGCTAACTTACCTAGTGGTCTGTAGCTCGATTCCAGGGCACAATCCTTTCCTGAATGTCTTCCTTAACTTTCTACTTCCCATATTTTCAAAATGATTTAAGCTTCCAGATTATTGTAATGTATGAACTTAAAATTGGGTCTATATATTTGCAGACAACTTTTTGCATAATCAGATCTTTCTGATCTTGAGGACATATTTGCAGATCAGTGTGAACATTAGCTGATCTATGTACATATTTCTGGGTTGGTGAACACATTTGGAAATGTATGTATACAATTATGGATTATGAATGCATTTGTTGATCTATGACAGCATTTGCTGATGTAAGTACATATAAGTGGATCTGTGTGCGATCAGGCTGTGTTTCGACTGTTACTTTCATATTTACATTACATGAATGTCCCTCATCCTCATTTGCTCATTTCATTGGTTTTGGGTAAAATATAAAAAGACAACGATCTCCCTTTTTTTATTTTTTTGTTTCTAAAAAATACAAGAAAAAGAATAAAATACTTATTTTATATTTTATTTTGACCCACAAAGAAAAACATATTCTGGGGTTTTCCTTGTATCTGTATTTTGGTTTAAAATTACAAAAACAAACAAACAACAACAACAACAAAAACAAACAAACAAACAAACAAACAGACAGACAAAACCACAAACAAAAAAACAAGCAAAACGAACAAAGAAAACAAAACAAAAAACGATGATCCCTACCTGGTGTCTGCCTGTTTATGTACACAATACATTCTTTATGCATTTAAAAATTGTCTCACTACTTGTAAATAGCAACATACAAGAACTGCTTTTGTGTGAACCAGGAAAAAACAAACACAGATTCTTAACTGAGAATTTTTTTGTCTGTGTTGAGTGTTTCGACATGCTTAACACACACAAATAATGAGAGCCATTCTAGTTGGGGCCGTGGTTACTGCTCTGTCCAGGGTACATACCATTTCCCATGCACGTGTTTGACTGCAGAAGGGCATCTGAATGCCACATCAACCTTAACTAGGACATTCAACCTTTGCCTAAATAGACAGTCTCCCGCCTCTAAACCCTTATTAACTCCTACTAGCGCAGGGATTACGTCCAGGGATCCAGACAGCTCACAGGCCTGTATGTGTCTGGTACAAGCTGCTCACCCATTCACAATGCTTTATGACTGGCTACAACTCAGGGCCTCTACCTCTCTCCTCCGCCTCTCTCCACTGCCTCCTGCAGTGGGACATTTGCAAAACAAGTGCTTATTGATGGTGACAATGTAGAATAGAAGAGGGGGAGAACAAGTCAAGTGTGTGTTAGAAAGATTAGAGGGAGGTGATCTTTTTAGGTGATCTTGTTGTGTTTAACCACAATAACAAACTTATTTTAGAATGGCCCTTAGGGGCCACTCAGCTTCGCACATTTGCACAACATGGGACAAACTTTGTGATTTTAAACTTTAAATTTGGCTGCATTGAAAAGAAAAAAAAAGATACTGAGAACCTTCTTCAAAGAGGACATGAGGCACTGAAGCATTATGCGCCTCCTTTTTCACGTGTGCAGAGGCATGGCCCAGTCCACATGGTGCCGTCACTCCTGCAGAGTAAGGTTTCCAACTTTTGTCCGGTTGGAAGCACAGCACAGCTCACCATTGACCAAAACACTCCTCAGAACGTGACTCATACAGATGGCTTCAGATGTTATTATGCCTGGAAAGTGACCAGCTACTGATACTGATAAAGCATACTATCAAAACAAAGGTGAAAACATGCAGAAATCGTGACGGTGGGCAGATACAGGCTGAAAAGAGTGACGTAGAACCACGACTGCTAAGTGATTCGAGGAATATCAACATACCTGGAGTCACATTTTTCTTTTTGTTTAATGAATATATTTGAGCCAGTGTGCCTGTTGGTATGATGAAAACATATTGTTACTTTTGAGATGGAAAGTATTTTGCAATAGATTTCAGGGTGTGGGAAAATAGTTGTGCTTGCACAACAGCGTGTTGAGATTCCAGTCAGCAGTTGCAGAATGATTGCCTTTGGTAGGTCTCATTTGTCATCAGCATGAACTGAGCTTCATGAGCAAATAAGTAAAAAATATCAGGTAGTTATGCACCTCTTTGGGTCATGGCGAATGGTTTTAATCCAGGACACTGAGTCAGTTCTGCAGAATGTAGGTCAGATTCACTCGTGGTTCTTTCTCTGAGGCAGACATGAACTATTACCGAGATTTCACACATAAATGGGGAGCCCTGCACAGTGCGTTAGGCAAACACAGAGGACTAAATGTTTAAAAGGAATTCACTTTCCCACTCGTTGTGTGCCAACTAGAGCATCAACGCAGGGTTGCAGCTTCTTATAAAACCAAACAGGGCCTAGTGCAAAAGAGGAGTATATAATACAACTGGCCTGTGGTCTTAATGTGATCAGGAAAGTATACCAAAAGTAGTTTGATGTTTTATACCTACCTACAGAAAACTCACCTATAGACCTGGGAGCTTTTGTTCTGATTAAATTGATCACTTTAAGTCGCCCAATGTGGAACACACACAAGGATCTCCAAAGACTGAGGACATTTTCTTTCTAACTGCCTGAGAGTTTATGGTGCAAAGAAAACATGCAGAACATCACTGCTCATATGACTGTACTCATGCATTTAAACACTTAAACACATATTTATCTTATTTTACGATGTTGTAGTGTCAGCTCTTAAGCCTATAATTACGCTTCAATCATGCACCTCAGACACTACAAAGAAACTGTTTCATAACCTCACCAGCGGGCCTGTCTCTCTAACAGCAGGTATATTAGGCACTAATGTGTGCCCCCGCATGAGATGTTATGACCTTGTTGCCAGTTTGTCTGGAGTTATATAACATCTCCAGACAGGTGAAAAAACATAAGACCAATTAATAGTGTCTCCCTGGGGAGCGCCGGCACAGCACAGTACAGTACAACTGCTGTGGTGACAGTTCCAGCTGGTCCAGACCAGTGCAGCTGCAGGTGAGGGCACGGTTTGTTTGTGCGTCAGGTGTGGGCGTTGGGGATGCTGTTTCCATGCAAGCTCGGGTATGCACGCTAAACTCCTGCAACAAATATTACCAAACTGCATTTCTAGACTCGGTAAAAGATGGTAGCTTGTGTATAACTGACTTGTCCTGCCATGTCCATATCAGCATCTCAGCTTCCTACAAACTGCCAACAAATCACTTACAGGCATTGTTAATTGCATTATCCAAGTTTTCACTGTTCTCGCTAATGGTCTAGATCATTTCAGTCTGTTCCATAACCAGTTAAAGTCCTTACAAGAGCTTGAAACCCCATGTGTGGCTTTCTTTTCTCCCTGTTTGTGTGTGATGAACACATACACCCTATATTTCAAACCGTCTTCCTAAAAAACAAAGTAGGATGCTTTATTGTGTGTTGTTTTTGCTATACAGTAAGAAAGAAATTCATCCCTCAACCTCACAGCCTCCTGTCATCACGAGTCATTTCATACCAGATATATCCTCCACTAGGGCATAATTTTTAGCTCTTACATGTTCCTGAATGTTCTTTCTTGCATGTTTGTGTTTTTACATAACCTCCTGTTTGTGCATATGTGACCCAATGTGTGTGTTCCTGCGCGGCGTGCCTCATCTGCTATTCCAGCTGAGATCACAGCCAACGCCCAGTACAGGCCGAGGTAATCCTGAAGTGATGACACACACACACACACACACACACACACACACACACACACACACACACACACACACACACACACACACACACACACACACACACACACACATGCAAGTATGGCACTAAGGCTGGGCTCAGAAAAGGTTGTAAATAACTGTAAATCCAATATACATAGACGGCGAACTATGTACTTACGCTTTAGTGATACGAGGCTGTTTGAGTCCTAGCGCAGCAAATGCCTCTGTGGACAGTTACAAATGCAGATATGAACTCTTGAAGAGTGATAATTTAATTGAACTCTCTAAAAAAAAGAACAAAATCTTCTGTTGCTGCCTGCAAAGTTCACTTTATCACTTGTAGGTTATGAAACATACGTCAAATCTGCCAAATAGGATAACGTGCTGCCAATTTTTACATTACAAAATGAAAGAGCAGAGCATCACTGCTCATAATTCTTTATATCATAATCAAAGCCTTCAATTGGGCCGGCGCTGTTTTATAGTACTCTGTAATCCAGATCATGATGTGTGCTTTTTGAGCTAGATGCCAGTTGCCTCACTGCCTGACAAATTGCACCCTTTGCAGTGGTTGTTCTGGCACAAAGGCCATGGTTAAGCCTGGTTATACAACAGCACAAATTTATGGCTTCTTTAAACAGAAGTCCAAATGAGTCTCTTGGTAATTTAACTCTGTAATGTGAGCAAATGAGAGAGATCTGAAAGGAGAAACTAAAGAAGGAAGTTTGGCTCAGGTCTCTGCTCAATGTGAAGAGGTTAATACCTGCTTTTTTCCTGCAATTTTGAAGGCGTCTTGCAGCTCTGTGTAACTGTACTGGAGGCGGACTATATACAGTATATACAGGTTCAGGCATAAATACATTGACAAAATCATAGGTGAGGAAATAAACATCCCCACCCCACACATACACCCATGCAAACATACAGACTGTAACATATAATTTCTTACATCACCCTTACATCTGCCTTTTTTAGAAAGACTCTGGCGTCTCTCTGGGGAAATAGGTCATTTCTGTAAGCTTTAGTGTTTGAATTTTTATTCTATTTGTACTAAGTGTATGATAATGGCCTTAAATTTATGAAAGCAGCTTAAACTCATACAACACTCACATTAATGTCCATTTATTTATTCCTTTGACTTGTTGACAGTCTAAACGTAGTGATGGAAAAATAAAATGCTTCCCTATTTGTTAAGGTGTCGATAAGTAACAAGCTGAAGCAAGATCCTAATACCGCAATCATGCCCGTCCTCAGCCTGTCGCTCAGTTGCAGCACAGACTTGCCCTAAGCACAAGAATAACTCCTCTGGCTTTTATACCTCAGAAAAACGCAGAAGCTGATCACGTGACATCTCGATACATTTTTCCCATCACGCCCCACTTGTTGTGATGTACAGCTATGACACTGAGGTAGTTTTTCTGTGACCACAAACTTCCTCTTTATCTGCGAGAGCAATCAGAAACGGTGACGAAACGACCTCAACTCATGGGCTCAACTTTAGGAGGGTGGTTCTATTTCCTGTAATGTAAAAAAAACACACTACAGATCATGCTGTTACACAATCTTTAAAGGTGGAGATGCGAGTGGCAACTTTTGACCTGAGTGAAGAAATATGCCAAAAGGGGAATTTAAGAAAAGCTTTGAGATACTGCTATGCAGAGTGAAATCAGCCTTCTAAAGAATAAAAGTTGTGAGATTTTATTTATCCCCCAAATTTTAATGGACTCACATGTCTGTACTTTTTGGGACTGGGGTGGCCCAAACAGAGCCTTCAACTATTCAAGGGTGGCATAGAGGGTGTACCACTAATCATCTTCTTCAGCAATGGACATAATGATGATCAAACATATGCTATGTTCTGGAGAACAATTTCCAAACCCTGAAAAATCAAAAAGACAAAGAAGCTCACTGAGTGTATTTTCAGGAGTAAGACAGTTCACCGTAATCTTTGATGGATTACTGACACTCCACTCAAGCCCTATGTTTTAAAGTACCAACAAAAGAACATATGCAACAAAGTGGCCTATATTGCAACATGTTCAGAATAGTTGATGTTGACCAAAGTCCTACCTCTGAAAAGTCAAAAAGCCAATCATACTTCAAGATTTTTCAGGTGGCCACTTAGATTTTAAGGAGGGCATTCCTCTGGAAAAGAACCCAACTACAAATCCCACTGTGCACCTTGAAGAGTGCACTTTCTTTAACTTTAAAAGCCTACATATCAAGTCAAGATAAATCAACAAAGTTTAAAATCAAGTCCAACTTGTGCCACATTGTCTTTCTGTTATCTAACTTTTGTGTGTGCTGCATCCAAAAATAGCTTTGTCATCATCATCCTATTTAAACAACCTCTCATCCCCTAAAATCTTATAAGCATGGATTACATTCACTTACTGTAACTGGAGCTGTGTGTTGGCCAATATGGTACTAGTCTCTGGTCACCCCAGGAAGACTACTAAACTCAAACTGAAATCCTCTGGGTTTAGAGAAATAATTTACTGTACACAGCTCCTGAATCCCCAGTGTGCTTCAGGGAAAAAGGGATTTAGCATCATAGGGGCTGATCAAATTTTAGTTTTCTTCAAGCAGTTTGGCACCATCAGCTGCAAAGCATGGACTTATTTGTCTGCCAATGAGAAGAGTCTCCTATGGGAACACTAAAAGCCAAACAAATTAAAAGAGATTGGGCCAGATTACCATAGCAAAAAAGAAGCTTTATACGAAAGCTGTAAAATCAGCGCCAGCTAGGCAGTGTTTGTTTGTAGGCCAGTTAAAGAGCTGCTGGCAGCTGCTGGAAAGTTGTTATGTAGATACCAGCCAAGTTGCTACATGAGCTGAAACATTATTGATCAATCTGGAAGGAGGGAGAATGTGAGGATAAGTGTGTACTCTCTATTCTAGACACGCGTATTCTTTCTCTGTACTCTGAAGTCTCCCTGCTTCTTTCCAAAGGATGGATCGTAAATGTTTAATGGCGAGTTTGTCCCCGTCAGAACTCTCAGAGACATAAAACAGGCACAGTTATCCAGCTCCCACTACACTTGTCAGGATATGGGAGGGAGGCTGTGGTAATTGCATGCTGGCACAAGTCAGTTTGGCTGCTCCACTAAAGACACAAGTGACTTAAATGTCACAGTTTTCTAACACCACATTCATGTCACCAGAAAGGCCTGCGGTTGTTTGTCCAACCTTTTGTACATCCAGGAAAACTCTATTCAGGATGTTGGTCTCTGCCAGCAACACCTTGATCTACATTCATTTAAGTCCACAAATTCTCACCTCAGCCAGTTGTGACCAGTTTTCTGCTGTATACCAGCTGCCTCAACTTTTGGATGTTTTTCAGTGGAATCAGAAGAGATCCAGCTCCTTATACTGGCATATGTTGTCAAGAATAATGTCAGGACCTTCGTTTATGGTTCCAAAATGTTGTATAAAGCAGAAATTACACATAAGCCTCCCACATGGCAGCAATCAGCTCTGATCCTCTTGATGAAACATCCCTGTATAGTAGACATACAGGTGGTGGAGGTAGCAGAAGTGGGCCCTCTAGAGGCCTAAAGATCCAGAGCACATAGGTGTTAATTGCAGCACAGGTATGATTGGGGACTTCTTTCAAGGCCTTTAAACCTCTATCCTTTTATCAAGAATTAAAAAAAAAAAAATGAATTTATACTTAAAGGTGTAAACTGTGTCTTGTTAAGTGTGCAGAATGAGAAATGACCTTTGACTCTGAAAGCAAAACTAGATTGTTCAATGTGCTTGTAACCCAGAGCAACATAACTCAACACAACTCAACACAACACACCACAACAGCATACATGTCCCACTTAAACAAATCTTAAACTGCAAATCTAACAGATTTATCACACAGATAATATTACAGTCTCTGTATGGATGCTTAGTTGTCATTTCCTGGAGGAACAGAGGAATCCTGTACTGCTGAGCCCCCTACAGGTAGATATGTTAATTGCACCTGGCTCATGCCCACAGGGTGTATCTGACACCTGAGGGAGGATTCAGCATACCTGAGCTTTCAAAGATGACAAACAGAACAAAACAGCAGACACACTAAATGTTTTCCTGTGTGAAGGAGAACAAAGTGCTTCGGTGCAGTATGTCAAGTCTCAGTACACCTCTTGTCTCATTATGCCATGAGATGTAACATTTGTTCACTTTGTTTAACTCAGACTTTATTGGGCATGATCAATGACATGCATGTATTTATGAGCTCATAATTGTTCCTGGATTTTGACTCCCTGCTTCTTGGGCAATCAAAAACCCCATCCATTATGCAGCAAGAAAAAAGGCTTAAAATTAAATCATGAGTCACAACGCAAAGGTGTTAAAAGGAACTAATTTCTGCAAGAAAAGGAGAGCAATTCAAAATCACATATCTTACAATAGCAAATCCCTTTCCCACCTATGTTCTTTCCCTTTTTCTTTTTTTTTTTTCACTGAAAGCAAGCCCCTTCTGCACGGGACTCCAACACCTGACTTCATGCAATGAGATATTATTTCACGTCTCCCTTTTGTTTCCTTTTTCCACAGATCACATGTGCCTATTTTTTTCTTTAATCATGCCTATTAAACCTGCTGAGTAGGAAAAAACAGCGTGACCTCGCCTGTCCCTTGCACAGTATGTCTCCCGTTTGCGGACTGGCACAACGCCCAGACGGCTGCTGCTTGCGTGCCACCTCTGTTTGGGTTGATTTGCATCTGTGCTCTGAAGAGAACTGGAATGATTCACCAGTCTTTTGCTCGGTGTGTGTGTGTGTGTGTGTGTGTGTGTGTGTGTGTGTGTGTGTGTGTGTGTGTGTGTGTGTGTTTTCATAGCTGAGTGTGCTGTCTCAGTGCAGTCTGGTTTTTCTCTCTTGATCACTCTTATTTTTCAGTGGATCTATTTCTGTAGCCTCTCATGAGTACTAAACACCAAAATAAAGGAGGAGGATTGTGTGCACTGATGATTGAGACTTAAATGCAGATGTGTGGAGTTAAAACAGATACAGTTACACAAAAAGTGGTACAGGACAAAATTTAACACATAGGGAGGGGGAAAAAATCCACTTACAGAAAAAGGTTTTCCTCTTTTGCCACAAGCATGAAGAGTAGGTGTTTCTTGACAAATTCATCTGCTGTATGAAAAAGCCCACAGGGGAATATGTAAAAGGAACCTGCAAAAATGCTCCCATTCATCATGAAGGCCAGTGCATGTCAGAGTCTTTTACGTAAAGTACAGTTCACACAGTGCCAGCGCATAAAAGAAGAAGTTGGCACTTGTTGAATGTGTTATTGTCCCCAACGGAGGTTTATGTCACTGTAACTCTGTCTAAATGTGCTCTTTTGAGTTTCACAGAGCATATCATTATGTGGGATCATGCTGGAACAGTTCCCAAAGCTACTCAGGGAAGTCAGTGTGATGCATCGCTACTGATGCTAAATGCAATAACATGTTCAAGGTGTAATAAAAAAAAAAAAAAGTCCTGCCAGTGCTTTTATTTATCATAAAATCTTCACTTTGAATGTTTTCTGAAATAATTGGTTTGGACTTGAAGGACTCTATCTCTAAAATGACTGAGTGGATTCTGTGAAATGACTTTTAATTCAATACATACTCAAGTTAGACGTTGAACTGGATTTAATTGTGACTGATATCTCAGTTACATATCTTTATCTCACACACGTCAGAGGCTTAAAGTGAACTACATCAAGGACATCACCCCTGGTGTACAGTATCTAACAGTTTACATTTTTTGGCAGCAGCTGTCAAATTATTTATTTACATAAGTAGCACCATTAACCTTATTCTCATATCTCTGTCTTTCCCTTGACCTGGTTTAAATACAAGTCAAAGCAAAATTTGTTTTCAGGGCAGTATAGAGCTGAACTATCCTGGATAAAGTTTGTTGACTCTTAAACAATCCAACCCAAATATTCTCAGTAGACTAAACAGTTCCTTTCCAGAGAAGTGATGGACACTGTAACCTAACTATCCTAGATTTTGGCCCAGGTCACAGGACAGGATGTAGCCTTTGATCTCTAGGCCCGCTGTAGAAAAGGGTGAGCTGAACACAAATTAAAATAGAATGCATTACAGTGATGGTTGCATTGTTTTCAGTAGTTTAAATAATGAACAATGCTGCATGTATCCTCTGAAAGTATTTTCCTTTTTTTCTTATAATAAATAATAATGGAGTTATTTGCTATTGTTTAATGTTTCTCCGGGAGTCCAATACAAATTTTTATTTTGAAAAAAAAAAAAAAAAAAAGATTTCCGGCAGGAAACACATAAGCAATCCAATGAGCAAATACAGCTTTCAAAAGTCATATACTCAGCAGACTCTCATGTACAGAGGAAGTGATGTTCTACTTCACATATGGCAAGAGCTTTAATGCCCAGATCCTAAATGGTAGCATTCAGGTTTACAATATAATGGTTTCCAGTCACAGCTTTCAGAAGCCAGGTTTCTTTTAGTCCCTCTAGTAAAAAAAGGGGTGTTTTCCTCGTTTCCTTGAAGCTTTTCAGGGACCTGTGGCTGTGTGATGATGGCGCACTTGGCACAGACTCCCCTCCTTCTGTTTAGGCTGGGTTGACTTGAGGTCAGGTTGGCAGTGCTGCAGCAGCAGCAAGAGAACACATATCAACAGCCTTGAGAGTGTACTCAAACACACCATGGCAAACCAAACAAGTGCAGAGAGCACACAAAAACAACTGCAGACACATGGAGGCCTGCAAGCTCACCTTGCTTTACATTGACAAGATAATGATTTTAATGCACTCTTGGGGGGTGGGGAGGGTGTGTGTGTCATCAAATTTGTGATAGTTTGGAAATCATGTAATAATAAACTGCTTCCCTGGAGTATTGGAGTTTACAAATTTCATTGCTAAACAATGCAGATTTGTGAGTTATACTTTTATTATGAAGGTTTTAGAGTGGCACCAATGTTACATATGACTTCAGCGATCAATGATTACTTCAGCTCCTTTTTTTATTTTTTTGAAAAATATCAGTAAGAAATACCCAGCATGCTTTTTTCAGTGACGTCTGTCTCGCATTGAGGCTGGTGTGTGTCTCTCTTTATGTGTGGGTGGTTTTCAGCCACTTCCTTTTGTCAAAAACAACCAAGGACAACATGTTCCGAAAGAGACTGCTTTCACTTTGCAGAGCAGCTGATGTCGATGACAAATGTGAAAGCAACATGTTCGCTGTGAGTGAAACAAAAGCATGCACATATAGTGATGAGACTCAAGGTGATTTAAGATGAATGTGTGGTGTCCTTCATTTCTAGTGCACTCTGGTTTTATGCAACTGTATTGTCTGTAGTCCTGTGAGAAGTGCAGGGAACAGAAACACATCCACAGAGGTAATCTACGGGAGTTATGATAGACGACAAACTCATTGACTTCTCTGTCTAAATATGATTCTTCAGCTGGCTCTGTAAATGTAGACTACTTAAATTTACATTTCATCCTGCTGCTCATTTTCCTGTATCACCACCACAAGGGTACAGTAAGCACAATGTGCCTCATCCTAACGGTTTGTGGAAGATTAACTTTACAGGGAACAAAGCCTGCTGTTTTGGCTGACTGGCAAGGCCTTTCATGGGTTTAGTGGTGGCCGCTCTGTACATTTTGTTCAGCTGTGGGATATGGTGAGTGACCGCTTTAGCTGCCTAGTAGGAGAGTGTCATGTATACACTCTTTGAGCTGCACAGACATGCTGCTTGAGACTTTCTCAAGTGTCTTCTCTGGGTGGGAGTTTGTCAAATGGGCATGTGCTCATAGGTTCATCTCTATCCACGTTCGCTGTCACAGAGTTAAAGATGATGCACAATTACTTAAGTTAAGAAGAACAAAAATATATACAAATGTATTCAAAATCTAAAAATAGAAAAAAAGGCCAAATTAACCAGATTTTGTTTTTCTCATTTTCATCCATCTGTGATTTTAGGTGCAACTTCCCCTGTATCTTAATTTTGGACTTACAATTTGGATGGGTATAAACATTTGAGATTATAGTTATTATTTGCCCAGTACTTGTTTCCATTAGACAGAGTCATAACACCAGGTACAGTAAATATTTCAGCATGTTAGCAACATGAACTGGATCCATGCTTCTCATACGGCCCCAATAAGATCTATCTATCTATCTATCTATCTATCTATCTATCTATCTATCTATCTATCTATCTATCTATCTATCTATCTATCTATCTATCTATCTATCATAACCCCCAACTTTAGGAAAATTAAGATTTAAAATCAAGCATCATTCGTCTGTGGCGTTCACAACAAACAGTGAAAAAACAATTTGTGAATCATGAATGTCATTAGTCAGACTGTCATTCAATGCATCACAGGGCATGATGGGAAAGAAGGCTGGGGAGGCCCCCACAACCACATGGACCTCACTCAAAGGTGAAAACTTTCAAGATTTATCAAAGACAACTGTAAGTAAAGAAAGCCAGTAAAACAAACAAACAAACAAACAAAAAATCTTCATTTTTTTGGTATTTTCATTACGAAATTGTCGTTAATGTCATTTCAAATGAGGACTTAATCATACCTGAAAAAAGTTGAGAAATCCCAGTCAGGTAGATAGTCCCTGGTCTGAGATTGTGTTCTCATTTTGTATTTACTCCTTTGCGATATTTTATGCAGCGCTGAAGCGGTACAGTGTTCGTGGATCGCCTCGTTACTTTAACGTGACGGTGGACGCGGAGTGGAGCGTGTCTGTGCGCTAACGAGCTAACACGATGGAGGACGCTCTGAAGTCCGAGGTGACGCATCCAAACATGCTGCACAATACTGTGAGTAACTCTCTTAATTGTAAAATATACAGTGTTCTTGTAATTTGCTGTGCGTGTGTGTAGCAGATGCAAAACAAAGCTGAATGGTAGCTGCGATTAAGCAAACGTGACTAGTGTTGTTTGGTGACGTCAACCACGTAACCTTGTTGTCCTTGTCAGTTTGAGGCTTCAACCATCGATGCTTAGCTGTGACTGGTGTCATTTTTGAGTTGTTGTTTCTTTTTTAGCTTCTGATTGGTTCAGTTTCACATTTGTTGTTCATTGTATTTGTGATTTATATTTAATTACATGCATTTTCAATCTAGTATGACATATTTTGATATTTGTTGTGTAGTATTTTATCAGATATGATTTTGGTGGCTTGAAAGAATCTATACCTAACCAGTTGATGATAGGTGGAAGAACAAACGTACATTACAAAAAATAAATATTGACGTAACAAGAAGTCAAGCTGATCTTCAGGATCAGATGTTGCATCACTTCAGTCTGTGCTTTCTCATGCTTCACTTGTGATCAGAGGCTTATCAGAAACAGCTAAATACCATGCTGAGTGACAGTTTAAAAATCACTCAAAGGCATCTCCCACAGGCTCCTTTTCACGTAGGCACCCACATGATCTCAGTCCTTAAAGCTGTTTGATCAGCAACACTGATAAAGTGGGGATAGAAATATCTTAACACACACACACACGCACACACACACACACACACACACACACACACACACACACACACACACAAAACAAAAAGCTTTTACGTAACCTAATCCTCATTGCCCTGAACTTTTGCAAACTTTCACTCGGTTAACTTTCGCTGCACAGCAACAATGAGAGTGTGACTGTGTCCATTCCCATGGCTAGTCTTGCATATACATTTGCAGTCTTAACAAATATGTGTGTGTGTGTGTGTGTGTGTGCAAAACAGTGCTTCCTTTCTCTGCAGACTTTCTGAGAACATCACGTAGTCCAATAACACACATAACTGTTGTCATGAGTCTGTCTCGATCTCAGACACACATACACACCCTTACACCCTAGTAAACAGACTCTGTTACGATACAGTATAATCACATGTTTACAGTGAACATAGACAAAGGCTAGTTTGTTAGAGTGGCACAGAATTCTTTGAAATGTAAGGGGTTTTAATCTCCTAAATGCAGAGGATTGCATCAAACCGTTGACTTGGGACACATTTGATTCATTTGCTTCGTCTTAACTGGAGATATTGTACAACCCATAGTTTTGCTGTAGCTTTGGTTTCTAAATGCTTCGTACTGGTTGACACAGTTCTATTGTTGACATGCAAGAGTACATTCTTTCCATAAGCTTCATGTGAAATACATTCTCTCTCTCCTTACACCCTTGGTTTCTTGACTTATCGGCCTCTAAGCTACTTAAACCGCTTGACCACATGTGAGAAAAATGGGGAACGATGGATGAGACTAGAACACAATGTCCCAGACACTCGGGGTTGAAACTGGGTCAGAAAGTTTGAGACAGGGCATGTGCTTCCTCCTACTGGTTGTTTGTTGTAGTGTGTGTGTGGCCTTCAGGGGGTGAGATATGATTCTGGAAGAAGATGTGGCAGAAGAACTGAGTTTTGCTGCATTGCCGTCCAACCAAAACCTGTTTTCTCTGTTGTGTTGCAGTTTCTTCTGTCTGTGTCAATGAGTTGAAGACAACTGTTGTGCTCATCACAAACACTGTGAAGGTGGAGAAATAATTATCACATCTCTACACATTCATTTTGTTTAATTGCTAGAAATATAATTTGTTTGGGAGTGTAGATTCGTGGAGGTAGACCATAATAACTTTGATTTTTCCAGTGAAGTTGGAGAAAATTGCCTTTTTACCTCAGCCAAGGAGGTTATGTTTTTGGGAGAGTTTTTTCGGTCTGTTTGCCTGTGAACTCTATAAATCAAAAAGTAAAAAATGGATCTTGATGAAAATTTTCAGGAAATGTTCAAAATGGGATAAAGAAGAAGTGATCAAATTTTGGAGGTGATCCAGATCACCATCTAGATCCAGGACTTTTTTTTTTAAGATTCTTTATCATTGTGAGATAGAGGCGTTTTCACCGTATATAACTCCATGATAAATGTTCGGATTGCTTTTAAAAAGAATGCAAGGCAAGGTCACGATCATTTCTGGCAGATGTAAAAGTATGATCCAGATCCTGCCAATATTCTGGATACTTAGCTCTGGAACATTAAATATGTGCTGGGTCATCACAATTATCAACACTGTCAGGTAATAAATTATCATACAAACCTGCAACTAGCACCAAATTGTAGCAGACAGTCTGCTGAGAGGGGGTATAACATTAAAGTAGGACTAAAATGTTGTGGGAAAATCACAATATGCTTGGCGGAAGTCTGCGCTCTCTAAGTGCTTTTCTAATTTTAAAAATCAAACTCATGTTTTTGGATGCAGATAAGCCTGTTATTTGGTCAGTGCAATCTCAGTTTAGATGAAAAGGTTATGATTCTATTGGGAGAAATAAAAAAGCAATGTTTTGAGAACAAAACATGGCGGCTTTAATAGATTTCTACCCTGCACTGTTACACAGCGTAATGACTTGGTCAAACAGAAAAGAAAAATGTAACAGGAATGTTCACATTTGGGCTCCAACAGTCAACCTTGCTTCTAGAAATACACCTTTATCTGAAGAAGTAGTCTCTAAGACTAAGTCTAAGGGCAGTCTAAGAGCAGCTTGGATGTAATTTTGTCCAAAAACTGGTATTAAGTGCTTTAAAATGTGTTTTAGAAACAATCAGAACAGTCTTGACATTTTTTGAGGCTTACATGCAAATACCTTTCCAGCAGTACTCTCTAACCCTCTAGCCTCAGCTCTAGTTGAATACTGTTTGGACATGTAGTCTCTGCACATTATTCCACCCGTGCCTTCTGGACATCCTGACATTTGGACTCTAACCAGAACCTCTTCACCTGGTGTGCAGCTGCTACTTAAGCACATCCTCGTCTTAGTTTGACAAGTTGATAGATGCTTTTCAGCACATCTCTGCGACACTGCATCGAAGCCTGACCAAGTTTTACTGTTTTGCTATCGACCCAGCTCATCAGCGGAGGCTAGTTTGGTTCCTGGATTGCCTGGTTGTGTGAGAAATGCCCTGAGCCAGAATCCCTGGACAGCTGCTTTTGACACAGCCAGTGCCAACCATTAAATCATATTTAGGCTTTCTTAGATCACACAGCGGGGCCATTTTTAGCTGGTGTCAGACAGCCAATGAACCTCTGGGTCCTCTTGGTATGTACAGACTGTGTATGTGTCTGACATTTAGAGTGACAGTTTGGGGTGTGATGTCACAGTTGTATAGCTGTCCAGATAGCTCTGTAAAACACTGTTTGTGGAGTTGATCAGATCAAAATACTTTCTCCCTGCATAGATAGGCAGAATGTTCAGTAGTTATCATGTGCAGAAGGAAAACTAACTTAACTTTACTTTGGTCCTGTTAACAAGAGCGTTAACTGCAGAATCTATCTCTCCCTAGATGTGTTTGTTAAGCATGTCCTTCAGTGTGTGAAGGCCTTTGTGTGTTTATGTTGGTGCATGTGTTTGTGTGCCCTTTATCTCACTGATAACAGTTTAATCTGACGATCTAATGATTGGATTCTGTATCAGAAAATCCTGGACACCATCCACTTTTGTTCTAAAAACACATTTTTGGGAGTTTTTCACTTGGATTCAACATGAAATGCATAGTGAGCATAGTCTAAAGTGTGGTTCTAAAGTGAGGACATTTTTCATCTCACTGACACTTTGAGGCAGCACATGGGCTGGCTTGTCAGCTGTAAGCATTGACTGTGTATTGGAACAGACAGAATATAGATAACACAGGGCAGGTATCAAAGAGAATGAGACACGTTATATATAGCCACATTTAACCCTGGATTTTGCTGCTTAAATTTGTGTGTCTAGACATTTCAGCTATCAGAGGGTAAAAATACAAAGCTTGATTCTAAGATTGACTTTACAAAATGTCTGCTCTGCTGTATTACAATATTTGAGATCCCAAAAATACCCTGTCTGCGCAGAGATGACTGTGAACTTCTCAGTGCAACCGCTATTCAAATAACCTGTCTCCCGTGATCATTATCTTCAAGAAGGCAGGGCTGTGTGTGGCTCTGCTAGAAAGATTTTTTTTTCATGTGGGGTAGAGACAGCAGGAGGAGAAAACTGACAGAGGGAAGAATCTATTGCAGAGGCAGAGAAATACACAGTGAAAGTGGGATTAAACTGTCCCTGGCCTCTTCATCCAGACACTTTGTAGTGCTGACCTGCACGCAAACCAGACACTGAGTTGCTGAGAGGGGTTAACAAGGGGAGTAATTAAGGAATAACACTATCTGCCAGCACTTTCTTTTCTCTCGCTTTCTCCCCCTGACTTTTCCATTCTCTCTCCCTCTGCCGCTGCTCCTCCATCAACTCGACTTCCCCTCTCCCAGAGCCCTTTGTTGGCTTGCTGCTCCGCTCTAATCTGGCATGCCGTTCCCCTCCTAATTTGGGGACTCATTACAGGAGTGATTATCTCTCTGCACACTGCGTTAGTTAGGAATGGAGGCACTGACGGTGTAGTCTGTTGAGCTATCTGGACTGCAGCTTATAGTGTGAAATATACTGTATATTATTCCGTGATATTCTGCCTGTTACAGTAAAGCGGTTTTGTGATAATGAGTCAGATGGTAATGTTTGAGCATGTGTGAGCTCTGTCCTTCAGCAGACGTCAGTGGAACAGCCCAATGTGACTCAAAGGATTCGCTGAACAAACAACAAGAGAAGGAGCATGACTCAATGCATGATTTCAAAGCTTATATAGATCATAATCCTACATGACTTTGTCATTGATCAATTCAGGTTCTAGGGCAGCCTAGACTATGATGTGTGACATCAAAACAAAGTCAGAACACTTAGCAGCTGCAGAAATAAATCTTTCAAGCAAGTCTACTATGAAGATTAGATAAAAATGATCCTTTATGCAGTCAAAGTGGATCAAACGGCATCTAAAACTTAAAAGGACTTTGTACTCCGTTGAGAAAGTGATTCATTTTCTTCTTATTTGAACCCTATCTAGAGGCCCATAACTTGGTGTCCGGATTTCACCAGTTTCAATTTTAGACACTGTTTGCTGCATCTAAGACTGGTCACCCAATGTAAGTCTGAACTTGTATGAGACAAGAATTGATGCAGGACTCATGACCTCTCCTGTCTTTTGAGTTGCAGTGAAAAAGAGGTAATACTTCATCCTGCCACATGATGGCAATAGAGAGCAGTGTTTCTGCTTGTGTCATCAGGTCCACGCTCACCTCCCAGAAACCAAACTGATCTCTGCTCGGTTGGTGCTGATTTAGTGCAGGTGCAGCAAAAATAGAATAACACTTTGCCCTCCATGGGAAAATTATAATTTATTTTTATTTTGATTATTGATCTTTATACAAACAGGGCTCTGTTTCTATACAAACTGAGTCCTATCATGCTGTTGCAGTGGTATGATTTTAACGTTAAAGGATTTGCTCATGTGCAGTGTGATCAGAGATGTTTGGTGTCTAGCCAAAGGGCATCTGTCTTGAAATGATAAACTGGACAATACCAAACCTCTTCTGTAACACGACGTTCAACTCATATCTGTCCCTCTCCTGAAAAATAGATCAATTAAAACAGGTTACAACAAAAACTTTATTTTGGGCTTTACTGCCTCTGTTTGGGGCGGCAGCTGATAATTTGGGGAACCAGTATTTCGTGGATCATTAGATGAAGTTTTTATGTTCTGCATTTATTTTTGCCTTTACTGCTTCAGTAATTCAGATTTTCCTGATGGGTGCATAAAATATCATTTTATGTTTAATTCACATTCATTTGAAATAGATGCTTTGAACAAGCTGACCCCACCCAATCTGCTCAAATGAAGATATACCTGCTGTATTGGACTAATCGGTGTGTGAGACTAACCCTAATAACACCATGAAACTGATGCTTTACAAACTTGACTGCTCCTTTTTATTTTCAGCGGGTTATGATTTTCTTTTTTAGAGTTTTTTTGGGGCTTTTGCATTTCTTCAGAGAGGACAGGATGGGGAGAGGTTTTTTTGCACAAAAGTTATCTAATAAAGGGACACAGTCTCCACACTGAATTAAATTCTTCTCCAGCCAAACTTGGGGTAAACTTGTGACCTTATCTTTTTATCTTATCTTCTAAACTGCTGAGATATACATAAAAAGCAGATAGAGAAATAAAGCCATTTCTTATACCAGACTGTAAACATGTTTATTTTTGCTGTAAAAACTGTGGGGAGGCTGGATCAAATATTTTAAACTTGTTTTGTTGTGATGTCCAGTACTACTGGAGACAGCCTCGAGGGGATCCTTGACAAAGTGCAGTTTTTAGCACTTCCTCGTTGGCTTCATTTCTTGTGGCCGGAGGTTGCCGCTTGCTGTTAACATGCTGTTTATATCACCTTGTTGTGTGTTGTCCACTCTGTGGGTGTTTTGGTCGATTTGTTGCAGCATTGACTGAAGTGCTGTTGTGGTTGGCTTATTCCATTTTATAAAGGGATACCCTACAACATGTTTTCTTGAAGTTCAAAGTGGATTGTGAACTGTTTTGATTGGTGCTGTGTGGTAGACGGGTGGCATGGTCGGCGGTACGTAATATTTGGTACAGTTACTGTTATACTGGTGTGTTGCTGATGTGCTTCAACCATGAAGGGCACAAGCTGACTACACTGTGAAGCACACATGAGGCTGTTGTAGTGCCGCCAATGAGCAGCTGGGTCTCATATCAACTATTCCCTCCTTACTCACAGCTACAATAATTGCTAGGTTGCAATTCACTAAGGTATTCTTGGTATAGCTTGCAAGCTGAGGAAGAATAAAAGAGTGGCCAGTGATGCATGAGAAGCCTGACTCCCCCAGGAGAGGAGTGGTGTCTTCCATTTGGATTTTTTTTTGTTTCAAAATATCTAAAAAAGATCAAAAAAGGTGTTATTGTAAAACAAGTCAAATCATTACCGTTGTCTGATTCTAGACTGTCATCTTATGTGAGCCCAGGTCAAATAGGGCAGAAGAGGCAGGGAAAGAATGAAGAGGCATTTGCTTGATGCACAGTGTATGACAAGAAATGTAAGCAAATGCCTCCACAATCATTCTCTGCCCCGCTTGTGCTCACAGAAGAAGACACAGCTCCTCTCCTGGTCTAAAAATATGAGGCAGTGCGGAAGTGCTAAAACCTGCAGTTCGTCTAGTGTCCGCTTGAGGCTGGCTCTGGAAGTACTGAAAACCACAAGCCAAAAAAGAGGATTTTTACAGCAGCGACGCAAAAGTTTACAACCTGCTGCAAAATATGTCTTCAGTCTGCATAGCTAGTTTCTCTAACCCTGGGCGCTGTACAAGGTGTGAATTTTCTAATCGGCAGTTCAGAAGATATAAAGGCCCTGTTTACAACACTAAGACGTATTAAGAAAATTCTGCATTTTCACAGAAACGCTGAAGGACTGAAAACTCTGTAGTAAGCATGCCAGGCCTGTAGGTGCTATAACTGTCTTCTCCAGGAACCACTTTTGGTGGATCTCCACCGAAGTAGAGTTGAGACGATCATCTGGTGTATTGGCAAATACTTAGTGCAGAAGTGGAGCAACAAATGCACATTTTGTTGAAAAACAGTTTGAAGATTCAGCAGATTGAGCAGCACAAGTACAACATAGTAGTCAGGGACGATCTTAACAACAGTACTGTTGCCCATGCATGAAGCGGCGCGTGATGTCAGCATTTCCACTGAAAACACTGGCTTACTGTTTACATGGCAACGGTGTCAGCAGGGTTTCAGAAAAATCCCTCTCCGAGGTGTTTTCAAAAGACTGCGTTTAAGGTCGGCTAAAAACTCAGTTTCTGTGCAAATGCAAGGCTGAAACACAACAATACTTTTGAGTTTCACCCTAAAACCGTTGTCGTGTAAACGGCCCCTGCGATGATGAGTTTGCTGAATCAGACACAGCTCAACTCAAACTACAGCTATTAGTGAGGAGACTCAAAGTGCGCTTCATTTCCAATACAGTTCCCAGGATTTGCCTCAAAACTCTGTCAAAAACAGATGGGTGACGTCACAGAGACTACTTCCATTTATTATACGGTCTCAGCATACTGCATTGAGCTACAGCTCACAAGCTATACTCAGACTGCCTCTGTTAATTGCAACACAACATTTATTGCAACCCTGAGTGAGGGAGAACATGGTGCAGCACAGACCTTTGACAGCCCGTGCTGCACAAATCACCTGTGTGCATAATTAATAAGAGACGAGGGTATGATATCACATGGATATACACCGCGTCACGCTGAATGAGAGAAATACTGTGATATACCATTCCACTGCCTCAGTTTTAAAAGATACTGTGATAAAAGTCTTCTCTCATACCAGCCAGCTTTAGTTTGGATATTTTCTTTCATTTTCGCTGAGGTGTCTGTTCTTTATGCTCCTTGCTGTTTTCCTCTTTCTTATCCTCATTGAATTTTTTAGTGCACACCATGAATCCACTTTACTGAAAGCCAAAGCTATGCATCCAATATGGTGTTCTGTACCGTGGGATAGTATAGTTAAACAAAGCCTCTAGGTAAACAATTTGTCCAAGAATAATTGTCTGATACATAAAAAAATATTATACATGACTTTTTTGCTTTAACTCAATTTCTGTGGATAAAATACATTATAATTCATCTGAATTTCATTAATTCAGTGATCGTGGATTTCAGTTACAGGACTGACTACATTTGATCACATAAGCAAAGGGAAAACATCTCATCCTGCCCTTGATCGTAATATGTATGTATGTGTGTGTATCTGCACCCCATGCTTGCATCGCCAAGGTACATCATAAAGAGCACAGGAGATAAGATCCTCTGCATGCCTCCTGTGTTCCAGGAAGAGGTTGAAAGTTAATCCTAGATGTGGCCATTGTGTGAGTCTGCCTGAGCAGTGATACAGCATGACAATGAGGCTAAATGTTCATTCCCATTGTTGTTGAGGTAGTTCATTATCCTGCGTCTGATAGCAGACACTCATGAAAGAGATGAGCGTAGGAGGATATTGTGTCAGAGGCTTGTAAGAAGCAATCCACTGGTTACGGATGAATTTAACTAATTAAACGAGTGTCCCATTAAAAAGCAGGTTGCTGCTCCCGATGTGACCTGAATTAAAATGTGCCAAACTGTTCAGGCCCACAGGCTTTTTAAAGCAACTTTGTTTCTTTTAATAATCAAACATCCATTTGTGATTGTTCCTGCACACTCAGGGATTCCATCCTTTGGCACTCACTGTCCGCGAGTTCGACATAAGGCGGCAATCAATTGCTAATTCACACACAAGTGGACAGGAGTCTTCAGTCAGGCCAGCAACTCAAAGGCACTAATTCAACAACTGCTCTGCCTGTTTGTATCCCAAGCGGCTGTTTGTAAAGATCCACAGTGACCACACAAATCCTGGCCAATGTGATTGATGTTCCCCTTACGCAGGGCCAGAGCTTCGGATAAAGAGACTTGGATCGCCTGCAACTGTATTGATCGGCCCGCCAAATAAAGATGACATTTGCTTGCTTTAATAGATCTCTTAATTTGTCATGCTAAGTGAAAATGTAATTCATTCTCAACAGTGGCATACCTCCGAAAGGTCCTGCAGGGGGAAGGCACAAGGGAGGGGAAAAAAAGGAAAAGAGAAAATGTGGAAGAAAGCAAGACAAGAAAAAGGTAAAAGACAGACAAAAAGTGAGGAACAAAGGGCGGAGAACAGAAAATGCTACTTAACCAGAAAAAAAATGTTGCTTTGCATACTAAACAGACACATTGTTTTACCTCTTTCTGTCTACCTCCCTTACCCTCTCTGTTTCTCTCTGTCTCTCTCATACACACACAAAGGCACATAAATACTCTTTATTCAGTATTTAGAAGAAAAGCCTTGGTTTTTCAACAGCTTTGGTATCAAGTTTGGGCAGAATAAAAGCCCAGACCTCCCTTTGAGGCACTACATGTCATACAGGGAACATTGAGCCATCAAACCAGGCGGCCAGAAGCATTGTTGAGAAATTACACATGGGAGCTTGTGATTTGGCCTTGGTTAAACAAGGGAGAAGAGGGAGGAGAGGGGAGGATTGAGCATTTAGATTTTCAAAGCTTCAAAATAAAAAAAAAGGATCCACCCATCTGGGGGAGGCTCTGTGTCTGCAGACAATTTGTAGTTCATACTGAAGATAATGCCCACTTCCCCATTTTCTCTCTGTCATCCCATCCCATTTCATCCCTCTTTCACTGCCATCCAGCCCTGCTATCTCTGGGCACCCTCTCACCCTCCCTTTCCGTTATCAAACGCTTTGTGATCCGGGCGCGGTGTGGGAGTCTCCTCCACGCCAGCATGCTGTGATTTGAGCAGCTTGCCGCCGAGGACGTGCTCGTTGGAGGCCAGATCAATAGGCACGGATTCTGCACGCAAAGCTGAGGTGACAGGCAGAGACTGTGAGAAAAGGGGAGCGTGACCTTTGGAGAATACAATTTAAAACGTCTTTCCGACTCGCGCTAAGTTAACTCTGGCACCACGCTGAGCCTGCACTTGCAGATCGTTTATTTTCCTGGACAGTACCAATTGAGGGAGTGGAGGGGAAGAGGGGTCTGGGATTGGGATGGAGGTGAGAACAGCCAGACGGAGGGGTGAGGGTGGGAGGGGATGTACACAAGACCACCAATTTCAAGATGCTGTGGTAGCGAATTAACTTGTTTTTCTTTCTCTCTGCCTGCTCTCTTACCTCGTCTCGTTTTATCATTTGTTCTGTAAAGGTTGTTTAAGGAGGCAGCCTGAATCTGGTGCTTTCCGGGCCCAACACGCAATCCTGCACACAGGGTTCCCCGGGGCTCATTTACATCCTCCATCCCAAAGAGATGGTTCAAGTCTGTACAATTACATTGGGGTGAAGACAGAAAATCTATATTTGTCTCCCTTAATGATTCAGTTCCTTCCATTCTGTCTTTTTCATTCCCTATTTTGCCCTATTCTCTCCTCCTTCATTCTCTTTCTCTGTCTGTGGAACCACAGGCCTTTGCATACCGCTCTTTACGGATACTTTAAAGGATAACATGTACTAAAGAGCTGAGTCCATGTTAGGGGCCCGCTGAGAAGATATAAATGCAATTTTTGAGGCATCAATTGGTAAATTGCTCATGACTGACAATTTATAGTTTGTCAGGTGCATTGATGGATTTAACACTTTGACTTACAGCGTGCTTAGCAGGGCTGTATTTTTCATGCCCAACGATTGGCAGTTTAAAAGCATGTAATGTATGTATTCATGAGACGTTTCATGAATAACTTGGTGTTTGGATGGAGTGAGTGAGGTGTGCAGCTGCAATCTCTCCCCTCTTCATTTTTCCTCCCCTCTCTTCTGAGCTGCCCTTCCATCTTGCCAGCAGTAGGGGGCAGTGTTAAACGAGATATCTCCAAGGCTGGTGACTTTTTGTCCTCGCAGACTGATGGGGCTGCTGCAGTCTTGTCTCGAGGAAGATGGGGAGAGAAAGAGGATGAGAGAAAGAGGATGAGAGAAAGAGAAAAAGTAAGGGGGTGGGGGGGTGTTACTGCAATGCACAACACAACAGTGTGTCAGGGGGACGGGGGTGATTGGAAGCATGTGGATTTACGTTTCTCTCCTGGTTCTACATCTCAATTGTGTTTGGACAAACCCCTCTCTGCATGTGTAATTACCTCTGACACTGTTACTTTTTCCGGACACAAGTTCAGGCCTCGGCTGGGTGATTAGTATGCTTTGTGTCCTCCAGGGCACTCGTAAATACAAAAACCCGGGGCCTTCAGTGCGTTAGCCATATATTTGTTTTGTTTCTCTTCCTCTCTCTGTCCCCATTAATGTGAACTTACTCTTATTAATAGCTCTCAAGGACAAAGGGGGGTTCATAAGCAAGTCTTATTTTCTCTCCCTCCAAATTGCCAAATGGTGGGCACATCATTAGATTTATGAGTAATTCCGGAGGATTTGCCATCTACATTTCCTTGTTCCGGCAGTTTGGGATTGAAAGTAACACCATATCACTGTAATTGCAAATCATTTGATCTCCCATTCAGCTGGGACAAAAGGGAAAATGACAACAGCCATATTCCTATCCAACAGAGGGGTTTACACTAATGCCTACAACAAACCATTCATGGCAAAAGATTACATCTTCGAGGAAAATTAACATTCATCGCCACGCAGCTGAAGATTAAATCAATTTCCCTGCTTCCGTCACATCATGTTATCAGCCTGAAGATAGAAATAGTAAGTGCTGTCTTCCTTGTGGTCCAGAGGCATTCTTACACACATCATAATGGGCCCCTATCTGCGTGAGGATGTTTACAACACCGACAAGATGTTCATCAATATTCACATTGGCTGAATTTATTGAGAAGTAAGCATTGACACACATCCTAATTCAGCCGGCTCTGAGCTGCCAGATAAGAATTAAAAGATCATCTAATGACTGCAGATGATGCTTTGTGTTTTTAATTTCTATGCGACCACACATACTGTTCACATTCACTGTACACAACTGTAAATCCTGGCTAATTAGTCCTGCATGCAGTCTATTCAATAAAGTGATACAGAAACGCAGTAATCCACAAGTATGAGGACACAGTTTTGCCAAGTTTTCTTTCTTGATATTTTTTTGCCATTCTCTTCCTTCCCTTAGCTACCTTCAACCCATGTCTCCTTTATTCATGAATCCGTCTTTTAAAGCAGTGAGGAGTTTGGTGTGTGAACATGAATGCCTACAGTGACCCTTGTTTTTGCCCCCAAGCAAACACAGCTCCCTCTTTGGACAACAAACATCCCTCAGGGGCACAAAATACTCTTCCCTTCTCCTTCTGGCTTTGAGTTTTCTGGCCACAAAACCGGTGACACACATAGCAACGAGAAAAGACTGACTCATCGGTCTCTGTAGGGAGGTCTTACATTTCCTTCCCTCCCGTGAGCCCTTCATTTGGCCTCCGCCACAAGAAGCCATCCTTGCTATTTGATGTTTCGCAAAAACCAATTAGCTGCTCGCATTTCCGCATGTAAATTAAATGACTTGTTTCCATGGAACCTGCAGGACCTCAAAGACATATTCCCGCTGCTGGCTTGTGTGACGTGAGGTCTGCCAGCATTAACATTTGATAAGAAGGGTCGTTTACTACTCCCAGCTGCTTGCCAGCACCAGACAGTGACCTTTCAAACAACAGTAAATTTTACAGACCTTTAAAAAAATGCACCCTGCCGCACCCACGCTCTGTCTCATCATCTTTAATGATTTCCTTATTTTGACCACGGCATGTAGGTGTTCCTTCTTCTCCCTTTACATACACTAAACCTACGCTACAATATTCCTCCAATCGCTCCGCTTTATATTTCAATTCAAGCACCCCACAGTCTGGATTATTACCCATGAGGATCTTATTTATTTATTCTGTTTTTTTTATTTCCGCACAGACACATTCTTCACCTCAGCTCTATTGGGTTACATGGTGAGGTGAGTTTCTTCTCGCACTCCTCTTTCTCACAGATTGCCTGTCTGCCTCTATGGTTGTCAAAGCACAACCTCTGTGCACAACCTCTTTACAAAGTGTAGAATTAGAGGGATTATAGCAGTGACTGATTTTCATCACTGGTCAGTAGTTTATCATCCCAGGGGCAAACCTCTCTTAACACAATTTGGTCATGTACATTGCAGAATGTGGTGCCAAATGATGCTGTACGGAGAAGGAGAAGCAGATTAGCCTCGAAGGGCAGGCTCATACGGGGGCTCATTCAAACAGCAGGCTGAATAATGCATAAATAGTGCACAGCTACAGGGGCAGCTGAAAAACTGTAAGAGAGTGGGCAGCACAATTCCACAATCTTATGACAACCTTGAGAAGCAGGGGACATTGATTAGAAGATGCAACAATATTCATTCATGTGGGTTATAAAAGGAAAAGAGCCATTGTGTAAGTCCTGCTCCTTCTATTATGCTTTTCGCTCGCCATGGCAACAGCATGCTCAACATTTTTTTTCTTTTCTCAAAATCCTTCAATCTGTCACTGTGTTTGAACTCGTCTGATAATCAGTATAAAAAGTTTTAAGTGGCTTTATATTGGTGTCATAAAAGCCGACTGTAAATCCATCCGCTGCTGCTCTCACATAATGATCATGATCTCCTATAACCCTGACAGAAGGGAAACAGCGTGAACTATGTCTACTCTTAAGCAGAAACAGCATTATACTCCTCTGTCACGCCAACTCTGAAAGAAGTTGTTTTAGACACACGTTGTATTTTAGTGAAGATATTAAATCCCAGAGAAACTCATACTTGGGTAACAAATTTTTCTCTCTCCTTTATGGGGCTGCAAATGGACGACACCTATGCTCAATTACTGGTGTGGTCTGGTAACTCAAATTTGATTATTTGATTTCTTAAATGTATTCATTAAAATTTACACGTCATACCCTTTTATAATAACTGCAAACAGTCCCCCTATTGTCTAAATAAAACATCTTTACTATTTTTCAGTCAAAAGATTGTATGAATCCAGCACCAAAGGAGGTTTTAAACCTTAGCAGCCTTCTTAAAAAAGCAGGTTTTGTTGTGTGTCCCTTCAAATCTTGATGTGCTCCTATCACCTCGCCCATCTCTTTCCAAAGGTAATCATTAATAGAGCATGGTGCTAGCATGGCAGTGTGACCGCCGTCATGTTTGAACCAGAGTCAGACGTAAATGTAGGAGACATTGCTGAATAAGTGCTGTATTTAAGAATGTAACCAAGTTCCAAGAATGCAACAAGACGGTTAAGTCTTAACATTTTAACACTGGTTTCACGGCAGAGTTAGAGATCAGTCATATGTGCATTTGATCGTGAATTTATATATCATACAAATTAAAAGACAGTGACGGTAACGCCTTTAAATTATTGAAGGCTACATGACTGAAAGACATTTGAAACGATACCAAACCCAATGTGAACATGCAATCTTCACATCTTAGCAGTTCCTACTCATCAGACTAAATCCATGAGATACCAGGAATAACTACCAGAAAATAGTCTAGATTGGAAAATTTCTCACTTGGTGGATAAATGAATAATCCTCCACTCAAGACTATGAGCAAAAAACTGAAAAGTGGGTGTTTCATGATATTTCCCCTTTCAGTCACAACATATCTGTTAATGATTTTTGGCAACCCACTGATGCTGAATAGTTATCACCATGTCATAACACAAGGATTTCAGATTTTTTTTTTCTTATACTCTACGAAAATATCATAGTAGCTAACAGACTGAAAGCACTTCCATTCCCTCTCACTCCTTCCTGTATGTTAGATTAAAGATGCATTGCTGTTTATAGAAATTGCTTAAGGTTAACCAACAGTCTCACTCAGTTTATTTAGATTTTAGAGGAGTTGTAAGAGACTTCAGCTCTGGTTTGTACAGCACATAATCTACTGTAGCTACAGACCTTTTCATGCGTTAAAAATATGTCTTCTATCGGATCAGATAGAGTTTGATCTTTCATTCCACGTCAAAACCTTCCACTGCTCCCAGAAAGTACATGTATAGTGCAGCAAGGCCCACTCTTCAGCATATTGATGTGGTTTTGACACCTCTCAGCCCTCGCCGCCACCTGTAAAGCCAGTGGTCAATCAATCTTTTGACTCTCCCTTTTGAACCCAGCTAGTGGGTGTTGAGAAAACTAAAGTAAAACCAAGGCTGACCTTCCTGTCAGATTTATCAGCTTTTTTTCCTTAATAAAGCTCTCACATATTAGATTTTATCCCATTAGGGAGCTTAAGAAATCTCATTCTCAATGTAACATTTGTGTTTGTTTTTCTAGGGCCAGATTATCAGGTTGTAGGGGGAAAAAATTTTGCTAATGAGAACAAGGATTGTGGGTACACACAATAAAAAGAGGCTCCAAGTGAAAAGTGAATAGCAAAAACCTCACTGTGTATCTGAGACCTGTTGGCTCCATTACTTTTTACAATAAAATTGAGCTACCGAGAAATGGGGTTAAACAGAGAATCCCAGTGGCTGTTTACACTTGTATTCTTCATGCAAATACAGAATATCATCACTTTCTCAACAGCAGTAACAGTAATGATGCTAAAATCAAAATCAGCTTCAAAAAAGCCATGGAAGTAAAAAAAGTAAATATGTGAGAATACAAATCAATGAACTGAACCAGCAGCTACTAGTTCTGAGTAAATTTTCAGGTGACAGTACTACATACAAGAGCCGTGTTAACAGAGAAAGTAATGTTTTTCAGAGGTAGTAAAAATGTAAGTTTTAGAAGTTGTGTCCACAAATAGCACTTTTTTTGTGTTAGCAGGGCCTATTTTCTCTAAGAACCAGTTCAGCATTTTCAGCTCTTGGGGTCCTTAACACTGAAAACACCCTTGGTGCCAGCTTGTTGTAACACTCACAGTACAGAAAACCCTTCAATTTTTTTGACACAATCACTCACTTACAATGTCACTTCCCCCTTAACATCAAAGGAAATCAAGTAAGGACAGAACTTTTGAAATCAACCTTGTAAACAAAGATGAAGAAAAAACTAATCAGACTAGTATAAAAGACTATAATCACAAGATTTTGAGCTGCTGCCAGGTCACAATTCCAATCTATTGTTTTGAATCTTCTGTGTTAAATTAAGGTGAATAAAAGCAAATATTCAGCAGACAGAGCAATTTAAACAGATTTATTAGTCTCTAAAAATAGAAGTGGAGGTGCTGTGAGACAACTACTGTTATTGCTGATTAACAAGGCATGCAGGTACTCATGTCTAGGTATTTGATGTTAGAAACAGTGTCAATATCATTATTTTCATCATCTATTGATATAGACTGCATAATGTATGGATGTAGTCTCCTTGATGTCACCCAGTTGTTTGTGTTTTGGAGACTAATGCCAACAAGAGCCATATTGGTAAAGCTGGACTCAGTGTGTGTGGTTAAAGCTATTCAGATCAGCTGTTTCTTCTGCTAAACAAACAAGTCTTTTTTTTTGGTGTAAAAAATCAGCTTTCTTGGCCCGTTGTGTATGTAATTTTCAGTGTTCAACCTAGCCTCAAGTAATATCTTAAGGAACATGAAGAATATTAAGACCAGGAGTCGCCACACAACAGACATTTAGCTTCCATCAGTTAGAAACAAGCTCTCGGAAAAAAAGGCAAAACTGAGCGCAGTTGATGCTAAATGCAGGACTTACAGGGTAAACAATAGCAATTCTGCTCCCAGAGAGTAGCTAATGCTAGCAGAGCACCACCCGCCCTGTCAGGTAAATGTCCACATGTCTGTGCTGGTAACAGATTGCAGTGGATAAGCTCAACCAGAAACAGCCTACATTCAACTTTATCTCCATTTTCCTGGATGAAATACTGCTAAACCTCACTGTTATGTGATACACCATTTGGCATCCTTCTATGCCCACATAGGGATTTTAATCCTACGGCTGTAGCCATTAATGGATCTACTGCCTCAGGTACTGGTGGGTGACAGTGGTGCTGTTTATACTATTTATGACTGTAATTTTAGGCTTACAATATCAAAATATCTTGTGTTAGTTTAATAACTAGTTTAATCAACAAGTAAGTGTAGCGCCAACTAGCAAGGGTGAAAGTGTTTAACCATTTCGTTGTCCAAACATATACGTCCTTAACCGGTATAACTATCTAATGGTATCCTATGGTATGAGAGCCCCTCTTATTATTGCAGCATAATTACTTTTTTCTGGTTGTTTGAGGTTTGTTAAAGCATTGTCTCATATAATGAGTACTGCTTGCTTGCTGTGTTAAACTCCAATACCATTGACAGTGCTGGTGTTGGTTGGTATGGGGCTCTTTGACCAGGCACTGCTAGCTGGACTGAAGGGCCTTAAAGACTGAAAAGAATGCTTAAGGCTGTGCCTAAGGGTTTTCAGAGTGCTTACAAATACGTGTGTACTGTATCACAAGTGTTCCTTGAAAATGCTTTGAAAATTTAAAAAAGGATCATCCTTCTTGGTTTCTGCGTCATGATGAGAGTTCTCGAAAGCCTGGATGGTCAAGCCTGGCATTTGTTTGAAGTACCTCTGTGATTGAAAATTGGCATTCTCAGAAAGAGCTCCAGTGAATGTGACCCGTTCAGACTTGCGTGCATGATCCGAAGTGTATTGCGCAATAAGTCACACCTCCACCAGACAACTATGATACATGGTTGCCTTGTGATAAGACCAATAAGAGTTAGTATAGCGCACTGCACATGGCTTGATAAGTGTGATGTAGAGGGATTTGGAAGGGATTTGGATAGATGTGAGGACTGTATGTAATCTTTCTCACCCTCCTTCAAATGAATCCTTTATTCCTTTAAGCCACATCTGATGGGACCTCAGCGGGCACTCAATCAAAACCTTTTCTCTTTCACCCTCACTCTGTCTGGATACGGAAATTCATCCAAACTCCTTTCCCTGCCTCACTGTTAGTAAAATAACCCCCACACACAGACCTGCTTGCAAAAAATATGCCTTCCACGGCAGCCTTTTTTCTTTATCTCTATCTCCCTCACGTACTCGCCAACTGTAGCAGACTACAAACAGCCGGGTCATCACTTCCCTTCAGGTGTGGCCATGATAGCAAATACTGTTGATTCCAACTTCTACCTCCCTCCTGCTGTTCTCCCTCTTTCAACCTATAACTCAGTGGCTTAACACTTAAGCAGGATGACCTCATGTCAAGCTAAGGCAGAGAACACGGACAAGCACAACAATAAACGTGCATGAATGCTTTGATTCCTTTAGAAAGGATTCTGACTCTTGCTTGGCTTTGTCTTGTGTAGCAGAATTTTTCGTTTTTTTTTATGCATTTTATTTAAAAAATCTAGCACTCTACTTATGATTCATGACATTTGCTGCGAGGCAAAAGGTGGAACCTTTTTTTCTATTTATGCTGCTTCTGTGTTAGACAGTACCAGACATGCTTGGGTTGTAAAATTATGTTTAAACATCATACAGAGTAGTACAGAGGCTTGCATTAGGTATTGTGGTGATGCAGTCTGCTGACATCCTCCCAGCTCTGCCTCTTGCTTTAGTATGTGTGCCTTTATCTGGTCAATGCTGCCTGAGGAAGAGCTTTAGCTTGAAAGGCTCGACCTATGTGGACTGCATATATATTTAGCCATGAGTATCCCTGTTTGCCGTGGTCATTTGTTCATCAATAGGTAAAGCACAAACACAGCAGTGTAGACAGTAAAAATTTGCATTCAGACTGTTTCTATTCCTTCAAATCTCTGTAGTTAAGCTTATACCAAAAAAGTATCCATGCCGTCTATCTATGCTAACCATACTGAAACAAACAGAAAAGGAAAGAATAAACCTTTATCATCATAGCAGTGAAACAATGCACACTCTGTGCATACACAAAACTTAATATCTAAAAATGAACTAACACATCATTCACTTATTAAATTAGCCAGATCAGGTGAATGTTGACAATTGTTCTTCCCCTGAAAAAATTAACGTCATGGCTGTTAGATGATTGGAAACCAACAAGCAAGGTAACCACAGTGATATAGGAAAGTGTTTTCCCAAAATCATCTCACTAAAATAGAACTTATCTTTACTTTTCAAACTTTGGTGTCTCTTTGCAGCTTTGGGCTTAAAGTTTAAATCCAGTTTAGAACCTATGTGGCGTGCCAACTCCTCTGTCTTACTGTCTTTCCTTCCACTTCTCTGCTGTCCACTGATTGGAACATCCCAAGTGAGGCCCGTATCATTTGGGAAATTAATTTAGAAAGAAAAATTAACAAGGGTGCACCAACCTCGTTCCTATCTTCCAACCAGATAGACAAGACTTTATAAAGACCGTGCTGACATCAGAATTCCAATGAGGTGACTAGCAGGCCGAATATTTTAACTTTGACCAACATTTTCAAACAGGACATGGCTATTTTAAGGCCTTAAGCCACGATGGGGACCTAAGATTAAGATGCCTCAACCCCAAACCATGTCCAAAAGGATGATGGCTTTGAGTCGATCAGAAAGCTGCTATAGCAAATACTTTTTCTCAAGTGTCATGAAAAGACCTTATCCTGTGATGGCTGAAAGAAGCAGAGTCTCGGTGGAAGGGACATAATCCTGAATGTATCTACCTGTACTCATTTGCTCCTTGTAATTATCCTTCAATATATTTTTCAAAGTGAGAAATATTTACACTCAATAAGTAAATGTTCAGTTATCAGTACAACCAACCTCCTTTGAATACATCTTTGAGAAGTACATTTTCATGCATCTAAGTCTTACTTGGATTACTGCCCCTTTAATTGTGCTATCTATATTTAGTTGGAACATATTTGTTTGAACCCGTCCTTTGGCCTGACTACAGAAAGATGTCCACGTCCCTGTCTTTTTTTGTTGCTCCTCTTTACCAAATGTCAAACATGACTCAGATTTTTATTTTGTTTTGAGGAGCACTCAGTGAATCATCACTTAACCTGCTTACACACGTCCTAAAATACACAGAACACGATGAACCCACTTGCTTATTGAGGTTCAAACAGAGCAGAGGGGGAAATTATGTTTGTTATTGGCTTCTAGCTCTCCAACTCAAACCGGCCCCACTTACACCTGAACCATGTTAACATTTTTTTGCTTCTATCTGTGGACAGGTTTATCTGCCCGTGTGCATGTAGACTGTCTGTGCAAAAGTGTGTGAAATGTCTCCTTGTTGTAGAGCAGCTCCATGAAGACTGCTCCTGGGCAACAGAAGTGCAAACAGAGTAGAGAAGACTCATCACCACCAGCAGCAATCCCTATGTGCTGGAGACTCACCTTTTTCTCAGCACAAGCTTTTAATGCTAGCACTCCAATAAATGGCCATTATTACCACCACTGGCGTGGGAGAGCAGGACTCTACTTCACACTCTGGACTGTAATCATTCATTGGTCAGGTGGATCTGCAAGAAACTCGAGATGCATTCAGGTCACCCTGACTCAGTCCAGATAACTTTACACTACAAGAAGATGGAGGTCATAAGAAATACATGTACTGAAATCTGAGAACTTTACAGCTATTGGGTATTAAGAAATGAAGCCAATGTGGAAATGGGCAAGCACCAAAGCCTAGAATGATGACACCAGTAATAAAATGTCAGTTTTTAAAGCAAATTAAAAAAACAAACAAACAAAAAAAAGCTTAGTATGAAAAAAAGGTTCTGGTAAATACTAAACAATTTGGTAAAAGTGGGAAACTATGGTTGTCCAGGAGAATTTTGTATTGCAAGGTAATAAATGGTATTATGAGCCTATTTGTTTGGTTAACAAGTTTCTCTGATAGTTTTGGAATATATACTTCTTAATTTAAAAAATACAAATACTGAGTAAACATTTTGAATTTTGAAAAACAAAACCCCAGAAATGATGTAAAAGAGATTTTCTGCCAAAGAGTCACTGGAAATGGAGGTTAATGTAAAGTTTAAGAACTTGTACACAAAGCTACCCACGTATGATGTGGTTACCCTGAGGCATGTTCGAGTTCCAGTGAGGACTTTCTAAGTGATATTGAATAAGTCTTACTTCCAGATATATGCCTAATTGTAATCCATAACTTAAAATGAGATTATCAGCACCTAAGTAAGCCATTTTTAAACTTCCTGGATCGGGTTGGACAGGACCAGATTGTTTTTTTTTTGGGCACATCAGAGTCTCTACGCAACACCCTGCCAACCAGCAAAGTAAAACAGTGAGAAGAAAGGTGAACGGGATAGTGATGGAGCACCGACTGAATGTATGGAAGCAAAAAAGGACTATAATCGAAATTAGAAAGGATTAACAGAAATGCCTTTTCATTTTCAGAGGAAAGGTTAATTTTTTGACTCATAAATGAAGTGAATAATAAATCATGCAAACAGCATTTTCATTTTGTTCTTCAGGGGCTAAGCTGATTTTGATAATGTTCATTTTAACCCCATGCAGCAGTTATACTGCAGTGGTCTGTTCAGACAGTCCATCAATAAAATGAAGCTTGTTGTTATGTTTGCTCTGCTTGGTCAGGTTGGAGTTGGTAGATGAACACTGGCAGGAAATTTCAAAGATTCACTTAAATTTTTAGTTACTGACATGTCTCAGAGTGGCGCTAAATGTACCCTGGTACTAAACTAATCTACAAACCAAGTTTTCAAAGTTTACTTGTTGTCATGTTTTAAACAATAGCACTGCGTAACTGATGATAAATACATTATCTTGTCAGTTTGTACCCAGTATGAAGTTGCTTTGAATTAAGAAAAGTAGTGTTTTTAGTTGTTGATTAGCAGCAACATCATGAACAGCATTCCTCAAAACCAGTTCATCGACAACCTCAAACAGGATATTGTATTCCAAGAAAACATCAAGTTCCAGATTAATGTTTCATTTAAATGTTTTTTTCACTATCTGGGAGTCAGATCTTTCGTTGCAAGCTGTTGCAAAGTCCCTCGACAAAGACAAGGTGAACATAGTGAAAAAGTTTTTAAAGAGCTATAGAAAATGCTGTTAGAGGTTTGCCTGGTGTTCCACAGCCTGTGCTTGAGAAGAGAGTGCACAATCCTGGCAAACACACACACACACACACACACACACACACACACACACACACACACACACACACACACACACACACACACACACACACACACACACACACACACACACACAAGAATTGATTTCAAAGTTAGACAGCCAGCCCACCAACAAGGGGCAAACTGAAGAGTTTTTTTTCATCTAGCAGCAACTCCATTAGCATGAACATTTAAGTGTGGAAGACCTGTGCACCTCTCGAATAATTTGCACTGAATACGGATTACCCATCTTGCTCTTGTTATTTCTCTGCATCCAGAATTTGATGTTATTGTGTGTGCAGGTCTTCTTATCAACAACAGATTAAAGGAGGATTTCTCTTCATCTATTCACAGAAAGAAAAGCAAACACACAATAGATCAGTGCATGAGTAAGAGTAACTGTATTAGGACAAATCATAACCCTTAGTTAGAAACAAGATCTTACTTTCCATTTTCTACATACTTGCTGTAACTCTCTTTGTTTTCCTCTTGACCTAAGTTTCAGAAAGCACATTAGGGCTGCTGAATTCAAGGCACACCTGTTTTTGCAAACAATTCAGATATTTGTAGATGATGCTGAGGATTCTGGTGATCCCGTAACATATCACCCCTTTGCAAATCCCACGTGCTAAGCTCCTTTCTCTCTGCCTTGTTGTGTGCATCTTTGACATTAGAGCTACCACAGATTTCTTCATCTGTATATCCAACAAGAGGTGTGGCTGATGTGGAGGAGTAGGTGACCCAATCTAGTTTAATATGGGGTATGAAGAGCATTTTTTCCTTTTTTCATGAAAATTGAACTGCACCCCCAGTGGCTTTGCAGAGCTTGTATCTGGTTTGTGTTACAGCTCAGAGTGTTTCTTTGTTTTGGTTTGACATGAAAATAATAAGAAGGGAAAACTGGAGAAGTAGAGTAAGCACCTTGCTGTCTTCCAAAGAGATGGATTAGAGCAGGGTTTCCATTGAAATGTTGCACATATTTTATTATCACATAAAAAAAAATCATGATTCACATCTCCATTCACACCTGTTATCAAAATGTTATTATTTTCATTGAATAATGGTCCCCATTGTTGCCATACCATTGCAGAAGTAGACAAAACATAAAAAGTAGAATAAGTATAATTTATTGATGGTGGAATGGATTCAAAAGGAAAAAATGGATAAAATTAAGCCAGTTTATGTTTCAATCTGAGCAGTGGTACAGTCCAAAGACATGCTTGTTTGGTCCCTTAGTGGCCCCCTCCAAGTGCTGAGCTGTTGTTTTTAAGTAAAACTGTTATTTTCCAGATTGTAAGAAGTAAAACCCTCTTTAATCTGATAAATCCTTATCAAGTCAAAGCTCCTTCTTTGGTTAACAGCCCCATGGATGTATAGTGGAATTGAAATGTAAATTATTCCACATTTAACCAGTAAGAAATGATACTTGAGAGCCCATTAGCTTACATCACAAAGAAGCAAACCTTCACATTTAGCATTTAGCCAATTTTGGTGTGAAATTTCTTTTATAAATCACATTTTTAATTAGTTAATTAATTTAAAAAGATGAAAAATCTGCACAGGGAAAATAATCATTTCACATCTGAACAATTTAGTAATCCTGTATTTGCCCACAGGACTTGAAGATGAAGATTTTATTTGTCACCAAACAAAAAAATACAAACAGAAAACTTGGGGTGGGGGGTGGGATGTAACCAAGAATATTGCCTTATGAAAGACGTCAAGTAAAAAAAAAAAAAAGGAAAAAATTAATAAAACAAAGCACCAAACTTTTTTCCCGACTCACAATGCTGTGTTCATGAACAGCCTGAACAACTGCCCTCTCTTCCACTACCTCACAGTTACAGGGATGCATTTAGGTACCTAAACATGGTACCTTTTGATTTTATGTGAATAGGCACTATGGACAGAATTTGGTTGGTACCAAAGTACGTAATTCGATACCGATCCATAATTTTACATATGAACACTGGTCAGATCCTACCTGCAAAAACTGTGTCCCCTTACACCCCATCAAACAAATATGTTTGCGTCCACAAAAAGGGTGAAACCACACAGCGGTGTCAACGTGACTATCCATTATTTACTTATTCTAGCTGAGCTACAGGGTTCATGGATCCCAGTTACTCTCCTCCTCATCATTAATTAGAGTACATGATGTATACCTACTTACAAAGTGTTACGTGCAGTAAGTTCTTTCAGAAGCACAACTCTTGCTGTGATAACAGCTCGTACAGCCTATTCAATGACCAGAAAACAAAAGAAACAGCTGGTTTCTCTGCCTCCTAACTCTTTCTGTTTCTTTTTCTTTTTCTCTGTCCGTCTCTCACTTGTCTCCTCTCCAAGTTCCCCCTCGACAACAGCCAGGCCAATTAAGAAATGGCTGTTGAAAGGGTAGCAATTATTCTTTTGCAAGACATACATGGCTCCTGCTTGCCTCCACACATTATTATCTCTCTGGTATCCTACAGTGAGGTGCCCGGCCAACCATTCACTGCAACCCCTTACACTTCTGCCAGCCTCACTGCTTCTTCTTTCTATCTGGCTGTCTGCACTGATGAGGGCCAGATTGCAAAGCATGGCTGTCTGAGGCCCATTGGTGGGCAGAGAAACACAAGATAATGGGTGGATTATTAAGGGAAGCCCTGTTGAGAGAAAGATTTTTTTGATATCTTTGCCACCACCCACACAACCTACATTCCATCTCCTTTCTTGCGTTGCCTAGCTTTTCCCATCTCTCCCCTCTTTTCTGTAGCACTTATCACTTTTTTCTCTCCTTAGCAATGATCCCTGGCTGCCACATGCAAATGAAAGACACTGCTGTGGGTTTAATGCTAATCAATACTGTGCAAATATTCATTTAAGGAGATGGCTGCATGGCGAGAGAGGGACCTCACCTACTTTAAATGCAAGGAGCGCAATGTTTCACTCTGAGCATTGTCATGGAAATGCATACATGCAGCACAACTTGCACACAGCTCATATTTCAAAAATGCTGAAAATCAGCCCGCAAAGAAATGAAGAACTGTGTGGTAAAAACAGGCAAGAAAACAACAGAGGAGGCCAAAAAGTAGAAGGGGGTCGGGTGCTTTTAAATAACCATTCCACCTGTATAAATAATAGAAACTCACTCACTGTCATTACATAAGGCTTTTGTGTGGAAATTGTGTATTGCTGTGCCCAAGAAGGATGTGCAAATGAAAAAAGGCAAAGGCTGTGGGTGCCACAGGCGTGGGCTCGATGTTGGCTCCATCATCCATAAAAGCACATAAGTAGACACCTAAAGGGCTGGATTAAGAGCCCCACTGTGAGAAGAGCACCATGGGACATGTAAAACAGCCTGTTAATATAACTTCAATCTCTGCGAGTCAATCATTCTGGATATTTTGGTGGAGAGAATACTAATAGTACATTAACTCAAGCTGCTTAAATCAGACTGTAGTGTTTAATTAAAGGCAGAACCAATATCCAAATGTAAACAAAAGTGTTGGCCCAGCACCAAGGAGCAGGATTTGAATTTTAAATTGAGCGAGACATCTTGAAAGTAATTTTACTGATATTTTCTGATAATCTCTGGGATATTAAATCACTTACATGCAAATTTTGATTGAAAACTAAAATATAAATTAATGAACTATAAATCACATATTCAAACTCCACTGATTTGACCTTTTAGTGTATAAAACTGGCCTCGATTTCCATTTAAATTTATAAGAGCAGATGGATTGGCAAATGTATGAATATGACTCCATGAGAGCATTAAGCATTCTTTCAGCCCAAAACAGCATTTTGTTTATTTGTAACAAAGAAGCACTCTGAATCTCTCATGTTGTTCAAGTCTAAAAAGCTCTGCCTGTATGCTGGGGTGCACTACGTCTTTCCCATACAGGACAAAACATTTGAGGTACATCCATGTTTATCCTATTCCATAAACAGTTATCTGTTCATCCATCTTGATTTAAAGAGATTCCTTGTTGACAAGTTGTTGTTTTGTGTATGTGTGTGATGCCACAGTTTCATTCGTTTGGTAGGCTGGCTAACCAATTAGCTGAATGACTGATGAAACAAACATTTTTGTCTTTTCAAGATCTCCTAAAACATCAACCGCCCACAGAAAGTAAGTTGCAGCATTTTGATCCAGTAAACTACAGACATACAGAATTTAGGCAAATGTACTTGCTGAAGGCAGTGAGGTAAAGTCTTGTTGGCTCATTAGGGTTAGTTCATTAGTGTTTCTGTATGTGTTTCTTGAAAGAAAAAGTTGCCGAAAGTGGTGTCAAGACAGATGTCGGAATGATAAATTTTAAGTAAAATGTGAAACTGATTCTTTGAATATATCAACACTATATTCTAAGTGACAGTTGCTTTTTAATCATAAACTTTATACACACTTTTGAAACATTTGTCTGCTTGTACCACTCCAGATTTTAATATTAATGTCTGGATAAATAATAATAATGTCTGAATGTGCTATGATAGTGCCAGCAGATATAGCTAACCTAGTTAATTAGACCACATTTTTTAATCATATGCAGTCCAAACGTAGACTTTCCTCTCATGTGGTGTTAATCATGACAGACTTTATTAAATCACTGTCAGCTCTGATTATCGGCTCACTTATTTCCTGTGATATGAAAAAGGTGTTTGAACTGACAAGGTGTACATGTGTGGGCGATGGAGGCCATGTGGAGGGAGGTGGGGGCTGTTGAGCGTGAGTAACTCTCTCTGCTTTTCATTTCAAACTCTGACAAATTTGCCTTTTCTTTCAAGTTCTGTCCTCAGCAGACTCTTGTTTGGCCGCATCACAGTCCCTGAGAGACATCGCCCGATTGCCTGTCTTCTGTTAGCCCACCCCCACATACCTCACTCACACACAGCACACGCATGCCTTGCCTGTGCGGCCTGTCTATGGCAGCCCTCTATTGAGATGCTATTCCTCTGAAGTGGGACGGTGTGGCCCCTGGCTGTAACCCTGAAATAGAATCATTGAAAACAAACATAACAGGAGAACATTCCTCTTGCTGTCATTTACAATAGCCACCCAGCTTGGCAGGACCTTGTTTTACAGCTCTCTCCAACCAATCAATATATGGCTTTCATCGTCACCGTGCTGCTGAGGTTGTACTGGAAACACATTTTGAACTCTTGTACTTAGTCTCAACCTCTCCTTCTCTCTCTCCTCGCTTTCTTTCTGTGTAACCTCATCCTTCACTTACCACCTTTTGTCTTTTTGTCATTTCATGTCCTCTCCTCTCCTCAGTCTCTTGGGGAGGCGCCTCCTTAAATAAACTGATTTTCTTCTTGCTGTCGATTGATAATACGGAAGCCAGGGAGGAATAGGCCAGAAGATACTCAATCAATCAGCGTCCTCTACGACTCTAGTTATCTCCCCCAGAAGTTGCTCTCCCCTGTGTACTTCCCCCTTGGATAATTATTTATTATGGCGCCTAATTTGGGGATTGAATGCTACCAGGCAGCACGGCCACTTCTGCCTGAAGATGAAGACAGTTATCCACTAAAGTACACGGAGTTAGTTTCCACTTAAATCGATAAAGGAGGTCAGATCCAAAAGCAGCAGGCGACACATGGAAACAGACACGGACGGGTAGAGAAACTCAGAGGCAGCAGCTCCAGTAGCTGTCACCTGGCATTTTAAATAAATGAGCGCCTCCTGCCCTGTCCAACGAGCCTGCTAATTGTATTTTCTCTGACTTGGTGGCTTTGTCAGGCACTATCAGTCTTGTGTGGCATGTAAAAGTTGACAGCCCACCTAGCTGACATTGTGAATGGTAGTCAGGTCAGGGGCCTGCACTCCTTGGGGCTAAAGGGTTTGCTCAAACATTTTGCTTTGCCTCATTAATTCTCCCAGAAAAAGAGGAAGGCAAGACTTAGTGGTACATTATTTTTGGCTGGGTGCCATACCCTTTGCATTATGGGAGGACGGACAAGATGTCTGTTCCTACAATTCTGCCCATGGCTATAAAGATAGTGTTAGAAACTACAATGTAAAACAATGGAATTAGTCCAAAGTCAAGGCTCTTGATTTTTCACATGTTTAAGCTTAACAGAGGGCTTCCATTGTCAGCAGCCAGTCAAACTGAAAGTTAAGTGTGGTGTCAAAGAGTCACTGAATAATATAGAAAATAACACTTGGAACAGTTCACATTTCTTTATCTCTGTATAGTAAATCCTTTCCAACAAGTCTTAAATCAAAGTGTGTCTTTCTCTGCCAATTGCAAGCAGTGTATTTTGTGACATTCAAAGCCGAATGTCTCATTTTGCAGAGACTGTCGTAACCTTTTCTCTCTCACTACTTTAAATGACATTCTCTTGTCAGTAGGTAACTTGCACTTATCGAGTACTTCTTTACAATTGTCTGGACATTGAACAAAGAGAAATAGGTCCTGATGATTTTCATGTGGTATCATGTTCACAAATGCTATGTAATGGCACGGCAAATCACCAGGCCGTATTCTCACTCTTGCTCTCAAATGTCAGTGCAACACTGGGTGAATATAAACGCTTAACATTTAGTGGCAAATAATGGGATGTAGGCAAGGCATTTGTAGCGCTGACATTTTAGATCAGTGCTCATATGTGTTCTGGAGACGCCACAAAAAAGAGCTAATGTGTGAGAGGGTCTCGGCGGCTTAAAACGCTGCTAAATTGGAGACAAAAGCAGAGAGGGGAGTAAGGGAGTTGGAGAGCAGCAGCAGGAGAAAGAGTGGAGAAAGAAAGAGGAGGAAGGATGAGTGTTTCTTTTTTTAAAAATCCACGGCTAAGAGAGAATTACACAGGAAGAAAAATTGCCATTGTCGCAGGCAGAGACAGTGGTAAATGGCGCGTCATTTTGCAGTAATTTACAAATCGCAGAGTGGAAACAAAATTAGATTAAGTGGGTCCGTTGAAATGGACCTGCTGCACATCACTATTAATTATGCGCCTGTCAAGGGTAAAGATTATTTATTTTCATGGCAGAGAGTGAAATCATGTTGTAGGTGACTGCTTTGGGGTTTTTAGGGGACTCATTTTTCATGTGCACATGCACCTCTAAACAGAACAACAGGGAAACACGGACATTCAATCAAAGGCCACTAATGTCTATATTATCGTTCAGGGCAATAAATAGCTTAACCTGCCTTATGGGAAATAATAGGCCCAACCACTGTTGCAGCGTCACAGCTGACATTAATGAGGGAGGAACTGTTTGCTGTGCCCTGAACGGTCAGATAAATGTTGTGTACAGAACAAAAGCTTGAACGGAGCATGTGAATAAATGTCCTCCCTAATGTTCAGCGACATGATGGAACTTTTAGAAGCAGCTTCATCTTTCTCTTGCAGGAAAGATTAAAAAAATTCTAAATCTATAATTTTCCATTAAAACATTTAATGTGTAAGAGTTTTAATTGAAGATCAAGTTTTGCAGTTTATGTAAAGCAATAATGTAATCGGTGATGTTTTCTTCACCATGTATGGATGCCTGCTTTTCACTTAGTGTTCAGAAGGTCAAAACTTTGTCAGGACACACAATAACCTAATGTACAATCCTGCTTCTATAGCATAAATACTGTGCAACCCTTTAAGAGCAGTGGAGCACAATACTATACGGCCATTGACAGAAACATGTGAGTGGGTTCAACTGTTCTTCTTCGTCTATATTTTAGTATTCAAGTGATAACACAGCAACAAAATAACTGAGTTATAAGGAAAAAAAAAAAAGATTTCATGCCAGTATGTATGAGGAGTGTTCACATTTATTTAACTTGTCAAATGTCCCTCACCCTTTCTGACACTAGACCATAGCCATCATCAGCACAGGGATGTGGATTTTGAATGTAATGTGAACAAGCTACCACACGAAAGTGAAAAAACATGTTCATACACAGCGATGAAAGCAAGATGTGTGTTCACTCAAAACTTTCTGGCTGTATGTGAAGATTTAGATTTTTCACAAGAAAAATAAAATGAAGCGCTACGTTTCTTCAAACAACCGGCAGAAGGAATTGTTGTATCCTGAATAATGACACAGGTGAATTAGCCAAGTTGGACACAATTTAAAAAAACTTGCCAGTATTTAAAAAAGAACTGATGAAAGAAAAATCCAAATAGTATGAAACAAATTTTGCACAGAAATTACAACTGAAAAAAAAAAAATAGAATCTGTAACAAGTAAGAAACAAATGTTATTAGCTCCTAAGTTCTCTGCCTTAGCAACCTGGGTTGATTGTGCTAGTTGTGCTAATGTTAGCTACACTTTGCAAACTACTTTGAAACAGGAAAAAAATATATACATTTTTCCATTTGAACTGTTTTCTTACCTTGAAAGTAGTTGACAAGATGGAATTTAATTTTTTTATTGAGCAGCCAGGAGTTTGGTTAATACAGAACATCCCTGATATGTCGCATTTAGATTAATGTAAAACTTTTATTTAGTGCATTTCTGCTCAGTTACACAAGCTAATACATTTGAGCTAAATATAAGTGCAAATCGAACAACCCTAATACATTTAGCAAATTACCTGTGAAAATACCATAATTGGTAAGGATTGCAAATACTTAGTATGATCAGAATAAAAACAATTTCAGTTAATTCTAGTGAGTCGCAAGACTGGATGTCTGCATTTCAGTGCTATCTGGAAATACACATACAGTTTCAACTGTATAGCATTGTTGTCATTACAGAAAGTTGTGTATTAGTCCCTGACTGTTAAATTTTGTAGCCTTAACTGTAATTTCACTTGACTTTTTGCAGTAAATGATTCTTTTACAGCTTGAACAGGACATTCTTAAAGGGCACTGAAACATGAACCCTGATGGAATGCTGGCTTATCGGCACACAGACACTTTCACACTCTCATAACTCAAAACATAAACCAATAGCTGGATGTGTTAAGATATCTGAGTTGAGAAAATAACTTGAAGTGAAAGCTCTGTCCACTGACACATTGGACAGATTGGCTGCAGTCATCATCCACAGCCATATCTACACTACATTCTTCTACAGGGGATTTTGAACTCCTGTCAAATTCCCAGAGCATAGATGGTAACTGAAAGTACTTCTTCACATCTATTGCCTGAGTGGATAATGACAACTCTGAAAGTTATCCTTCAGTTTCACAAAAGTTTTCACTCTAGCCTGCTGAGTGTTTGTCCCCATAGATTCATTTGTAACACACTGAAAGAGAAACACCACTTGGAGACTCCCCAGATTATTCCCCATTTTCCTTAACTGCTTTCAGTTGTGAAGTTTTCTGTGAAAATCAAGTTTAGAGGTTTTCATTAAATTTGGGCTTATTTATATTATTGTCATTTTTATTTTTTCAAGCATATGATTCAGGTGTTACCACATAGCTCTAGTTGCATTGAAGTAGTGGAAATATTTGCCAGATTTTCAGTAGTTTAATAAAATGAGTGTAGTGTGTTCTTTCTTCCACATAAATTGGCTCATTGCATCCATAACTTGGAGGCAACACATGACTAGCTTTGTGGCCATCAATGTCTGGGCCATCAGACAAGACCGTTGGCTGGTAGGGTAAGCCCCCGCTCCTCTCTCCATCTGCTTGGCAGGCTGTCCCTCCAATCGTTAGGCCCCCTGTATGGACACCCAGCTGGGGGGGATGGGGTTGGCCCCTGAACGCTTGGCATTAGCTGTCCAGAGGGGGGCATCTGGCAAGGCAGCACTCAGGGTCAGGCTATCTGAGGAAGGAGCACATCGGCGAACGCTTCATGGATGGCTCACTGTCTGTCCCTGGCAGCTTGTCATTTGTCACTGCTGAGCAGCGATTTCAGGTGGGAACGTGATTAATTTCACTTTACCATTCTCAGAAATAAGCCCTATAAATCATCCTAAGCTCGGCCTGTGTGCAGGTTTTCCTTGTCGGCCTATCTGACAAATCTTTACCTGGTCCCTCTGCCCCGCAAAGGCCTCGTCTTGCGTCTGAGGTTGCAGCGAAAAAGAGAGACTGTGTCAAACAGACAGCTCGGTGATGAGACGCGTTCACTTGTGGACAGACCTGAAGAAAAGAGAGACAGATGGATACATATGCACATGCACAACTACATGCTTCATATATTGGAAAAGAGAGACAGAGGACAGGCATAAGTCATCAACAAATATTAACACCTCCTCTGTCAATCTAATCCTGGCGTATCTGACCATCTGTCCTTTCTAGATGAATGACAGGACGAGAGAGAAGCTAAGACAGGATCAAATGGAACATGCTGATGATGTGGACCTGTCAACAGAGTCCGCGGATAGTGGGGGGGGGTTCTAGTTTATTACCAGAGCCACAGAACATATCACATCTAATATGTCAGAGGTAATAAGGACACTCTGCTGATGGGTGGCAGACTGCCAGCGTGTCAGACAGGCACCCTGTTATGAAAGGCTTTTCCATTAATTTTACAGATGTGCTGCTGTTTTGTGAGTGATTTAACTAGTCTTTAACAAGACTTCCTCCCCCTTTCACTCCCTCTCTTGCTGGCTTTCTAAATTTGTAAAGGGTGAGGCTGATGACGGGTTCAGCTCACACATTCAAACAAGAAGAACAAGATGAGAATGGATATTAATGAGAAACCAGGACCAGATGTGCTTGTTTTATGTGATAAGTGAATTAAAAAAAATCCTACAGATTATCTGCTTAAAAAGCATAGCTGTATTTCCTGCTGTGAAACATGCAACAAAATTGGTCCGTTACTATTTTCTAACAACAGAAGAACAGAACTTTACAGGAAACAGAACAATGCAATCTTTACATTCCGACCACTTTCTTTTTAAGCTGAAAAAGTAAGTTGAAAGGCTGCTAATTTTAACCGTCTCCCTGCTAGCTTAAGCTGCCATGCTAAAGCGACAAGTAGTAACAGTTTCTTTAAGCCAGTTCCTCATAAAAAGGAATGATCCTTGTCCATTTCTGCTGGAAAGGTTGGAGCTGAGGGGCAAATGAGAGACAATAAACCCTTGCATTTTTTATTAGTACCTCTTTACAGTTTAACAAAATGGGAATGTAAGGAAGATGCTCAACTCAAATTCAGTGTTCAGATTCCTTAAACCCAGTGCAGTGTGACAAGTCTTACAAACATGCAAATTAGCCGTTTTAAATTTGAACAGAACATCATCTACTACTCGATTGGGCTCATACCTGCAAAGGTCAAACTCCCTGACCTGAAAATGCACTGTAACATTTTTTTCATTTTTTTCAAAATACGTATATACCATGGCTGATTTTTGAAAGTTACAGATATATCTTGGAAAAAACTTATCCTCCACAGAGATTTCCCCCCTCTTCCTTAACCTCCTGATACTTATCTTTGTTAATTAAGTAATAACTTTGAAATGAATCTCAAATCATGTGTGAGAGAAGACACTTATCCTGAAAACCATCTCAGCCTTGATGGATTAATTCAAGAGGAAGTGGACCATGTGTGCTGCACATTAACAATCCCTCCACTGCTGAGTGTGTATAATGGAGTATTATATGTAGGACGAGGTGCAGCGAAAACAGTCGCTGATTCTCTCTGTGGTGGTTATAAAAAAAAAAAAACATTGACAGTGACAGATGAGGTGTGTGATGCATGTGGCACAGTAGTTACCTGGAATCACAATGACTGCACGTGCACATCTGATTCCAGATTTAAAAAAAAAAAACAAAAAACAAAAAAAACAACTCAGTCCATTTTCAGCTTTTCCCAAATTCCGTATGCACCCTAACAATACTGCTCTTGACTCCCTGGTGAGCTTAACAAATGCCACACAATCAGTCCTCTCTAGCCTTTGGCTATGCCCACAACATTTATTCCTATGCTAAACCAAGCGCAGCCAATCGATTGGCCTATACTGTGGTTGGAGTCTCTGTCAAAACGAAATAGCGACCCCCCCCCTTAAAAAAAAAAAAAGGGAACATGAAAAAGAAATCACATTTACAGCAAGAAGAAGAAGAAAGGGGAGAGGAGGTGGTGGAAATGATGAGAGTGAAATAAAGGATTCTTTTGCTCCACAAAAGATCTGAGTGTTTCCACTTCCATTTCCTGATCTTCAGCTTCTCTTTCTCTTTGGCGTGCCGCGGTGTAGAAGCCAGATTGCATGACTAAATAGTCGTGTAGAGCTTACTCTATTTGATATTTATATTCCCATTGAAGTGTTCTTGTTCCTGAAGTTTTAATTGGGTGCTAATAAATAAATCATCCAGTCTCTTCCTCAACAGATGTGCAAGTGTGCGTTATGCTGCATAATATCTGTGTGCAATGCAGGTGTGTGTGCTTGCTTCATGTCACTGGTGCATGGGATGAGATGTACCAGCCAGGCCCCCTTAATCTCCTGTGCTGAGGCTCAGTGAAAGACTACATAACAAACACTGGGATATGACAGAACTTAGAAATGGATTTCTGTTTGTTGTGGCCTGTTGAACCTGGGAGGATTATTTCACACGCCTGTGGAGATTTATTCTTGATATTATATGGTTCTTAGTAATAATTTTAAACTTTCACCCCAGATGATGCTGATTTTGAGCTCTTCAATGATCATCATAAACTTTCACTGTACATTTTAAAACACTTGATACAACTAGTGCAGTACTTTGTTGTGTTTGTAGGAGGACTGGCCTTCAGGTCAAAGAGGAAATACTGTAGATCTGTGCTATGAGTGCAGCATTTTGAAACACTATATGTATAATCTCTTCTGTAGAGTACATCGAGTACATAAACAGAAAGCAGAGGCTTAATAGAACTGTAGAAGGACATCTACAGTAAAACGATAAATGAACTTGTAGTTATATGGTGCTTTTCTAGTCTTAAAGCACTTTAACACTGCTTGTCACATTCACACTACATTTACACACTGAAGGCAGAGGCTGCTTTCGTGAGACCATCAGTATTAGCCACTCTCATACACATTTACACATGACTGATCAACAGCCGGAGCAGTTTGGGGTTCAGTGTCTTGCCCAAGGACACTTTGGCATGTGACTGCAGGAGCTGGATTCAAACCACCAATCTTTGAAATGAGGGACAACTGACTTAACCGCTGGGCCACAGCTGCTCTTTCTGTTAGCAATGACAGATGACAATGTGCTTTTAATTATTATCATAGTAACAGACTTAAAAAGCTTGAGCTCAGTAGCTATGCATTATTTTCTGTGACAAAATTAAACTCAGGGAAAGCACTCTTTCTTTTGAATTTTGAGATACTTGAAAAAAAAATCTATTGAAAGATTCTGCACTGAAATACAATCATCTGCAAATCTGAGTTAACATTTCTTGTGTAGGTCTTAATCTATTTACACAGCTACATTCTGTTTTAACATCTCCCAGTGTTTGCCTCCTGTGCAGAGACAGAGCTTTGCACTCTTGTATAAAGGTTGTTGCTCAAGGAATCCCTGAAACAGACCTTCACTCAGCTGGCAGGATGAATATGCCCACAGCACTTAGTTTCTCCAACAGAGTTAATTCAAGCTGTTTTTAATCAAGGTTTAAAGATGTAGAATAGCTCCACAGTAGAGCATTCACTCTACTGTAATTTTTTCTAAGGCTTAAAGGCAAACAAAATACAAGACAAGGAAACCGTTGCTGCCTCCCACTATGTATGTACAGTTCAGATTGATAGCAGGTCAAGAAGCAAAGGGCATTCATATGTATGTGTTCATAAGCACTGCAATCACACAGAAAGTGGACCTCTGAGAATATGTTGTGCATATATAATGAATGTTTGAGGTTAGAAAGAATGAACACACACACACACACACACACACACACACACACACACACACACACACACACATACACACACACACACACACACACACATACACACACACACACACACACACACACGCACACACACACACACACACACACACGCTTACCTATTCCTGAAGTATGTAAACTTGTTCTGTAACAGAACAGATAACTCATAACCTAAACACATCAAACTCTGGATTACAAAGACCAGTTAGCTTTGGAGCTAATATAAACATAATAACTGCTGCTAGATAGTCATAGTTGAACATATCGATCATTGTTTTGTTCAGAGAATTTTATTGACATGAGAGTCCATTTAGCACCGATATCCAGTAGGTAACGTCCCTTTTGCTGTCAAGGCAAGGCACAGACTTTCCTTGCAGAAGGTCTTTTAAAGCTAGATCAAGGAAAATTGCAAATCAACGTCATAGGGAGATGTTACGACAGCTGTGGTAGGGGCATTTTTGTAAATGGCAAAACTCAGACAAAATAAAAAAAAGAGAGAATTTTCTCAAATTTGCACACTGTCTTGACAGAAGTTTAATATCAGGTATGTTTTCTCTTGCAGCTTTAGCAACGCTTAGCCAAGCTTTAGATCACTTGTTGGGCCCAACTTTACCATTTTTATGACATTGTTCACATGCTGCTTTACGTGATGTGATGTAATGCCGATTCAGCACGTCCAGACAATAAAACTTTACATGGATGTCAGAACTCTGGCTGAAGTGTAAATTTTTAAAGATTAATGTCACCAATAAAAATAGAATAAATAGAAAATACTTTATTTATCCCCGAGGGGAAATTCAGAAGTCACAGCAGCATTTAAGAAAACAAAAGTAAGAAAGTGTATAGAAAGTGCAAAAAGGTCCATAAGAAAATAGATGATGACAGCCCGTCCGCCACTCTCCAGCCCAGCCAGTCTCCACCTCCACAGGGTCCAGGACTGAGCCTCCCCAGAAGTCTGTTCAGTCTCTGTCTCCTGGATCCTGTCTGCTCACAGCAGGCGAAGCCCCTCCAATGTGGCGCCGGCGTCCGATGTCAGCTCCGTCAGCCACGTCCGTGGACAGCACAATGCCGCTGGGCTAGCACGGCTATCTCATCCATCCCACCGGAAATAGATCCCACGTTCCCAACAACGATGGATGGAAGGACAGGTCCACGTCATCACCTCCCAGCTCACACCTGAGAACCAGCACATCGTCCTCACATGTAGGATCTCCAGACAAACACAGGAGAAAAAGTAGTAAAAATATCATTGAAGCCACAAAAAGTTTGGTGTCCATGACCAACAATGAGCCATACAAAGTAATGATCCACTCCAAATACAAAGATTACGAAAAAGACATGAAAAAAATTACAAGAAACGGACAAAGAAGAGAGAGCTGCTGCTACAGGCAGCTACTTGGGCAGCGCCTAGCAACGAAGAATGGATAGGTAGATAGGAACCAATCCCACCCAAAAATGCCTTCAGTTTTGGTGTGTTGTAGTGTAGCAGCTTCCTCATAGTAAGCCATGAGAAATTTTTGAGGTGTGGCTTCAAAGGGGCTGTGCGGAGTTTCTAAGTAGTCTTGAAAAGGGCTCCTTTCTAGATATAAGCCTGATTAAATCTTCACTTTATACTAAGATTATCAGTGCCAATATTACAGGTTACAAGTTATTTTAAAATGCTACTTCTTAGCTTCCTGATCGAGTTGAGCAGGACCGGACTGATTTATGGCACGTCTCTATGACAACACCATGGCGACTGTCGGAGTTTAGGAGTGAGAAGAAGATCTTAGTTTTTCTCTGCTAAAAACAACATCTGTGATCAATTTTGTAGCGATGGTGGACACAGGAGCCTAACTGTCAGACAGAAAAAGGACAGAAGAAAGCCAATGGGGGAGTGATACAGCATGAGCTAAAGGCTAACATAGGGGCTGAACTGTTTGTGATAATGTTCATTCCAACCCACATGCAGCAGTTATTCTGCAGTGGTCTGTTCAAACTTGAGAGTCTATGAATAAAATGAAGAGTGAGGTTACGTTAGCTCTGCTCGGTAGATAACTGGCAGGACAAAGCTAACCAGGATTCACTAATGTTTCACATTACAGACATGTCTTAAAGCACGGGGCTGCCAGCTGGGTCAGTTAAAGACGGCTACTAAACTACTTACAAACTGACAGTGTTTACTTGTTGTCACGCTAGCCTACGGAAATTAGATCACAGGACTGTAGATGTTGCTAACGTATAGCCAGCTTCTACAACCCTTGGTGTCACTTTTAAAACTGTAGCGCTGCGTAGCTGTACTGATAAATACCTTACCTCGGTGCCTCATATCCAGTAAAAAGTTGTCTTGGACAAAGAAAAATTGTTTTGATCCAATCATTCAATTCCAAAACAAACACACGCCTCATTTGAATTAATTTACAACAGTGTAAGTGAGACTCCGGGCCAGAAGGTAGCGAGGCAGTCGAATTAAAAAAGCTCCTCCTCATAGCATCTGTAAGAACGGCAACATCCACATTTAATCTTATAACTAAATAAACTTAAGACTCTACACTTCAAGTGGTGAGTGATGATTGACGATTACCATGAAGTCTCTCTGACTTTTCTAATGCTGTAATATTTCCTCCAGTGTCTCTACAAGAGTTTTGCTATTGGCTGGATAACTCCACTGCTCTTCCTGCTTCCCCTAGTAGTAAACATCAGTAGGAGCAACACAGCTCGTGGTCTGGTTTGCTCAACATTTCTCTTCCCCTTTTCTGACATGGATTAAAAATATGGAAATGGTTAAGACTCTATCAAAGTTTCAGCAAAGTAATTAATTTTCAGGGAATTAACTTGAACTTATATTAGACAGTAGCAGGACTACATAATGAACAATGTAATGAGACTGGTCTTGTCTTCTGGCAAATTTATTGTAAAACTCAGGCTTGTGTGGAGAAATAACGAAAAAGCTCTCTTTGTCTGTGTGTGTGTGTGTGTGTGTGTGTGTGTGTGTGTGTGTGTGTGTGTGTGTGTGTGTGTGTGTGTGTGTGTGTGTGTGTGTGCTTTGTTATGAATTGGACAAACATATGTGTTATTATGTTGGATTTGTTTTCTTTGTGCGCCAAGAAGACAGCTGCAACCATGTTCCTTTGACAAGTGTGTTACTTAACAATTGTTGACAATTGTGTTACTTTTGTGTGACTTTCTGTGAGTTCACAGGCTTCCATTTCTGCACCACCCTATGTGTGTAGGTGGAATTGTTAAACACAAGTATTGCATTTCCTGTTGTGTGAAGCCAATTTGCCAACCAGAATCCAAGAGGCCTGAGGTGTTGTATGAAAATGCATGCACACATGCTGTTTACTTAAGCCTCCCACCCTGCCTCTCCCCTCACCTCCCACATCCAAACACCTGGAACCCGAAAGGTTGGTCATGGGAGTGGGCAGCACTTATCGGAAGATTATAACCGATGATGTTGTTGACAGCCAATTGCTGCCAAAGGCTATATTGGAAGATGGCGTCCTGCTGAGAAAGCCTGGCCTTGTCCTAATTGACATTGGCTAATAAAACAACACCTGCACAGTGTGCATGTTTATTTCAGTGGAAACTTCCTAACTGTGGAAGACTGTAACTGTAGGAAAGAAAAAAGTGTTCAGTGAAGTCGCTGGATGGGAATTGGTTTCCTCGCTTAACATACCTCACTTAAATGCTGCTGTTTATGCATTCACATAACTTAGCTTAAGTGAGATGTATTGAAGTGTACTTAGATTCAGGATGTACTGCATTTGCAGTATATCAGTATGCAAACTTGGCACCTCTGGATTTGAAAAAGTTTTTTTTTTTTTTTATGTCATTTTTAGCCTTAAAATGTCAAATTCTTTTCATGAAAAAGTTCATCATAAGTTGTAAGACTGTTTTCTTGTTCAGAACTTTAAGAATTCACCGTCAAACCACTTGGGCAAATACTCCAATAAATTCATTTATTGGCTTTGCAAGCTTTGTGTCCTTCAGCATCACTTCTGTTCGACTAAATCTATTTTAAAAAGCCAAATAAAGAATTAGAAAATTGAGGGAAATAGAAAAAACAAGCATATTTCAGGTATTACATGCTGAGCAGAGGAAAAATAACAATTTTACCCTGAATTTATGCCAATGTACTAACCAGGCTAGTACATAACATGTTAGATGGCAAATAAGATGGTATGGTCCCTGGAGGATTTACCTTTTGAATCACCAAATGATCCCTGATGCTGCATGGTGCCATCCCTGTTGGCTAGGAACAGAAAACTAGTTGGATGAGTACTACTAGAGCAACTATCATGTGATGTAACTTCCTTTACCATCTTTATAAAGATTATTTTATCTTTCAAGACTTCTGTCTTCGTGCGTAGTACTGAGCCACTTGAAATTCAACCATCTAGTTTTAACTGATAAACAAAGAATAATAGGATATATTGAAAACTGCAATAAGTAGGGGAATAACTTGAGATCAGTGGTGACACGGAAACAACAGCAAAAGAGCCTTTGATCTGTGCAATGACACAAAGCCTTTCGTCAGCTTATTGACTGTCAAGAATGGGAGAATGATACAGATCAAGGGATCAACACATTCAAGACTTAATCAAAATATTGGTGACATACTTAAAAAATTTGAGTGTGGAATGATGGTCACTGGTCAAATTTGCACAGAAAGTGGTGGTGATTGGACAGAATTGCATAGCAAGAAATGAATGCATAGCAAGAAAAGAATGCATAGCCTTAAATTTGTTTGGTTGACTTTATTGTTAGTTTCTTATTGTGAGTTCCCAAAGGTACTGATTGACTGGCAAATAGCATTAATTTTGAAAAAAGGTGGTCCAGCGATAAACCGAAACTTTTTTGCACTTTTAAGTCAAATTTTAGATCTAACCAAACCAACAAAACTGCTTCTGGTGCCAGACAAGCTACAACTCAAAAAGGATAACACAGGGGACTGAGCTGAAGCTGTGCTGAATAGAAAACTTAGATGGTGATCAAGTCTTTGTTTTCAAGAAGGTTCTTGCTGATTACTTGTGAAAGCCAAGATATCAACAGGGTTTCAGGGAAAGGAGGTTTCTTTAGATGTACACTTGGCAAAAAAGGGTGCTATTGTTAATGTTTTTCTGTGGATTTCCAGACAATATGTGCTCATGTTCTTTTTTTCCAAGACTACAATAAGCTATACTAAAAAGAGATATAGCCATATAGATACACACAAAGAGAGCAAACATAACAGGAGGCTGTGCTGCAATAGGTGGCTAGTTATTCATCTCTCTCTCTGTTCAGGGCATCCTAGCCGATCACAGGCTGCCTGTTCTGAACCTGCTTATTAATTTAAAATCATTTGCTGCACCTCCAGGGGGAGATAAATGCCAGGTACAGAGACAGGCCAGTGGTGAACCTATAAAAACTATTACAGAGGCCCCTTCCTCACCTCTATTGCCATGTCCTGATAATAGCCCCACACTGCTGCAGTAAAGCCAAACCATAGGAGAGCAAGGTGTTCTTTCGCTCTACCTCCTTTTGCCTCCTAGGCTCGTCTGCCGTATTCGGAACACACATACACACATATGCGCACAAAGGCAACTGTTCAGCCAAGTTGCATGGAGCCCCCGCACTGCCCAAGGGGGCCGCCCACCCATGTCAAAATGCCGCTGCAAATGTTTCAGAGGCCATGAAAAGATGGCATCAAAGTGGCATTATCCCCCTGGACAAAGGAAAGAAAGTATAAATAAATAAAATTATAAAAGTGTCTGCCAGAAAGTTGTAGGATCAGCAAGCAGGTAAACTAGGCTAACTTCTGCTTTCTCTCTGAAGAGGTTAGTGTTGAAAAGGTTTTGCTTTTGGCAAAATAAAGTAACATTAGATCAGTAGAGAGGACCTCTCAAACAGTTGCTTGTCGTGAAAAAAAAAGAAAAAAGAAAAGTTATATTAACATGATATCAACTAAGTGACAGCCAATTTTCCACCATGCATTATGTGTTGTTTTGTCAGGACCATGTCTTGGGAAAATACAACAACAACTAAATTCTCTTTTGTCCCCATTTTGATTACACAGGCACTAGTAGCGAATGGAGTGGTGCTTATAAGGGTTGCAAAATTCTGGGGATTTTCAAAGTCTGATATTTTTACTGAAATTTATGGAAGAAAACTGCAAATTTATAAGGAGGAACTTATATATGGCTTGGGTATGTAAATGGTAGCATAATTTTGGCTGAAACAACCACAATAAATATAAGTTCATTTCAATATCTATGAAATTCCTAACCACATGGCGGCACTTTGCTGACTGCAGGGCTATGGAGGCTTTACTCACATCATGCACCATGCATGATGTCCACAGCACAAGACCATTAAAGACACCACCTGATGATGGCACAACTTCAAATTAGTTTTGATGAAACAACTCAGAAAATTTCCAAATTACCCAAGCTTAACTTTCCATGAAAAGTTTTTAGAAATTTACCAGAATCTTTCCACCCTTTTGCAACCCCGGTGCAAGTTTGATCTTATTACCAGACTAGAAAAGCATTCAGAGAGTGGAGGCCAAGCATATTGTGATTGTGACGCAACACTTAGGTCCTACTTTAATGTTATACTACCTTTCAGCAGACTGTCTGCTACAAGTTGCTGTTAGTTGCAGGTTTGTACAATAATTTGTTACCTGACAGTGTTGAAAATTATGATGACCCGGTACATATTCCAGATCTTGCCAGGATCTGGATCATACTTTTACATCTGTCAGAAATAATCGTGGCCTTGTCTTGTATTGTTTTGCAAAGCAATCTGACTATTTATCATGGCGTTATATACACATACAGTGGGGAAAATAAGTATTGAACGCGTCAACTTTTTTCTCATCACATTTATTTCCAAAGATGTAATTTAAACTAAATTTCTACCAGACATTGGTATTAACTCAAATAATCCACACATGAAAAGAAATCACAACGTTCAGGTCCATAAATAATGATTATGTAGAATTAAGTGCGATAACACAGGAAAAAGTATTGAACATGCTAACTGGGACTCATCCAATACCTAGTGGAGAAGCCTTTGTTTGCAATGACAGCTTCCAGAAGCTTCTTGTATGTTTTAACTAATTGCCCACACTGCTCAGGTGTAATTTTGGCCCATTCCTCTGCACAGATTGTCTTTAAGCCTTGAATATTCTTTGTTGCCCTCTGGTGAACCCTTTTCTTTAGTTCTTCCCACAAATGTTCAATTGGATTTAAGTCAGGTGATTGGCTAAGCCATTGTAACAGATTTTTTTTTTTTTCGAAACCATTTGAGAGTCAACTGCCGTGTGCTTTGGATCGTTGTCCTGCGGGAAGGTCCAGCCATGTCTCATCTTCATCATCCTGGTGGATGGCAGCAGATTCATATCAAGAATTTCCCCATACATGGCTCCATTCATTGCTCTGTCAATAATATGAAGTTTGCCAATACCATGGGATGAGAAAGAACCCCATGCCAAGATGCTTCCCCCTCCAAAATTCACTGTTGGTTTAGTGTTTTTTGGGTGATGTACAGTGCCATTTCTCCTCCAAACATGGTATGTAGTCTGATAGCCGAAAAGTTCAATTTTGGTCTCATCTGACCAGACAACATTCTCCCAGTATTGTACAGGCTCGTCAAGATGCTGTTTGGCAAACTTTAAACGAGCTTCAACATGACTTTTCTTGAGGAATGGAGTCTTGTGGGCTGAGCGTCCATAGAGGCCATGGCAGTGGAGTGCATTGCCTATTGTTTTCTCTGTAACAATTGTACCTGCTGCCTCCAAGTCTTTCTGGAGCACTTTCAAGGTGGTCCTTGGCTCATTGAGTACACTTCTGACTATCATTCTGATTCCCTGCTCAGAAATCTTGCAAGGAGCTCCTGTGCGTGGCCTGTTGATGGTAAGGTGGTGCTTCTTCCACTTGCGAATAATGGCCCCAATGGTGCTGACTGGAATACTCAGGTGCTTTGATATAAGTCTGTAACCAGTTCCATTCTGATGCTGAGCAACAATCAGGTTGCGAATGTCTTCAGAGAGCCCTTTGCCTTTACCCATCATGAGGTGTGTCGTATTTAACTGCTTGGTGAAAAACCACCTTTTTCATAGGACCACCAGTTTGCTCTAGCCCAGCTGATGTTGGTTTGCACTAGTTGGAAGTTCAAGTAATAATTACTGATAGATTTCAGGTGGTATGGTGCATTTCCTTGCCAAAGTATACAGCCTTTCCATGGTGTGTTCAATACTTTTTTCTTTTGTTATCGTACTTAATTCCACATAATCACTATTTATGGACTTGAATGCCATGATTTCTTTTCATATGTGGATTATTTGAGTTAATACCAATGTCTGGTAGAAATTCCATTTGAACTGCAGCTTTGGAAATAAATGTAATGAGAAAAAAGTTGACGCGTTCAATACTTATTTTGCCCACTGTATGGTGAAAATGCCTATATCTCACAATGATAAAGGATCCTTAAAAAAAAACAACAAAAAAAACAAACAAACAAAAAAACTGGATCCAGATGGTGATCCTGATCACCTCCAAAATTTAATGACTTCTTCCTTATCCTATTTTGAAAATTTCCTGAAAATGTTATCAAGGTCCAGTTGTTACTTTTTGAGTTATTTTGTTTACAGGCAACCAACCAAACAAACAGACAAACTCTCCCAAAAACATAACCTCCTTGGTGGAGGTTATGTTCTGGGAGAGCAGTGAAAAGGTGAGAAAACACTAGAAATTCATAATGTCGCTGATCATTAAAATAGCTACTGCTTATGGGAATATTTGAGAAATTACAGTGGCAACATACTTTAAAAAATGTTGTCATTGTTGATGCTATTCATAATTTCAAATGAGGTTATCAAGTTTTGCCGCTTGATTAGAAGGGTGTGTCTGTGCTTCTTAAACTCTAGTCTTTCTTACTCTCAGGTGTAGATATATATTTTTTAATTAATATTATAGTATTATATTGTTTACATCATATCACACGTAACCCAAACTAAAGTGCTTGAGTTGCTAAAATGTCAACTCAGACCAAGGTGTAATCACAAACACTGTACCCTAAACTGTTATCTGGTATATTTTTTTTGTGAGGACAGTCAAGGTTATACACAATTTTGAAGGCCCTAAGGGGATATGTGGGATTTTTAGTCACCACTGTACTGGAACAAAGGGCAGCTAGCCTCCTGCACAGACAGAGCACAGTTCAGAGGCAGCGTACAGTTAAGGCTGGAAGAGTGCAAAGAAGGAAGAAAGAGAAGAAAACCAGAAAAGTGTGTGTGTATGTTGTAGAGACAAGTTCTGAGGTTTGCCACACAGTTTGAATCCAATTTCAGAACAAACTTTTATTGAAGCCAGGGACATCTGCTTAGCATCACAGCTGCATTTGAAGACACCATTTCTCATTCCCTGTCACTTTATCAGCAATCGTTATAAAAACAAATATGCTGAATAACAAAGTCCCCTTGATGTCACTGGCAGAGCAAAATACATTCAAAACTCTCTTTAAAAACTTCAGAATCAAATGTATGGACTCTCCGCCGCATGGCTCTGGAGCTTATCTCATATTTTCCCCTTTGCAGAATGGTTGGTAGGAGAGCCGCTCAGCGGGAGTTTGCTTTGGACCACAGGGAGCTTGAATTGGCACATTTCAGATTTGTCTGCAGAGGAGCATTTGATTCAAAAGCTATGTTGTCAGAAAATCAAACGGGAAAAAAAATGCACATCATGAGAAAGATAAAGTGAGGCTGAGAGAATCTTGCATTACAAATGTTGCCTCTCAGCAGTTTCAGAGCAGTTCATTACACCAGTTTCACCTTGCAGTAATTAAAGTATGATGGAAAGTAAGACATGACTGCTTTTGCAGAAATGGTTTCATATGTTGGACTTGGAAAGATTAACAATACATTTTGTATCCTGCAGAGCTTGAAGTATTTACTTTTGAAATTCAAATCACATACTCTCACCACATTCTGGAGGACTGTGACTTTTGAAAATCATCAATCTCAGTTTTGAAAGTGTACTCTAGTTTGGGGTCAGGCATGTATACATAACGTTTGTTCGGTAACACGTTGCTTTTGCAGAAATGAATTGAAAATAAACATGTAAACCGTGAACAAGAGCAAGAGAAAACAAGATGGTTGTGGAAGAACAAGCAGCCGGATGGGTTATCTTTGAACACATTCCTTAACAGATAATTGAAAGATTCCTTTTTGCTCCATCTCTGCTGCAAAGACCTGGATAGAGGCTGAACTTACAATGAGCCATTATTTTTACATTTCTTCTGTCAAAGCTTAAAAAATGTACTGCACACTTTCAGATAACTTTTGGATTAATTGGAAGTCTTGGAAATATTTGGGATGACCAAGTTCACCAATAATACTTAACAAGATGAATGACCAAGCAGCAACCTTGGTCCAAAAGACACAGATAAGCACAAAGCGAAAAATACAAAATTCACAGGAAAAAAAAAAAAAAGGATAAGAAAAAGAGGAGAGAAAAAAAGAAAATCATGATCTCAAAATGGTTTGGGTCTTAATGGTTCATTACTCTATCCATGCACACTGTACTTTCCACAATCCAAGTTATTTAACTTAAGAATGTACCTTTATACAGGCTTGACTACCTTGACTGTCGTGCAGGCACATAAATGAAAAGGAGTTCTGAGATGACTTAAGCATACCTGTAGCTGAAAAAATGCCATGGGATTTCTGGCTTTAACATAGATCTGGAGCTGAAAGATGATGTGAACATCAGTTTCTGTATTTAGTGGCAGTATTCAGCTTGTTTTTCATCTTCACATGTGCTACATTCAGTTCCACCGGGAGGTCTACTCTTACTGCCGTACACTCTTTACTTGATAAACAGTGGAAACAAGAATAACTCTTCTTATTGATCCATTTTACACTTTTCTTGTCCAGTTCCAGAGGTTGTGTCTGTTTCTAAATCTATTATTGAGCCATACTTCTTGACTTACAATGTCAGGATACAACTTTATTTAAGTTCATAAAACAGTTTATAGAACTTGTATCAATCACATACTGTGTATTATCCTGTCAGTATCACACATTTTATCTGCCTAAGTTATTATAAAATGTAAATCTTAGTTTCATGAATATATTCCATGTGGTATGCTGTATTCATATTGTGGATTCCACCTACGCACCATTTTCTTCAATTGGATTTTTATCTTTGCTCTTGTTGTCTTCTAGTTAGTCTTTGAATAAGAATTTTCCTTCAGCATACATTCATTATGAAAGTCTATGGCCTATATAGAATGAAGAGATAAAAACAAAGATCGCAAACATTGTGATGCAAGAGTGTGGTCTCAGCTGCTTTCTTCATAAACTCCCTAGCTATTAGCATGGGAATTGTGAGACCAATGTTTCGAAACTCCCACACATTTCTAATTCATCACATTGAGAGAAAAACAGAAATCTGTGTAGATACAGTCTCTGGTTCTTCTCCCTCTCTGACTTATATTGCATCTTAGCTTTTTTCTTCACGCTTCAAAACCAATGCTTCATGTTTATTTTTAGGGTGGCATAAACAAGAGAAAGGCTTTAAGGGCTGAGATGAAAACAACTGACCATAAAGTGCAGCGAAAATGAATAAACCATCCTCGATCTAATCCTGCCGCTACACGAGTGTCGGTGGAACTCTCTGGGAGCCTGAAACACCCAAATCCCATTAAGCCTTTGTAGGGAAAAAGGCTGACATTTTGTGGTCTAATTAAAAATTTCCAGCAATGAATTGGTGAATGGTTAACAATAATTAAGAAATGGCATGGGAGACTACAGCTGGGACATGACCACATACACTGTCGGGCCTCTGAGCTTTGTCCATTTTTCTTTGATGAGTGAATATGTCAGAGAACAAAATAGCAAAGTACAGACCTCTCTGATGCATTTTTATTCATAATACAGCTTTGGTTACATTTTTCTCTGAACTTCTAATTATTCAAATTGTAAAACGTGTCATCGCATGCTGTGCATAAATTAGATTAATGCAGCCGTTAAATTATCAGTTGTTATCATAATCAGCCATTTAACCACACTGCTCTATGTGCATGTTGTGGCAGCTGTGTTTGTGTAACTGTTTATACAATCATGCAGCCCCTCTGTTTCCTGCTCATTTGCATTTTCTCCAAATGTCTCCAAGCAACAAAGTGAAGGAGGCGGGGCTGGAAGGGCCTCAAACATCATGCTGTCTACCCCCCCTCAGGACACTCTTTCTCTCATGTCCATCCCTCTCCTGGCTTTTTCCCCTACTCTGCTGTCAAGGCACATCCTTAGAAACCACCCGGGTGTCACCATACTTCTTCCTCCAAAGACACAAGGAGGGCAGACACTCTTTTAATCATCACTTCTTGCCTCTACTCTTCTCCTCGGCGGTCAAAATAACAAAAGCTGTCACACAGACTCATGTCGTCTCCTAGTGATCATAACGGATAATTACCCTCCCCCCGGGACTCCGGTTCGGCCCCATCTCTCCCACAAGCACTATTTCACTGCGAATACCCGGCACTTGTGAAATGGCTGTGTCTCAGTAACAAGCTCTGAGTGGCAGTGATTCAGGCAGAGATATAACCATGGTAGGCCAAGCTAAAAGTACATCAACCTTCAACCCTTTTCCACGGTTTCTAGGATTAAAAAAACTCTTTCTTCTCTCCCAAAGAAGATTTATAAATCAATGAGACAGGGTGAGTGTCAGAAATAGTTCGGCACACTCGTTTTTCAAGTGGGACATCACTCTGATTGTCCAGGTGACGGATTAGTCTTACCAAAAGAGGGCAGTGTTGCTATTTTACAAAGACAAGGCGGAAACTGACAGCCCGTCCGACTGCTGCAGTGCATGAGGAGGTGAGTGATTGAATGAGTGTGGAAAGTGAATGAGTGAATGGGTGATTGAGTGAAGGACGAGAGCAGATAACATGCTCACTGACTGACAGAGGGGAAGCTACAGCAGGCAGCATCGATCCCCGCCATAGAGGCAGCAGACCTGCAGACCAGCAGCCTCACATGTGGTTGCTCCTCTGGCCTCCGGGGCACAGCCAGATGCTGGATTATCAGCCTGCATGATTGCATCTCTGGGCAAATATTTTACCGGATACCATACAAAGAGTTGGCTCTCACACAATATTGGAGCAGTTTACAGTGGCTGCCTTTTTTTCCTTGAAGTGGAGGCTTGGGATGAAGTCAGAATTTCTTCAAACGTGCTGGCAAATATCAAAAGATTCTAAATATATCCGTTACTGTAAACGCACATGTGCTGTATTTTTCAAATAAGACTGGGTACATCCTAGGAGCAGAGAACTCTATAATGCTGCTGAATGAAGTTTATCAAGTTGATAATATTAATGAGATGCAGATTAAGTTGTACCGCAGGGAACATTTTGGTCACAAGGGAATATTAAAAGGAAAGCAACAAACACAGAGAGGGAGAGACTATGCTGTTTTTGGAGCAATTTATCAGATGTCCATTCAGCTATATGATGTCCAATTTTCAGTGAGACCTGCCCTAGGCTTTTATTTAGGGAATGCAGACTACGACTATGGCCTTATCTGCATTCAGCTGGTGTGAGAAGCAAATTCTCTTTTATCTCTGTTTCTGCAATAAAAAAAAGAAAAGACAGTGACTGGTTAAGAGAAAGATGTAAAAGCAAAAAAGGCACTGCTGTTTTAAAACTATAAAGTAAAAATGCAGCTAGAGTCAATACAGATGTATGAGTTTCAAAAGCAAAGACTGGATTTATAGCAGAATATAAGAGTGGGTAACTATCAAACTCAATTTGTACAGTTTTGTCTCAGAGGGCTTTAGACCTCAAACTAAATCCTCCCAGATCATGCGGAATCACAGAGGCAGGAGAAATGGCAGGCAACCTTGTGATGAATGAAGCTATTCCAATCCCCTCTCGCCCTCCTCCCTTCTTTTTTTTCTGCTCCCCTCTCATCTCTGCTGACATTCCTTGTACCTACACAGCCGATCATAGTATAGAACACAGTGAAAATCATCTTAGAGAAGCAATTCACTCCTTCCTTTGGCCAGCACTTTTGGTGTCAGATCGTAATTTGTAAACCACAGGGAAAAACTTGAGAGCCCATCCGGAGGCCTGCTATTTAAGATCAGTAAACATTGGTCGGAAGACGCCGTGGCTTCCTGCGATATTGCATGTCCACTTCTCCCCTTTTTCCCCCCTTTCTCCTTCAGCTCTGTCTCTCAGGTCTTTGGATGAGAAGAGGAGGTAGAAAAAAAAATGTTTGAAGCGAAATCTATAATCGAGATCCCTCATCCTTCTCCCCCCCGGTGCGGCCAATTGGTATTCTGAAGGATCTTCCGGCCCCCTATGGCGTTCCCAATCTCCAACTAGGAAGGAAAGAATAGAGAGCCACTAAGCCCCTGGATGGAGGATGCCTTGCTGTGGATTAATGGGTAGAAGAACAAATGAAGTCCAGGAGAGAGTTTATATCTATCAATATAAAGTAGCAGATAGGCATAGAGATTGCTGTGTCTCTGTTTTCATTTGTCAAACTGTTTGGCCACATTAGTCCATCGACAAAATCAACAAAGCATGAAGAAATTAGAACAGGATCAATCGGCAGAGGGAGCGCAGCAGGTCCTGCATCTGGAAATGTAAAGAGACAAAGAGATTACTCTTGGGTGGAGAAAGAGGATGTGGAATCTTGTGTGAGGATGGCTAAGATACTCAAATAAGAAACTCTTTGCATCGTGCTGCTGTGGTTTTCAGTTGTTCACATGATTTTTCCACATTTTTTTTTCTTTTTCTTTTTTTTGGGGTGGTGGGATGTTGACACCCTTTTCTTGGCTTTTTGGCACTGACACCTCTAATGACATTAATGTGGATTCTGATACCAATAGCAAGATATTATTACATTTCATCATTTTATCAAAAGTGGTAATTTTTATGTCAAAAGTAATAAAGATGTGATAAATCAAACATTTGGATTGTGAAATGATGTGTTAAATATGATTATTTTGAGTTAAAGTTCAGTTTTGATCAATAAATGTTATGCTTTCCTTAATTTTTCCTGTCTCATATAAACATGACATACTGCAAGGCTGAACAGTGGGTGTACAGTTCCTAAATCAATGGTGAATTTGTAATTACCAACAAAATATTTTAAGCACTGCACTGTAATCTCCCCCATGAAAAAGAAGAATATTTAATGAACAAATTCTGACCCTGCATCCAATTCAACTTTGGCTGGGATACCATGTTTGGATGAGCCAATAGCAAACACGAATGAGGGCCAAGTGAAGAGATAATTCTATGCCATCTTTGACCTGAAGAAAAGGGAGCAGCTTTCTCACTTGAAGGCAAAATATTTGGCAAAATATCATCATGATTTCCTTCCCTTTCCTTCAGAGCTTCTTATATTATAGCTCCCAGCCTTGAAAGTGTATTTTTTTTTCTCTCTCTCTCCTCTTTTTAACCTTTCAGGTGCTTTGAGAAGCTTCAACCTCTGTGCCCGTCTCAGACAACCTTGGTCGATCCTGTAATGAATTTAGCCAGCAGCAATAACAGTGCCAATCAATAGCAATCCGTGGTATGTCATTGACAGGTTAGACACTGTAATGTTTGGCCATGGCGCCTAGTCAAAGGAATCAAAGGAAGTCCAGCAGTTGTTATTCAGCACTTCAGCCAAGTGGGCTCAGACTGGTAACCTTGCCCCAGCTGACATCAACAGTCAAACACAGATAGCATAACGAAATATCATACATCGATCATCTGTAAATAGCTTCTTAAATGCCATATATGACAGTGGAATGAGAAATGGGACCTGTTTTATTATGCTTTACACAACCTCTGAAGGTCTCACTACAGAGTGCACTACATCTATAAATTTATTTTGAGGAGAAAAAATAGATTTAATTGATGTCAAACAACCATGAGCTATTCAAAACACCTCAGCCTTCGATCCAAGAACCTTAAGTTATACATCCTCATCATAAAAGAAACAAATGATTGAAATTTCTCTTCTCCTCCTCCTTTCTCCAACACCTGCTTCACGCAAAACAAGAAAAACAGAAGGCTATTGGCTTAGTGTGAATGGAGTTTGAGAAAAAAAAAAAAAGAAGTATTCTGGATGAGTAACTTTATTTTTCCATTCAAGTGTTACGTTTTTCAAAAAGAGGTTCCAGTATAAAATAATAATAATAATAATACATAAAAAAAAAAAAATCTGGCTTAGACAAAACCACAAGACACAGAAATATGAGGTTTTATGATGATAAAACTGTCGACTAAATCTAATTTGTTTCAGCTTAACTGTTGCTGATCTGGCACGGGTTGTTGAGTTGTGGTGTGTTGTTTAAACGATAACTCCATTATAGACAGTTTGTCAAGTGACAGAAGCATTTTGAAGTATCCCCTCACCTTTTTGTTTGTTTTTCTCACCTTTAGAGCATCAGGTGATATATTAGCTCGTCACTGTTGCTAAATCTCTTGTTGACAGCTGATAGCCTGCAGACAGCACCCGAATGTCTGGTTACCTGCTTGATTTGTCTATGTTGTCACAAGAGATGATTTGACTGAACATCTTATCGTAAAACATTTAGACTTGTGAAGCCTCCAGTGACTTAGGGCTCTTCGTTTTTTTTCGTGCCAGAACACTGGCTGTCTGAAAAGCTCATGTGACTAACAATAGAGAGTGCAACTCCTCCACATACTCCCTGTGCTGTCCCTCCATAACAAAGCCATCAGACACATTTGCAAGGTTGGTTATGTCATGTTCCTTTTACAAAGCAATAACCTCCAGCTAGAGGGACTCTAAGGGATTGGAATTTTAGTTCCCTTAGTCATTTGTATGTGCGGAGGTGCCCACTGTGGCAAATTGCAATTCCACATCCCATAAGGTCAGCCCTTGCACTTCCTCCTTGTTTCTCTTTCTTGAGATGGAAAATGACACTCAATAAGGGCACACTGGTGGAATGCAGAAAAAAGCCTTAATCCCCTTTAGAAAGTTAAACTGACAAAGATCTGGTTTTGTTTTAACTCTGAGCACTCAAATTCAAATGGGCAAAAAGCAGAGCTCTAAAAAGAACAGCATAATTTCACATGAAGTGACTTTTAATACAGACATAAAGGAGTAAATAGTGCTTACTTATTTGTTATGCTGAGCACAGAAGATAAATGTGATATTGCTTTGGTTCAGAAAACCCTGAGATAATACATTTTATTCAGATTCTTGTGTGTAATAATGTGAGGAATTTATTCTAAATCACTTCAGGAGTTTTGACAAATCGTCCTAAATTAAACCCATGATTCAAGCTTAAAGAAACAAAGTCAGATTTTATTACTCCGAATGTAATAAACAGTCACAAGTGATTTAGCAGTACTTTCCTTTTAAATCCAACAATCACACAACAAAAACATCGTTACCAGAGGTAGCTGAGTAAAAGACAAAGCATAATAGACTGCTTTATCATCTTAATTATCTTTAGACAGAAACTCTATTCTGAGTCAGACAGCCAAAAGGTCAGATCTGTCTCTTAAAAAATCAGGCTATGCGGCCTGTCCTCCTTTTTCTTATCTCTTCATATCTGCTCTGCTTTCTTCTCCTTTTTCTAATTTATTTCCTCTGTTCTTTGTCCCCTCTTTCACTTTTTTCTTCTTTGTTCCTTTTTCACACTTTCTCTCCTGGCTGGGGAGGCATGAATGCGGTGCAGCAGATGGCCGGGATGTTTTTCGTCTCGGAGGGATCGTGCTCGTCTCACTCCCCCTCCTCTCTGCCTGCCAGGAGGTCAGCAAGGTGGGCTGAAGAGTAATTGGCAACTGGCAGGCAGAGAGCTGACACAAGGGCTGTTGAGGGCAGCATTAATTGACAATTGTAAATAACAAATGGAGCTGATGATTCAAATTGCCTGTCCACACGATCCCCTCCATTAATTGTGTCCTGAAACGTGACTCATCATAACAAATGATTTTTAAAAATTTGGTCTCGGCTAATGCCAGGAGTTTGCAGCTAGAGTGAAAAAGGGAGAGGGAGAGAAAGGAGGAAGAAAGAGAGTGAGGGAAACACATCAAGGAACAGATTGTTAATATCAGCCGTTTCATCTGGCCGATTGTGAAATAAATGGCAATGGGGCTTGCAGTAACATGGTGCGACACGCCGCGGCGTCTAATGGGACGAGCAGATCTCCACCAGCAGGGACCTAATGAAGTGAGACATCGTTTTTCACCCGGCGACCACGACAATGTCAAGGTGCCGCAACACGCCATTTGTGAAACGACGGTGGCAGGACATCACCTGTTCAGCTGATGGCGCGTGCGCGTGGACCAGCCAGGCATCAAACCTCAAAACTACACTTGGATGACTTTGGAAAATCGAGCGTCAATATCATCAATCGACCTTCTTCTGACCGTGAAAATGACATCTCCGTCCCGTTGTTCTCCATGTTGTTTGGCCACGCACCCACAGGACAACTCGGCTCAGATGGGAGACACAGGAGGCGACCTTGTCGAACACAGTGCACTGGGACATGTTTCTATTATTACAGGTCTGCAGGCAGAACACAGAGCCTGTTTTACGGGGAGGGCTTTTGACTGATGATGGGGGGAAAGTTGCAGAAAGGCTGCAGTGCCATTTGATTTACTGGCTTCTCACAGCACTGTAATGAGGAGTAATTCTGTCTTGACATCCTTACATCTCCCTTCCCTCCCTTTCTTTCTCTTCCTTTCCATTCTAATCTTCTTCCCGCTTTACCTTTGCCTGTGGCAGCCCCCTTCCTTTAGCGTGGTTTGTCACAGTTTTAAGACTTAGCCGCTCCCGAGTTTTAGTGCTCCTTCTGCAGGCAAGAACACCCTGACATGTGTCTTATTAACCAAAGGGATTTTGCATGTATCTTCATTAACAGGCTATTAAGAAGTCAACATGCAAATGTGAAAAGTGACATCTCCAAACCAATATCCGCCAGGGAGATTAAAGATAACTGAGATGGTTCATCATTTATGGAAGATATATGGTTATTATGTGTAGGTTCAGAGGCCAGGGAACTAATTTGTTGCAATGAAAAGTTTGTTGTTGTTGGTTTTTTTTTAAGTTGTTGGTCCATATGTGCAGTCCTGATGAGCATGAGTCCCCTCAGTTCATGTTAACCACCTTGTAAATGACTCACATTAGGAGTTGTCCTCCAAGGTCACTTTGGATACACAGTGTCTGAAAGCCATGGCTTTTACCTTGTTTGGTCTCTCCAACAGAATGCTGGATGTTGTGAAGCAGATCAGTAAGTGCTGAGGAGAAAGACTTCTGCTCAAGCAGCTTTTCACTCACAATGATGACCATATGTTCTTTTTAGGGTGAAATGTGCTAAGAAATTTTCAGAAACCATCTTTATTAAGCCACATACAGTGCCAAGGACTATCGTCAAAGAAAAAAAAAAAGAATGTGTGCAAGTTAGCACATCTGTTGACAGCAGCCATATAATAGGGGGTCAGGACTATAACTGTCAGAAATGATCAGCTATTGGTCCAATAAACAAGCTTATCTGAGACAGCTCAAAGGGCGAGCAGGTTCAAAGGGAATGCAGAGTCAATGTGTTGTGTGTGATTAATGAAGAGAACTGCAGCAGAGTTTTAAAGCTCGACTGCTGTTGTTTTTTCTCCTTCATATTGCTTTGCTCTCCCACTAGAGTGGAGGAGTCAACTGTAATTTCTCTTCTGCAGATAAATTCAAAATGGAAACAGACATTACTCTCTCTCCCTTTCTTCTTTGCACTCTTCCACTTCCTCCCTCGCTCAATTGCGAGTCTTAATTAGCTTATTCAAAAACAAACAAGTCAGTGCAACCATTCAAGAAGATCCATTCAAAGCTTTGGTTCCCTCAGACTTTCTGTAAGACTGACTTAAACCAATTTTTCCTCCTCCTATCTCTGTGATTGCTTTAATTTAATACCTGCACACACCCACCCATTATCTTTATGGCTGGGACCAAAGTGGGCCCAGGAAACCTGTGACCGTTCCGTGCTCATTAAAACTTCACACTGTGGAGCGTGACTGGGTATCAGGGTCACTACACTCTGACAATAAAGCCGGTGTGTTTAATTTGTCCAGCACTTTCATGTTTTCAAGGGCTTGAAAGTATTAGATGCTACTAATGATGTGCATGTTCATATTAATATCTCTATTTCACCAGTTTCACTTTTCAAGCAGCCAAAAAGAGCGGTCAACATCCATCAAATGGTTCCACCATCAAAAGCTTTAAGTATAACATCTAAAAATCTGAATTAAAAAATATAATATTAAAGTATCAAAGTTCAGTGAAGTCTTAAGTTGCTGGTGTGGTTTTAGATATAAATTTAAATTTTCAACCAAAAATGTACCGGAAGTTAGCAAAATAGAAAAAACTGAATTCACTGTAAATTTTCATTGTCAAGAACTGATCTTTGAACATGTCTTGCTTTTATGTAGATATTTAAATTGTAATAGTTTTCTACTTTTCTATATTAATTGCATTTCTAATTTCATATATTCATTTTCATTATTCTATTTATTTTTGTTACTACATTATTGCACTTTTTTTGTGAACTGCTGTGGCAAAAAAAAATCCCTCATTGGGGATTAATGAAATAATATTCTATTCTATTCTATTCTATTCTATTCTATTCTATTCTATTCTATTCTATTCTATTCTATTCTTATCTAATTATCTCTTTTTTAAGTACTTTAAACACAAAGTGTGAGCTAGGAGCTAATTAGCTTGTCTTAGCTAAGCTCGTCTTGTAACAATGCTAAGCATTGTTACAAGACGAGGATAGAAAGAGGAAACTGCTGTCATGTGTCTCCACCTTTGCATTATGCTGACAACTACATGGACATGATTAAAAACAAAACAAAAACAAACAAACATTTGATTAAGCTGAAACTGTTTTGTCGACTTTTGAGACCCATCTGTGTAAGTCTGACAGTTAACATTTCTGTTAAAGTGATGATAAAACTTTTAGCTGAAGGATAAAGCCAGCGGATTTCAATCAAATGCTTTTTTTAGCGCACTCAATTGTTTAAAGAACAACTTGGCACTTCTGAAACAAAACAGAGCATGTATCCATATAGGTTGTCTAACACTAGATCTTGACCAATTTTAAAATTGTGGGAAATATGGTTAATACATGTATTATTATTATTATTATTATTATTATTATTATTATTATTATTATTATTATTATTATTATTATAATTATTATTATTGTTCTTATATTAAACACACACACACACACACACACACACACACACCAAACTACTCCACAAGGCCCTGTTGTTCTTATCCATTTCACTGTGGTCACTCTATTCATTTCAGTATTCACCTTCATAGGTGTATTGTATCTAATAGTGCTGTTGTTTCACTATTTGCCATGTATCTTATCTTATCATTTAGTATTTGCCTACTTGACACTTAATGATTTAAAAATATTTTTTATATTTTTGTCAGAATAAATCTCTTCTTTTTTTGCAGAACAAAATCAGCCAAAATATGAAGGGCATTACTTTGTCCACAGGGGGAACAAAATCAACCCAAACACAAAGTTCCTCATGGGTGCTTTAAAAAGAAACACTTTTTTTTGTCCCATGATTGCTACTGATGCATCCTCCCTATACAAGAGGCAATCTTTCTTTTGAAAGCTGAACAGACAAGAGAAAAATGAGAGCACTGGATATCTGACTCAGGTGTAACAGTGCTGAATATGATCAGATGGAGTCTGCAGTCAGCCATATATAGCAATCATTCATTTATTAATATTTGTGATATCAAGAATTAATGAAAACCTATAGAAACTTCCTTTTTAACCTTTGTTTGAAAAATCTTTCTTACCCCCAAAGGGTGTCTCCTAGAGGCTACTCTCTCATTTCAGTGACTGAGGGTGAAGCAGATTTTACACTATATGAATTTGGGTCTGGAGATAAAGGCGGTGTGCAGTTTGGCTATTTCAGCACAATCCTCTCCCTCCACAGGTGGATCAGCTCCCTGCGGCAAAACCCTTACTCCCCTTCTCACTCAGATGATAAATATTTCAGGATGAGAAATCAGTGGATATAGAGGAAGCTGTAAAGCTGTTCTGTATGACTTAGGAGACACAAGTTCACATTTAGCAAGACATAGAGGGAGAAACTCTGAGAAGAAGGGTATAAAGTTGTTACAGACAAACTCACACTGCCCAAATTTAACCAAAAGAAAAGAACTGAGGAACTAAAACACAATTAAAATACTCTTTTGCCTCATGTTTCTTTAAAAGTGATATCAAAGTGATTTTCATTAATTATAGAAGAATTCAGAAAATGGGAAAAACATGGCTTAAATCATTACAGATTCTCTTTATCGCACATCTTTTGTTGATTACACACACCGCAGAATGCTAATGGCTTTAAGGATAAAGAAAAAGAAAATTACAGGGATGGTCATATATAATTAATGCTCTACATGTTTCACTTAATTCCACCATCATTATCTGTGACACTAGCACAGCATCTCTCCTTACACACTGCAGCTATACATCGATATAATTTTATGGTTATATATATGATTCACCCCGGCATCTCTTTACGGTCATTAAACAGGTTGCATGTGCAGGTCACCGGAGCTTTTCCCTCCGTCACTCTTTGCCTTCCTGGCAGCGCTGTTTTATTACAGTTACTAGAGCGCGAGGTAAAGGACAGCTCAGGGAACAGTCCATCCACCTTGTGTCTCTGCGGCTCGGTTCATGTGGAGCAGGTGAAGGTCAGTCTGAAGCTGAGGGGATATCAAAGCCAGTGTGAGTGTTAGACCTCTCTGTCACTTTATGTTCTCTTTCAGTAAAGTCTCTCCCTCTCCCTTAGATTCTGCATCTTGCTCTCTTTTTTCCCCTTTCCTCTTCTCCTTCTCTTTCTTGCTCTCGGTATGCCCGCCAACCTCCCCCTCACTATCTTTTTTAAGCCCTTTCTTCCTCTTTGTGTGTGTTTCAGATTTAACATAGCCTCAATACAAGACACTTTCTCTTCCCTGTGGCACAGTCTGTTGAAGTGCTGACTCCAGATCTTCACATTCAGTGTGTCCCTCTAAAGCCTGCACATCTGCAAAGCCTTGACTCCACAGCAAACACTGTCAGTGCCGAGGGAGGGGCAGTCTTATATATCACAGGCAAATGTGTCACCTATGATATACTTAAAGCGTGACCAGTATGTACGTGGTTACATGCTTAGACAAATGCTAAAACTGCTTACAATAAAATTTTCAGCTAAAAGGTTGAAATTCAAGCTTTTTCTAAGTTTTACAACTAATGCAAAGTTTCTAACACTTTGGTCACATTTCTTTTTTAGGGCACCTATTTTCATTTAACACAGTTATTTGGTGCAGGGTTTGCAGAGAAAGAATTAATTAGACGTCGCTGTATTTGCTGAGTGGATTTCTACTGTTTGCAACGGAGCATATCAAGTGCAGCAGTTCAGGTTTTGTCTTTTAAAGGTTTCGTGAGCATTTTTTTCCCTGTTCTTTTTATGGATCTGAATCTTGAGGAGTGAGTCTGTCCATAGATTTCACAAAATCATGGGCAGATTCAACTTTCATGCACACAGTTGGCAGAGATTTGACAGTTATTCATGCACCAGCAACCCCTCACATCCACAATGCTTTGTAGATCTTCTAAAAAATCCTTGTAAAGCTCAAGAGGTAATATTCAAACTTTGAGATCTTTTCATGCATGACTCAGTGAACACTCTCTACCACACTCTGCACTATCCATAAGTTGGCTCTGCAGGTCTTTTACATAGGCTGGGAAAGATACTTTTGGCAGGGGTGGAATATGTTGTCCATCGTAACCCACATCTTTTTTTAAATTTATTATTATTTAAGTTTTCTTTTAACTTATTTTGCTGTAGTTTTAAATTCTGCTGTAGAAATTGTTGACATAGGTGGCTCTGGGGCTTCCACAGCTGTGATTTGGCTGTCAAGTGGTTGCTTGAGGAACTGCGTATCTTTCTTTCTTTCTTCTTTTTTCCCTTATGTATTTTTTTACTTGTCAGTTTAGCATTGGAATTTTTTTTTAACATGTTGCCTCTCATCATGTCATCCTGGTTACTAAAAATGTGCCTTCAAAAAATGGTTGTTCTGTCTTAGCGTACACTGTGTAGGTGTACGCTAAGAAACAGGTTTGTAATTTCCGTTATCAGGATATCAATTCACCAGTGTAGCTAACTTCACTTCCAAAGATTGTATTTTTTGTACCTGTACAAATTAATTTTACAGAGACTTGACTTTAAATCTTCACAAGAAAACACTTTGGAATAAAAGGTCCAAATTCTATAGGCAGAAACCTGGAGGTGAACCAGATAAATAGGTGAACGTCTATCTTGATTTGACAAGGGGGTCAGATGAGGACTGGCAGAAAGATGAATAATAATGAACAAAAAGCAGGCAAACCGGTGGACATAAAACAAGGATAAAAATAAGCAATAATATTGATTCATAATGTTTTAAAACTTCTGTTAAGAACTTGTTGTCAATGTAGGTGCCGTCTCCGGACCAGGATTTTGTCCCATTAATGCATAAACTGTGCTTTTGTTAAAGAAGAAAAAAAGACAACAAAGAAGAATTCTGCTCACAATAAATGGTTTTGTTTCATCAACTCTGAATCTGCACAATGTGAAATGTGGATTTTTTTTTTTTAATTTAGACTAACTGTGAAAAAATTAACTAGTGTTAAGCGTATTATATTTGTTTGCTTTTTTGGGTCATATACAGGTATCATTAATTTCAGTCTTTATAATAACCAGTTTTAAACTTCTCACAGGAGTTTTAAAGAAGCAGGTTCAAAGGTAAATGTAACATTGAAATAATATTAAACAACCAAAGAAGTGATAAGGTTGGTTTGAGAGGAGCTCTAATACTCAAGCTTGAAGAGTATTAAGTGGGTAAACACAAGACATGCAGTTGGAGTTTTTGAGTTTTTCTACTTACAATAAATCATATGACCACCTCTGCATCCTGAGATGGTGTAACAGCAGAAACAATAATAAGAGATTCACAAAAAAATGGGAGAAGAAAATGTGTTTATCTGGTCTTTGGAGAACCATTGCTCAATGGGAGAATTTGGCACAGTGTCACTGGGCGAAGGGCCACACTGAATCACAACTGGGCGATCGCCACAGGATGAACCATTTACCAGCCAATCCCATACATCATCCATCTGTGTAGAGCAAACGGCTTTTAGAAAAAAAACAAAACTTCTTAAGTCTGTCTGAGATCCAAATTAACATTGAAAACATGTTTGTAATTATTCCTCATGTTCACTCGGTCCAATAAAAGTTCCCTCCCTTAAAGTGTTTCCAGTGCAAGTGACATGAAAGGAAAATCCACAGTCCTGGTTTCGTGCAAAAATGTATTCCAAAATTTATCTGGAGCTAATAAGAGGCTCATGCAATCAAAGTTACACAAATCAAAAGGATATCTTTCAAAGTAAAAGCCTTTGTAGTTCAGAATTCCTTCTTTTGTTACAACCGCTCCACTGCTGCTCAGCAGAGAATCACAGCCTGTGGAAACCATGGAGGAAATTTCATCATAAATAGACGGTCCCTTTTAGAAATAGATATAGTTAGGTATGCAGATAGTTGTGTAGAAAGCAAGATCATTTTATTAAGGCTAGCAGGAAATCTTATTCATTACTCACACATGCTGTCATACAGTAAGCATTATTAATTCTGTCATACTGCAAATATTCTGCTGTTTAAATCTGTCACGTTTGGTCGCATGCCACTGAAGACTTTTTTGAGCTTGAGTAGCTTCTTTTGTAAAAATCGGGGATGTGAGGATTGTGTCCTGTCTTTCCTCTGAGATCACACAATGAAAAACCTGTTTTATGGATTCAGGGCCATTGATTTAAGACGGACTTCTAAAATAGCAAACCCCTCTTTCAAGTCTTTTATCTGTACCTTAAAGAAAGGAGTAAAGGAGATCACTGATTTCCTGTGAAAGAAAAGTGAAGACATTAATTAAGAGAAAATGCCTTGAAGGTTCTGATTTTAAGCTTGAGCCAGTGTCCTCCTTAGTAAGCTTAAAATGAAGAGAAAAAGCTCCTTGACCTGTCACCTGGTAACTTTGTATTGATAGCTGTAGTTTGTAGGTTTAAGTGGCTTTATCTCTGTATCTAACCTTTTTTTTCACTAGTGGTTTTAAATTTGCTTTGACATCGTGGACAGCTCCAAGCTTACCTTGCATCACTAAAATCCAAGCATGAATAAGTCATTCAATTTTAACCTTACCTGAATTCTGTGATAATACAAACGCTAACCTGTGACACACACAAAAAAAATCCCCAATTCATACAGTGAACTTGAATTTGTATATCAAATAAAATTGGGTTATTTGGCACTATTAAGCAAATAGTCTGTTCTGAGATCATGTGCAATGAACAAATTATCTTATTTTACTCACTCCCTTTTGATCTGATTGATTGCCGGTTGCTATTAAGTATCCTCATTCCTATTAAGCACTGCTGAATGAGCTGAGTCGTTTATTCCCTGTGCTTGACTGCTTAACCGAAATAAACCTTGGGATAATTGCTATAGGAGAGTACGGGGGTGGCAAATTGAGGTTGTGCGGTGCCCTACAGCCTATTTATAGATGTTCAGCCAACTGCTTTTTGAAATAAAGTGAGCGCTAGCTGGTGCAGTTGTGTGGGTGCTAATGTCTGTGTGTGTGGGAACTTGAATATTTGAGGGCGTAGATAGATGCGTGCATGTGCACAGATTGTGCCAAAACTTTGTGCATCGTTGTGTTTGTGTGTGCAGTATTTGTGCTTTTAAGCATGTGTGTGCCCGTGTGTTGTGCATGCCACGTGGACTTCACAAGGTCACATCAATTCAAAGGCACAAGCAGACTTCACTGCCTTTGTTCATGTGCAGGCTGTAATGGCTAGTCAACCCTTTAAAGGACATGCTCTATGTGTAACTAGCAAAGAGCTCATTATGGTAGGTGCTCCATAATTGATTCAAAATAAAGGGTTTGGGTTTTTTCTGTCTCAAATTTCACCTTTTTGCATCAGCTCTGGAAAACCAACTGTGTGAGTGAGGTGTTGCATGTGTTTGGTATTTCACAAATCAATATGTCATTTTGTATTTGTGAAGTCTAGTCCAAAGCTAATCTTGAACCAACAGAACCTCAAAGGCAGCCAGGCAGATGGAATTCTATTGTAAATACTCAATAGTTTATGAGCTACTCTGGGTTTATCGGCAAACTTTTGCTGTCAGAACACAGCAGTAAACTTTTCTTTCAAATAATCCATTTTATGAGGCTATTCCTTGTACAGGGGACATTGCTGTAGAAGCTGCACTTGACACAGCTGGATTTTTACTCCACCATATTGACACAGCAGTGTGCAACCAAAGAAGTAGGTAATCTTTCTCTGAATTACGCAGGAAAAAAAAAATGTTCTAGATTATTTATTTGACCTCTGTGTGGCTTCTGTGACAATCATTCCACTCATTCCTCACCTTCGGAAAACTCAGCGGTATCAGTGTGAACAAATACATGCAAGCCTCAGCTTGTAAATGACATGACAGAGTTGTAACCTTTATTTTCTAGACAAAAAAAACGTGATTACTTTTGAAAGAATTTGATGCAGAGTTAATTAATGCTAGTAATTTGAAAAGAATTTCAAGGCACTCATGCTGAACTTCAGCAGTCATATTCTGTAGAGTCAAATACAACTGTGCTTGGCATTTAGATCAAACCAAAACAAAAATATTTTGATAATCAGAATGAAAGTCACATTTTTCCATTTGTCCCTTTACAAACCTTGAAAGTCTGATAAAGGTAGAAAACTATTCCTTTTTGAAAGTGAATAATAATGTCCCGGACAAGATGAGTATGAAGTTTGATATAAATCATTTCAAATCTGATGTCTCCTGATTATGGTCATTATGTTCATGAAAAACTACCTAAAACTGTGATTGGCTCTCAGAGGAAAATCTCTGAGATTTTTAAAGAAAGATTGGAAAGTATTTTGAAATTTCAATGTGACTTTCCTCAGTGGGGTGGCAAGCAGCTGTCTGTTGTGTATTTGTTTACATCCTGGTGGTTGAAATTTTGTGATGCTGACACTTTATTTAAATGGCACATGGGAGCTGTAATAACTACTGTGTCATAAGTTTTTGTTTAAGTGACGAATAACTCTGCCTTCAACTAACCAGCGTGACAGTGTTTAATGGTTTAGTCAACTAAATGTCCACAACTTGAGTTTGGATCAATCTGGGTGTAATTCTTGTAAAAGACAAAAGGAAGACTATTGTCTCCATCTGTGATAGGCTGCTGTCTTTGTATTTACACATTTTATTTGAGCTAATTGCTAATGTCAGGATGCCAACCCAGCAACATTACTACTATGCTAATGCACAGCTTGAAGTACAGCTGAGTCTTATAGCTTACAATGCATTGGGCAAGTTAAAGACAGAACTTTCAAAGCCATGAGGCCATTTAATGAGTGATTTTGTTGCCCTCATTTTTAATGAGTTTATTTTGGGGCTTTTAATATCTATTTTAGTATCCCTATATTGCTTAGAGAAAGCATAGAAGGTAAAGAGAGGAAATGGAAACAGAGTGGAGGACGATTTATAGCAAAGGGCAGCATGTTGGAAACCTGAGCTGCCTCCTTCAAAGAACACAGCCTCAGGAACTATTAAGCCAAACTATCATCCAACTGGTGAAGTGTTTACTTTTGATTGGGGCTTTGCCTGTAGTTTCTAATGATAGACCTAATTATAACTCTAATTTTAACTCTTACCCCAAATCTTAGACACAAAGAGTAATGAGGGTCCTCTCGAGAATTTCCGTCTGAGTCTAGACAAACACAGAAAAACAAACAACATAAACCATGATCTTACACACTTCAAATGAAATAAAGCTCCAATTGAAGAGTCCTGAACATCTGCCTGACTCACTCCGCTGTGAGGTATGCTGAGCGACACTGTAATGAAAGACACTGTTCATCTGACATTAATTGATCAAGCAGGTCCCGTGGGGACATTTACGTGAACAAAAGGAACAATTGCATTATTCAAGTCTCTTGAAAGGTGGAATCAATTAGTTATGTATCAGGCCCCCTGGTATCAAGGATAGAATAAATGAGGGTGGGAATCCTTTTGTTTCAAAGACAGACATAAGAGATAGTAACGTAATGGATGAATGAGACGCAAGTTCATTCTTTAATACATTTTTTGATTCATGGTATGGGACTCAGAATGTGAGCAGAAAACAAATGTATTACATTTTTTTTGTAATGCATTTTTTTTTTAAATTTCCTATCTCATACACAGCCATCACAAGAGAGTACTTTTCAAATCTATTTGGCAGGAAATGTATAACTGTACTGTGTTCCTGCTAAACTGTCGGGGCATGGAACCCCATTTAGGATTAGAGTTTAATGGGGCTTTTGGGCCTGAATCTGCTCTCGACAAGGCCGCTTCCTTGCCGAGCCAAGCGCCCCCCTCAGCTAAAACTGCAGGTGATTATGCATGGCTGTCAATTCCATTTAGCCTACGGATCTGAACTTCAAAAATGGACATGAAGCCTTCAAGTTTGCCCTGTCCATGCAGATGCTGGTGTTTATTTACCCAATACAGGACACCAGTGTGTGTCTTGGTAGTGATAAGAAGTAATCTGGAGGGTACACATTTGGCAGAAATCATTGTTGTGCTCGTGATGGTCCACGGCTCAATTTATATTTCATTATGGCCACTCCATGACTGGCATTTTCAAGTTGGGGATATGAAAGATGCCATGCAGTGACACATCACCCCCTCTGTTACACAGTTCATTTTCTAAACTCAGACCTAGAGCCCCAAGAAATATTTCCAAGAAATCATTGTTTAAGGCGCTAATTTCAGTGGCAGGCCTTGAAAATCTTATCAGGGTGTGCTGTTATTTGACATTGCCTCTGGCTTGGAATATTTTAACAAATCCTCTCCCTGCTGCTCATGGACGAGAAATGTTGAATAAAAAGCTTTAGTGGCCCCAATAAATTAATTTTGACTCCTCCTGTTGAATATTAGCCTCCCTAGGAATCAATCCCACCAAAGTTGCCTTTCCAATACATCTTTGTTTATCCAGCAACATGGCATGTTATAATTTTATCATATCAGTCTAGAAAAAAAAAAAAATCAGCACTTCATTTTGAAAAGGTCTGGAGGCCGTTACACTGTCAACTTGGATTTAGACCCAGAATGTTAAGATGATGGATGAGCAAAGGGTGTTATTTTTTCACAATTCTAAGTGTCTGTTGTGGCAGATGAATGAGGATAGTTAGGTTATACTGAGTTGGCACAATACTTTACCTTGGAAGGGCGGGCTGAGGCAGAGTATTTTATTTGAAAGAACAGCACCTCTTTCAGAGTCTGAAACTTTCTTTAAACTTCTAGAGATTTAGCAGCAACCTCCAACAACTAAATTCAGTTGTCAAGCTACTCACCAAAACTCCCCCTCTTACTGGCTTGGATTTCTTTTGTTGCCAATAAATGAGAGATTATTTTAACATCTATCATGAAGCGCTGGGAAATACTGCAGCTTTTAGAGATTTCAAGCACATAACTCCTCGACGGCTGTGCTTGTACCGCTCAGGGCACTGCTATTTGGTTTAATATGCACAACGTAAGGCATCGGACTCGATCTTTATCTCCCCCAAGTCTTCAGCACCAGCATATAATCTGATGATTGAAATAAATCGAAGCCAAAGACATGAATCACATACGTACCCCACAGTCAATGGAGCCACTTTTACAGTGGTACATTTTTAAGATAATTACATGAAAGCAACTTTAAGGCTAATCATCCACAAAGTGTGATCTGAAATGTAAACACTCTTTTATTATCTTGGTAGGATCATTTGGTATTGACTCGTGAATTGGATTGGAGATGCTTGGGGACACGGTCACTTTTTGTGCATGATGATGCAGTACTGCTCTGTCACTACAGGAGAGCTTTAAGGCCTTACTTGTTGCAACATCTCAGTGCAATCTCACCAAAGCAAAGGTATAAATTATCTTACCAGGAAACTACAAACAGGCTCGTTTTATCTGATGAACCCAAAGTCAACTAAAAATATATGTGGACGTATAAAAAGAAAGTTAAACGCCACAGAGCACCTACCTCAGCTGCATTAGCACCCACATTTTGGCATCATCCCGGTGATAGAGAGTGTCTCTTGGAGTTGCTTGAGAGACGATATTCTACAAAGACGAGACCGAGATTGTCCAGTCCAGAGCATCGGGCAGGAGCTTGTCACCTTGTGGAAGGTGCAGAGAGCAGAATTGGTCTAGTAAAAATGAGAAGTGACAGGATATTGATTTGCTTATCGCTGCCGTGCAGACACACAGATGTGAAGGGCAAGAGGAGGGGGAGGGGAGGTGGGGTGTGGTGGGGTGGCAGTGGTTATCAGGCTTTCACGTCTGATAGGGAAACTGAAAAAAAGGGAAAAAAAGAGATTTATCAGCTGATTGCTTCGCCTCAATTTTGGTTCCACTTTCTTCATGTGCTCAACTGTAAAGAGGCACATACTTTTTGAAAGTAAATAAATAGTGTGCCCGGTTATTTGCTCTCACAAACTGGCAGTACAGCCTCAAATAGTTATTGATGTGGCTCATCAATATTCCCTGTACTGCCATTTGCGAACATAGATAGGCACATTAATTAAATTACACAGTACAATCACAGTGTGAAGTCAACTAAGCCCATTTCATGGTGTTTTAAATGAGTAGCACAAGAGTAGATATTGGGATTCTACATCAAGAAAAAAGGTATAAAGCTGATACTTTTATCCAACATTTACACAAAGTGCAGGACAGAAAGTAAAGTTTCTTGCCTTTTTTTCAACAGGTAGCACAAGGGTCATAAGGACTTTTTCCTTGAAAATAGAGCAATCCTGTCATGAAAAGACATTTTTAAAAAGAAAAAGATGAAAAAAGCGAGAGCTTTCCTTTTTGTTTTTCATTTTTGGAGAACAATTCAGAACTGGAAAAGTGCAAAAGCAGGAGAAGTGATATGATTCATTTTGGAGGAGGAAAATGGCAATTTGATGAAAAGTCTACACACAATTATACATTGCTGCTGAATTCGCACTGCCCCTGCAATGATTAACACATGATTAAAATATTAATCATGTTAACGTTTTGGTTTAAAACAGCTGATAGCAAAATATGATAAAAGGCAGAAGCCACAGTCATCACAGTGTTTCTGTTACTCCTTCAAAAAGAAAAAAGAGCAGGAATAGCAAATCTAGATTAACATTAAAAGGAGAATTTCTGGACTAGGTTTAAAAATAAAGTAGATGAAAGTTGAGATTAATTCAGAGAAATGAGAAACAATGGCCTAGAAGCATTAATGACACTATGTGTAGTGTTTTATTTCTATTCTTAAAGGCCACAAAAGCCACACACTCCCCGCGACTCCATTCCCCGTCTGCACTCTCTAGTTCCCATTTTTCAGCTGTAAGATTCAACACTAAGAAGACAAGAGAAAGCCCACTTTTTCATGCCAAGCTATCAAAGTATAGTTAACATTTTCTCAGGCATGATTAGGACAAATCCTCTACCTGTCAGCTGTATCAAGTGGTTATCCTGCAGAAAGTGTGGCTGCTATCAGAATTATAATGGCAAAATGAAATGTATTATTGCTTGTGACACCAGGCACCAAAGTAGAGACAGAAAGATAGTGAGGGAAGTAATGATGAAAAGAAATACCCAACAAGAATCTTTAGAGGAATTTGGAGAGGAAAGGAGTGTGTTGGAAGCAGATGGATTTCATTATGTTGAGTATAAGCCTAGTGAATGGTTTTGCCGCAAAATCCAGGGGTTTGTTTTAATCACCCTGGTTTCTTTATGAAGTGTAAAGCTCATCAGGCAGAACACTAGAATTCCTGTATTCCAGTATCAACTAAAATATTACTTAACGTTAAAGTAAGTTTCAAGGGTTTGCTACTGGGCAGAGTTAAAAAAGGTCCTGGTCAGACATGTACAAATGTGTCTCTGTACACAGATTTTCAGGGGTTTATAAAGCCTCGAGTTGTGAGCAGGTGTAGAAGACTCAAGCTGTCAGTGTACGTCAACTACAGTGCTTGGCGGATGGTTGAACAATGTTTGAAAACCCCTCCCCTGACACTTCCCGACTGGTGGGGGGTATCTTTCAGCAAGCGAGCGAGCATGGCCAATTCCAAGCAGTGATTGGCCAGCTGTGCAGAGGTGAGAAAGTGAGCAGGAATCTGACTCGGCTCTCAAGCTGTTGCTATTTGATTTTTCACACCATTATTTGTGTAGAGTTTTGTAAAAAAATATGGAAAACACAACAGAAAAATGGAAAAGAAATTCAGCAGCCTTCTGCTGGATCTTCACTTGCACTCAAAAGAACGGCCAAGGGGGCAAGAAAAGAAAGTGTCCCCCGACCTTGTCTCATTTTGGTAGAGTTCAAATTGGAACAAGGTGAATCCAAGTTTCTTTTGTCATTAAGACAATTTAGTTGTCAGCTTGGCACAAAAAAAGACATCCAAATTGATCCCTCAACTTTTCTCTTTAATAAAAAGATCACACCATCGCACAGGGAAAAGACTTAGAAAAAAAAAAGAAAAAAAGAAAGACAAGCGATACAAGAAGAGGACTGATTAAATTGTCTTCATTTACTTAACTGGCTGCTAATATTTCAATTAGAGAGACTGGAGGCAGTGACACTGTAGGGTTAAAAATGGAACACGGGGAGAATTAGTCCAACTGATTAATAGGAGGAAATGAAGACTTCTCAGCACACAGGAGACATCCCTTCCGGCATCATTCATCACGACACTACCCCCTTCACGTTGGTGTCACTCAATTTACAGCTTTAAAAATCACACCCTCCTCTTCCTCCACGCAGCAGCAGACCACGGAGAGAGTCTGTGTTCCCTGTGTTGTCAACCTGCAGAAAGGTGCATGCTGGAGCCTCTGGCAGCTGCAGGAGAGCTGAGGCTGAGTTTGACTGAAAGCACATTGGAGACTTCCTCTCCCCTCCTCTGCCTTTTCCCATTACCATAAAGCCACTCACTCATGATAACCATTAATGTAGCGTCTTATTAAAAACCTATCAATACCGCCGCTGCCAGGGCACTAATGGCCAGGAATCCCTCTCAGTTAAATCTCGACTTTGGTCTCCACTCCGGACTAATGAGAGCAATCGCTCAGCATCTCTTTGGGCTAAATCACCTTTATTTGTATCTGCCTTCTCGCGCTGTTGGCAATTTATAGAACAGAGTGCAGTGAGAGATGCATTGCAGCGAAGCCTGGGGGCCTGAGGTTTAGGGATAGGAGAAGGAGTGAAAGAGAGACCATCCTTACCTGGCCATTCTATTCTTTCCTGCCAGGGACCACAGTGAGCTGTTAATTGTTCAACATTGGCGCTCAGGCAATAAAAGAGGGCCCCTCTGCTGCTGCCACTGATGAGGCATTGTTGTCTGGGAAAAAAAGTTTATCTCCAGCTCAGAATCACAGGGAGGGCGCGCTTGATGCAGGAGCGCCACAGGAGTCTGCCCTTCTAACTCATGGGAGGAATTGAACATTGCTCTATCAATCTGGGCATTTTACAGCTCAGGCCTCCCAGCCGTGAGAAATGTGGGGGAGGGCTTCTACTGCTGCTCATTGTCCAGGGTCTAAATGAAACTCTGTGTATGGTGTGAGGAGTGTTAGTATGATAGAGGCACACTGCTCATGAAGTGGATTAGGACTCCATGACATAAATGAGGAAAACTGATTTCTTGACAGCTGAATGGAACACCAAGCGTACTTCTCTGGGTAGAAATAAAAAAGTTTGTGAAAGATAGTGTATATTGAGCAGGTAGTTATGCAAATTATGTAAAATCCAGACAGAAAAGGCAAGATATTGAATCATATTCAGCATAGCTAGGTATTGATATGTATAAAAGTTAACTGAAGGAGCTAGCTTTTATCTTATACCATAAAAAGAGAAAAACTGTCACAGTGGATTCCAAGTGATACTCTGAACAATGTAGTACAAATCAGAGTGCAAGCAAGTGTTTGAAATGATTATTTTAAGCCCCAGGCTCCTAAAGAAGCACAGGCCTTTTTTTTTCTCCATCAACACCTTTCGTAATGCTCATTTAGTTACTTGTATTCACACCTTCCATTTGCTAAGTAAATGTGTCTCTTTGCTGGTGAGGGTTTAACACCTTACTGACGACTTTTGTCAGCTATTGGAGAAGTAGACAGTTGTCCGCTTTTACACTTGGAGTTACACACAGCAGTCTTCCTCATCTGGATATAGACCATTTTGAGATTTAAAAACGTTCAATATAAACTTTCAAATGAAAACCAATTTAGAAATGTATTAAGGAGCTTTATAAGGCATACATTGGTTGTTGACCGTAAAATGTGTCCTGTTGTTTTCTTTTTTTTTTTTACCCTAATTTACTCTTTTGTTAAATTGGCAGGAAGCAGGTATGGGTTCAAGTCAATTTGTTGGTACTTCTAGTAGGGGTGAGAAAAAAAAAATCAATGAATCATAGTATTAGGATTTTTTTTCGTTTAACAATTTTTAATTGTGACTATTTTTTTCTTAAAAATCTTTCTTTTTTTCAGATTTAAGTCCATAATTATAGTCTTTGTTTATAAGTAGGGTTGAAAAAGTTGAGATATCACATCCCCTGAATAAATCCAAAAAACTGACTCACATGTGATGTGCATTCTTTGGGGAAAAATGTGGCCCTAGATATTGTCTGTAGACATCATCATTACATCATCATTCAACTTTTTCACTTGGTCTAGTGTTCAAAAACTACACTAAAAATTGCAAAAATCTGAAATGCTGAAGAAATACAATTTAGATTGTATTGGCACCAAAAAAAAAATAATAATAATAATCGAATTGTGGGGAAAAAAGCATACTCCCCCAGCCCTAACTTCTAGGGAAATTTGTTTTGCATCAAAGTCAGGACGTCCAGTGTGACAACTAGTTATAAAATAACCTTAAAACCGCACTGTAAGAGTCAGAATAATTTGCTCTTAGAACATACTTATATGAAGTAAAAAGTACTTGGGCTCCACCACCAGGACTTCATCAAGAAAACGGAAGAACAATAGATACACCAATAACAATCACCCTTTGTTAAAGTAGCAGCCTGCTACCATACAGACTCTCAAGTGAAAAAACAAGTCTTCTTCAGCATGGTAAGCTCTCAAATACTTTGCATCCTTAAAAATGAAGTGCGCAGTGTTCTATTCAACCACTGAAAAGTAAATGGGATCATAAAAGCTAGTGGAGAACAAAACTCAGTAACACAATTTAGTAAAGCAATTTGTGCGCATTCATAATTAATTAACAGTAATACATGTAACTATCATATCATATCAAGATCATAATACAACATAATCGCTATCAATTATACTAATCAGTTTTATATCTGGTGTGATCATTACATCCTGTACCCAACAATAACTACAGTCCTGACTGCATCACAGAGGTTAGACCCCAAATACGGCCTCAGCAACACCACAAAGACTTTTTTAACATCGACATCTTAAACTCCTGAAAGGCGTCTCTTTGAAATGTCCCCTACTGTCACCTCTGTCGATAAGGAAAAAGCTAAACAGCCACTCCATACATGACAAAGGCTCTGGCTGGCAGCAAAGGTAACCAAGGGCAGTGAGCCATTTAATATTTATGACACATGTCGAATCACTAAAATCTCCTATTCATTAGTGCCTATATACAGCTACAGCCCAGCAGGAGAGAGGTAGGGGAGATGTATGTGTGGGTTTTTGATACACTTGTAATAACCATCACCAAACAAGGCCAATAACAGTTTTTATGTTATAGCCATCGTAATCATCGTCAGTCTGGGAGGCGCTTCAGCCTGAACTGCGTGAGAGGCCTGCCTGCCAAGAGTGCTGGTAATATAAATGCACTTTGAAGAATGGAAGTGATGGCATGCTGCTGGAGAGGTGCCAGCTCCACATCCAAAGCTGCAGAATCACAGCGCCGCTGACTCAGGCAATGACACTGTCTTTCTTCCTCCTGTCTTTCTCTGTGGACAAGCCAGTGAGAGTGCACGCACAGCCTCAGAGTCTCTGTTGCATTATGTAAAAGGCAAGAAAAACAAATGATGTCACTTAGTTTGCAAATGAAAGCTTTGCTGAAAGGGGTGGAGCTGCTGTTTTGAGAAGAAAAAAACATGGAAAACCCATTTATTTGATGTACTTCATGCACTGGGGGGCAGCATTGCTATATGGGGGTGTTTAACTTTGTGCGTTGAGGCTTTAGCCATGTTGGCAAAGAGCTCCCACAAAATTAGTGATCCTAAAGCCACAATGCAGAAGAGCTACAGATGTGGAGGTGGAAGGTAGAAAGATCCACCTGGGATGTGCCTCTTAAGTATGGTTTATCCTTAGCATGCTACCCCGCACCCATAAGAGATTTGATTCATTACTGCATAACAAGAGGATGAGGACAGGAGAGCAGCTAGATTCAGAAGCAGGCACTCATTAACGCTGATGTGGACAGTATGCTTACTAAGAGGAGGGAGAGGGGGCGATAGGCTCAACTTTGTGACAGGTCTTGCCCTGATATAGGGCTAATGATAGACCATGGGAGATGATAACTATGTACTGTAGGTTATTCTTACGTAAGCGTCTAGCAACAGTGGTTTATGGACCTGATGTCCTTCCCTGTTTCTTTATAAAACAGCCCTTGTGTCTACACTGTTTCCTCGGCCTGCGATTAAGCAAACATATCTTCTGATGAAACCATTCAAAGGCTATACAAGCTTTTCTTCATCGGCTATATAGAAAAGACAACACGCCATGGCAGGACAAGGTCTACTCTGGCAAGGAAACAGCTCCTGATGAGCTTTATTGCCCCTAAAGACTATTCCCAGATGGATGTTTGGAGCGCTGCATGCGGATGAGACCAATCTGAATGTCTCCTATGAGTGTCGTTGCGCCCAGTAAATGTCGCAGAAGAAGACGATATATGGCTGCCAAGCTGGGCTGTGTTAAAGCAGAGAAAGAAATAAAAAGCTGTGAATTTAGTGGACATCGGTGGCAAATTGACTGTCAAAAATTACCATTGTCATTTACTATCATCACCTTTAGAAATGGCTGCTGGAGATTTATGCACACAGACGGATATGTGTTGGCTTGAAGAGAAGAAATGTTGGAGAGACTCACTGCGAGAAACAGCCTCTTCTGGTATCGACCTCTTTGTCTCTGTGTGGGTTTTTTCTGTGTATGTGCGCCCGCTCAGTAACCCTGTGCATGTTTGAGTGTGTCAAAACAGTGCAGTGCTCCCATCCAGCTCCCATCGCTCCAGGTTTGTATCCCTCCAACTGCAGGTCACAAAGTGACATTGTGCTTTTATGGCTGCTCTCCATGGTGCTTCACATAAGGCCTAAAATGACTAAATCCCTCAGCCTGTGTCCCTGACCCCCAGCATCCCTGTTAGGGCTGCTGCATTCACGCTCTTTGATGTGGCCCTGAATTGGAATCGGTCATCGGCCTCATTCCAGGGATTGATACCGCCTCTGCTGTTCACATGCCTACAGGTCTTCAGAGCTTGGCAGTCTGCTGGTGTCTGATTGTCTGTCCGTGGATCTCCTGTCGTCTTCTCTCCAGCACTGAAATTGGCGGAATTATGAGTACAATAACCTTGATCTTCCACTTCATACGAATATGTTTAAGCTTTAACTGTGCAAAAAAAAAAAAAAAAAAAAAGAGAAAGAAAGAATCCCAAAGCTCCACGAGAAGTCATGAGAAAGTGTCCATCTGCTGTCCACCCACATCCCTGCAGATAAAAGGAGTCATTTTATAAAGTGAAGTGAAGTGATGAGATTAAACATCCTCCAAATGAATCACACTTTACAAGAAAAGTTCTGAAAAAGTAATAGAATCTGGCTGAAAGAAACTTTTTTTTTTTATCAGCTCAGGTAGAGCTACTCGTTAATGGTGTGTGTCGATCGAAGCTACCATGCATACACACATACACACATACACATACACATACACACACACACACACACACACACACACACACACACACACACACACACACACACACACACACACACACACACACACACACACACCTGTCCGTCATGCTGTGTGTGTCCTCAACTCCCAGAGATTAAGTGGCATTCAGCCGAGTGATTGATACATCCAGTCACATTTAATGCATCCACTTATACGGTCACACTTGAATGTATCAGTAAACAAAAGGAGCTCAATGCAACATTTAAAAATACCTGAGGATAAAGTATCACATGAAGAAAATGCACAATGAAGATCACTGCAATAATTGCTCTGTGGTCTATTATAACTTTTTTTTTGCATCGGATGATAATTGAATTTAATTATTCAAGGCTGTCTTTTAATATGTTTCCCTCATTTCCTGGTGAATTGATTATATATAAACCAATCTTTTTTGTCTTTATTGTGCACATATCCCTTGGCATTGTAGATTCACTCATATGAACATGTTAAGTGTAAAATATGACTTAGTGTGCAATTTACTGAAAACACACATTGCCTATTTAATAGAATACCGTATAATTGAACTCTTTGCTTGTGTGAACAGTACCTTTCTACTGCTTATAATAACTCCCCAGTATTGTCAGTGCTACTCGTCAAAAGGTGAAAATTAATATTTTAACAAACTCGCACGTGAGAAATTGCACCAAGCGTTCTCTTTTGGTCCTCTTTTCATGTGTTATCCTTCGCCCTCGATACAGAGGACCAGGTGATATTGACCTAAATTTTCTGTTTGTTTGGTCTAACCTCTTTCCTTGGCCCGCTAACGGATGACAAATGCATTATTAAACAGCGACTAAGCCAACCACAACTCCAGGTTCATAATGAAATGCAAGCAGGGGTGAAAGTAGGTGTAGCTGCTTAGCGAGCCAAGCAGAGACAAACCAGGAGACTTTAGATAGCTGCGAAACAGCTCAAGGGTATTCTATATGAGGCACCGTCCCCCCCTGAGATTTGCTCTGGACTCAAACCGGGCTGCTGGAAAGATATAGCAGGATACAAGTGTTAATGAGAATCTACTTATCACAGCCAGAGGTGTTATCTGCCCGTCTGTCTCATCTGTGTTGGTTCAATATGCAGCAGATTGTTATGTTACGAAGTGGAAGATGAAGATGTGCAATCCTTGATGAGGAGAGAAAAGGTTTAAGGAAGCTTTATCTTAATTTAAGAACATATTAATACAAGAAAGAGGGAGGGGGTAAGGTTCTGATGAAAAGAAGAAATGAAAAAAAACACAATTAGGAAATCCTTAAACAACACTTAAAGAAATTACGACACTTATGTGAAAATGACTATCATCAAAACTATAAAAACCTCATAAACACACCAATAGGAGTAAGTATATTGATGAATGTGAGTGAAAAGGGATAAAGCTTTGTCACGCTAGAGTACATTTTCATGCTGTATTCAGACTTTTTTACAGCTTGAAATACCCTGGCACCCTAAAATGCGTTATTCATACACAATGCCCCTCTGTGGAATACACTCTTTGGGATACAGAGTTGCCCTTTCTTCCCAGCAATGCCCGGATATATATTTTAGAGTATCACGGATCAGGGTTCTCCTCTATGCCACCTTTCACCAGATCCCTTACTAATTGTTTCTGTCTCCAAGGTAGCACGGCTGCTCTTTGATGTTCAAACCCCTTCCTCCTCACAAAGGAGACTGACGGCAGGAGCAGAGAGAGAGGCAGATGGGCCGCGACAGGATGCTGCGAACCTGACGTCTCTCTCCCCCTTTCAAGTGCTCCGGTTCAATCAGCCCTCGCCGCACAAGCTGTTGTGGAGCACCTTTGAAATCACGGTGTCTGCACAATAGTCTTGACTGTTAATGACTTCTTGTAAAGTTCCAAAGCGGCTCTGATTACACACCCTCATGCACACGCACATGTAGTGAGTAGTGCAGACAGGGGCGCTGGCGTGCATAAACATGTGTACGCTCACAACTCGCTTGGTCGCACAAATGCACAAAGGGGTGTATGTGTGCTCAGACACATGCTTGGTATCTAAGGCAACACCCTGGAAACCAATGTGAGGACACAAGTAAACAATTAATATGTTAATAAGGCTGATCACTGCAGTCTGCAAGCTTGTGTGGAAGAAAATGTGCATTTCAAATTTTCACGGCCCAAAGAACCAACATTGTGCCACCTGTGGAAATGTCCACGAAGCAAGCTTACACACGTGTTTGTACTCTGTTATAACAAAAATACATTTCTTAACAACAGTTCACTGTCAAACTAGGCAGAGAGGAGATTTATGCATCTATGAGGCTCAGGCTTCAAAAGTATGCTGTTCTGGTTTTGTAACATCTTTTTTATTAACTAGCAGACTTCTTCAACCATCTTCCAGAAGTGGTATCAAATGGTACAAGATGTCAGACATGCAGGTGTTCACCTCTGAAAAAAATTATGGCACCTCAGCTAACAGCATGCCGTGAAAACACAACTATCCTATCGGCTCGCCTTGAAGGAGAAGGGAATGCAGTTCTCTCCGGAGCTGAAACTGCAAGGACTGGCCTTAATTAGGTGGTAGGCATGGAGAAACTGGCAAGTTGAAGTTTGTGTGCGCATGTGTGATTGTGTGATTGTGTCTGTGTGTGTCTGAGCAGCAAAGACAGACGGTACAGCGCTGTCCTCTGCTTTAGCTGGTGAGGCTTATTACTCAAACGTTCCAAAGTGTTATCTCGCTGTCAAAACTGTCAGGGAAAGCTTCACCTTTACAAACCACTGGCCAAGTGTGATAAGCAAAGTTTTCTAGGCCCCAGTGGCCATTGTTCACCTGGAGGGCTTTACAGGGTTGTAGATCAGTGCCACAGACTTAACAATTACATCACCACAGAACTCTGATTTTGGGCTTCTATGGTGTTAAAAATACATAGAAAACAATCACAACCAATAACCGAGACTTTTGACTCACTTATAGTCACTTATTCATTAAACTGTTCACAGATGCAAGCTCCTGAGATGGAACAATGTCCCATATCTTTTGATGTGCTCCACATAAACACAAAGACACAGAAGACATGGCATGTCAGCGTTATCATTTTTCTCCTTTGGGGTTCATAACTTCTGCTTTGCACAATTTCCTTGGATCTTGACTTGTATTAGCTAGCTTGCCTTTATTGTAAAAAGTATCATCTCAAACTTAATGTCAGTATTATGAGAGACTGGGGAGGGAGTTAGACAAGTTCCACTCTTATTGCATATTCAGTCGCTAATGAAAGCCAGTAAAGGTCAAAGCTCTGTGACTGTGCTAATTTAAGGGCAAATTTCATATCCTCCTCATCATCTTCACGCCATTGTCATTTTGCACACCATGATTTATCGTCAGGATACAAAAATGCATACTTTGGAAAAGGGAATTATACATTAGGGAAACATTAACCCATGAACATAGGCCTTTTTGTTTTAATTTTCTTGTGTGTTTCATGTGATGATATATCCATAAACGGAATATCAGCATGTAGAGTCAAAAGAAGCAGCATTTTGTTGAAGATTAAAAACTCTCTTTTTCCTGCTTGCACTTGCTGGCAAGCGTATATTTATCTCAGGAAGGTTGGATTGAGGTGAAGTGAAGGAAAGGTCCATTAAGAGGGCCTGTCACAGGCAATGGAGACTCTCTGTGATGTTTTGTTGGAGTCTATAGATGTCTCTTAAATTTCAACCTTTTATTTTCACTTTCATTTTACATAGTTTTACCCAGTGTGATACCAACGTATAGTTTTGCTCATGCAGCACCAACATTCTCAACTAAGAGCACCTCTCTAATGAAAGTTGTGTCGACCAGCACTTCCCGAACCAATCCATTATAATCCATACTTTTTGTTTAGTACCTTGGGAAACTATACAGCAACCACAAAACTGTTCAAAATAATGGAGAGGAACTGTCCTGGTGTTAGCAGCAGGTAAGTCATTTAGCCATTTTCTTTTTTTTCTTTTATTCAAGTACTTTTTAAGTTTTGTGCCTTTATTCACAGAGAACAGGACAGTGGATAGAGCAGAAAACAGTGTAAGAGTCACCAGAAACATGCAGGAAAGTAGCTGCAAGTTGGATCCACACCTTTGCCTTCTGCCAGAGGTCTAGCCTCACAGGGCACTAGACATAACTGCTAGGCCACAGCACTCCAGTCCCCCTTTCTCCTGATTTTGACTTGTCATTGAGATGCAGACATTTATGAGTGCAATAATGATCCAAAAGTTGAACTACCCTCAACTTAAAATCAATGCAGCACCACAAAAACACTTGATGCCAAGGGCACTTGGGAAGCTGAGTGCTGGAAATGTTGCTCTGCATTGATTATACATTGAAGACGGACACATCTAGTGCAAATACATGTGGACCTAGGCCTTGAACCTGGGGCAGCTATAGCGCAGTGGTAGAACTCGTCGTCTCTCAGTTGGAGGGTTTGGAGTTCGGCATAGGATGGGATTTATTAAAACAGAGTTTTGCTTCATACACCACTGTCTCCTATCAGTGTTTGGATGCAATGAACTGTACTTGTTTTTACACTTCCTGAGACTTTAACATGGACATGTACCATTAGGAGACATGAAAAAGTGTAAGTACAGCACAATTTGACTGTCCTTTAGCTTGTGTTAGCATATCTTACATGAAGAATAGTGCTGTGAAATTTACAAAAAAATGGCATGTTATTGAGAGCAGTCTGAGATTCAAGTCCATTTTTAGCTTTCTGTGTTTCTTATAACGCATAATTTGTACATTACTTTGCTTAAAGCCTTAAACTGGACTCCAAAAAGACATAGTCAGTTATAAAACATTGATTCACTGTATTCAAAACTGTAGGTCCGGTGTGGGTGCAAGCTAAGTGAATGAGATCCATGGCCTAATGCTGGAAAATTGCTTAAAACTCAAAGGCAATTACGGTCTTGTCTGGCTTTGGAAGACAATAGTTTATTAGCCTTATGACTCCTGGACAATTGTGTGCAGCCAAAGTTAGTTGTCTTCTCATTTATCCAAATTAGCAAGAGTAGCACACGAGTAAATGTCTGCAGCTCATTTTGCCTTTGAGCTGTTGCTACAGTGTAGATACGTCCAAACATCTTTATTTGTGCCTGCATATTTGCCACAAAATGAAAAGAACATAGCCTACTAACTTCTGTTTTTTACCACAGATCAGTCTACATGTCAGTGCGACTCTTTCATCTGCCCCCTCGTCGAGTCGTTTCTACCACCCCAGCAGTGATTACTGATGTCTGAGTCTGTGGTAGGGACCTTATGATCTGAAACAGTTAGCACAGTCGCTCCCCATCCATCGGGGTAATTAGGCCCATGTTTGGTCAAATAAATCAGCTGAATGGAGAAATCAGATACTTGACCACTCCACCACAACCAAATTAGCCCTGTAATTACTCTTAGGACATGTCTTCATTAACAATTGCTGCATCTTTTGTTGAAACAAAATATCAATGGTCCACAGCTTAAGAAAACAGGAAACCAGTAGATGCTCACCGTCAGCTGGAATTAGAGACAACAGTGACATGTTACTGTGTTTTCTCTGATTTTGCACGAGGAGGAAGACACAACCCTCTTGGCCTAACTCTTGCAAAGCAAGCTGTGTATTGTTTCTATGGAAAAACGTCTTCCTGTATAATAATGGCCCGGAATAAGTCTAGACTGTGAAATTCAATTGTTGGGCAAATATCAATGCTGGACAGACAAAGGATTATGGAGCTACTGAAGTTCATGGTGACAGCTCACACTGCTGGAGAGAAAAATAATAATAAAAAAAAGATGGAAAGGTTTCTGCTGAATGTTTCATGCTGACAGTGTTTATTTTCTCCCAATTTGGCACAGCCTCGATGCTATATACAAGATACAATGTGCTATCACAACCCCACTAAAAACGCCACACCCCTCTGATATTTATGAGAAGTGTTAAAGTAAAGACCAAGGAGGGAGATATGTTGTCAGAGCAGTGATTTAAATCTGGTTCCATTTCTTTGAAAAATGAATATTGAAAAAATGCAGCATTTTGCCAAAAATCTAAAGTTATTGCGTGATTGATTATTTATTTACTTGCTTATTTAGTGGAGTTAAAGCTCACTTTTTCTGGAGTGCATATTTTTTAACAATATACTTTGATCTGACCAGAAAAATAAAACTGGCAATCACTATCATGATACTCAACAACTTTGATAGTTTTAGGGTGGAAAAACTGTTTAACATTTGATCTTTATAGCTCAGGATTGATCAAGTTAAATTTTTCTGACAGCTGATTGCTTTTCTGTGAAGCATACAGATGGGAAGACTTCTGGAGTCTTTTCCTTCTTCACATGAAAACCCCACTTCACTTGCTTCTGCAGACTCTAGCTCACTCTACCCAACTCAGAAATTATTTTTTCTCCATTTGAGCTAGCTGGCGCTAACTTGCCAGCAGTGTAAGCCTTTTCTTGTGCTTGCCGTACCCTGTTACTTATGTGACAGGCAAAAAGTCAGCCTCTGAGTCTTGTTAGATTAACAATTCCAGGCACAGTATGCAGAAAAAACACTGCAAAGCTCTAAAACCGTTCCCATCATCTCATACTGTTGGATGTTGGACTGTTTTGAATTTGCTAGTCAAAGTCTTCATCTACAGCTTCTGTAACGTCTGTGTAGTTGAAATGCAACTGACACTTTCCATAATCACCAATTTTGTTGCTAAAGTGCTTTGTAGTATTGGCCGTTATCTCTTTGATGGACCAATCACTTTGCTAAGGGGAAGCCATTCTTGTTATCCCTCTCAAAGAAGCTGGCAGGCTGGACATGACTTCCTACCAAGCTTGGGCCAGACCAGGTGAGTGGTGGAGAGCAGCCAGAATTTCCACTTCTTGCCCAAACATGCCTACCATTGCTCCTTGCTCACAGTCACACCATACTGCTCTGGCTATTACCCCTAAACACTCAATCAATATTACTTCTTAATCCGCTCCAAAATTTACACTGCTGTGATATGGCACACCCCTATGTACCGTGCCCAAGCATGCTTCAACCCTAAAGTCCAGTTCGTTTGCGCAGGCACGGTACACTTCTCTGCTTTGGCATACTTCGGAGAGGTGTGCTAGGGCAAGGCGCACTTCATGTACATGCACAAGCATGATACACAAGAGTAAGTATATGACTTATAATTGCTGCAACTACTTAGCTCGACAATTGTTCAAACAACGGCGGGGGTGTAAGAGGGCTGTGTCAGACCAAAATGACTTAACATGTGCCAAATAGTTACTTAAGTCGTGGCCATGTCTCTGTGTTTTGCACATAGACTGTATAAAACATGGACGGAGTCTCGCCGACATCACCCGTCTGTTTCTGAAACGGAAAATGAAGCACATCAGCTATAGCGGCCATATTGGTAGTGGCAAGGGCTTCGCCTACAGCCATAGGGTCCCTGTCGGTCATGTGACCCTCAGCTGTGCCTCTTACTGGAGGACCTTGCGATCTTAATATCCTCCGAACGGCCAAGTTAGAAAAAAATTCACACCCCGTACAGTGGGAGCCGATAGTAATATTAGCGACTCAGACAGGAGACATTTTTTGAACCAGGCTGTAAATAGGTTAATTTCTGCTTTGAAAATGGCTTTTTTTGCTTGGTGTGTGTGTGACTTCCGCTACTTCCGGAGCCAGCCTCAAGCGAACACTCGAAAAACAGCAGATTTCAGCACTTCTGCAGGCACTCAATGATGACTTGTGTGTCTGGTTCATACTGGACTGCTGTGACTGCGCTCTTAAAGTAGTAGCTCCAATATGTGAAAGACAAGCTCCAGTGTTGCTGGCTGTTGGTCGTCTTTACCTCCACTATCTGTTTCCGACTTTTTCCACTGATATTTTTCTGAATCAAAACTAAAATACTTTACAGGTAATGCTTTGATGTTTTGTAATGGTACTCACGTTGCAAAGCTGCAAGCATACTTCATGAGTTTAGATTGTTTAAAGCAGAGGTTAAGTTGACTTGACACAAGACAGGTCAACTTCAATCAACTACTAGCTAGATCAGATGGATTAAATTGTGTCTGACTAGAAGGAGGATAAGATGAATCCCCTACAGAGATAAGATCTAAATGACCAGAGGGATTGATAGAAGAAGCAAGCATTTCACATTCTGTTTTTACCAATCTAGTGGTCTGGTGCATGAAGATCTCGAGATCAGTCACTGATTCAGATCAGTGCATCTTTACCCTCCTACCATCTGGCTTCAGGATTAAGCAGTTAAAATTTTCTTAAAAACAGCATATATTTAAAGTAATAAATGTCCAATGTAACTTTAATCTTTCAAGTGTCTTCATTTCATGATTCAACAGTTCGGACCATAGATTATGATTAAAGTGTTGTAAATGTTTTGGTTTATTTTTACCTCATGTCTCATGTTTGTTGTTATCTGGGTTGTATCAGAGGTTCAACAATATTAAGACACACATTCTCAGCCTGCTTTGCCTATATGGATCATAGTGTATGGGTGTGTGTGAGTAGGTTTAGGTGTGTATATGTGTGTCGTTATGGGAGCGAAAGCCTTTGATTACAGAACTGCTTTCCTCCCCGTCTGTTGTGCAGACAAGAGCGTCTCGGCACTAATGACAAAATGAGGTTAACATTGAATCTCAAAGATGATGCGTTGCCTCCCACCGGACATCCTCTCGTCCTTGTGTTTTTTGTTTTTTTTTCTTTTCTTTTTTCTTTTTGTCTTGTGTCACAGCAACAATGCAGACAAGCAGAAGTGATTGTGTTCTGTGTCAACATGATGTGACTGCAGCCCAATGTTTGTGACAATAGATGGGCCGTGCTGCCATGGGAAATCAATTCCATAGGTGTCAACACAGACGATTGAGATGGTCATTGTGAGGTGGGAGTGGGCTGGGGTGGGAAGGTCTATGTGCACACTCGGGTATTGCCTTTTTGTCACTGCATGCGTCTGTACGGGTTTTCAACATGTGTGTCTTTAAATGTTTCCACACTGATAGTATCTAATAACCATGCGTGTCGAGGCTAATTGCTGGATTTATGTGTATGAAATGATTGGTGGGAACATAAATATAGTCTTTAGATAAAAGACACCCCCTAAATCCCCTGTAATGGCAGCTTATTGTTACACCTAATGGCAGTGTTGTAGTATGACACTGATTATACCCCCCTCCCCTGTTCAGAATTATTAAAAAGAAAAGCCTGTTTTTGCAATTAAAATAAATTTACATTTTAACTATCTTTGACACAGTACATACAAACTTATTTGAATTTCATCACAATAAAGCATTCATTGTACTGATTTTTGCGTAATTAGTTCAAAATGATTATAACCTGAAGTTTATTGGTTATAAATCAATACATTTTGGCTAAAAATAACCAAATGTGCCCTCTAGGGTGATCCAAGGCTTTCTGCTAGATGACAACTCCTTGTATACCACTTTTCAGCGACTTATTCATACACTTTCTGACCTGGTCGAGAGTGGAACCACCACGGTGACGAGGACTATAGCCACTGTATACCGGCATCTAGCTTACCCTCTGAATCTCTCAGGTCCCACAATTCAGGGGACTTTGGGGTCACTCCAAAACAAAAGGCATAAAACCGAAGCAAATATCATGTATAAATATAGTCATATTGCACATCAGATTAAACAGGAGAAGCTCAACTACAAACACAAGCCATACTTCAACCAAACTTTCTGTTAGTTTGAGTAATGCTTGAGCTATTGCTCTAAAAAGTGACACAATTACCAATACCGACACTTATGAAAGAGTGTTCCCTTTATTATGACACCAGAATGATTCAAATACACCTTGTAGATACAGAGATTTACTTATTTAGGATATGTCATTTTTTCTATCAGAGACCCACAAAGAAGCCAGGGATTATAAAGTTAAACCACTTGGCCAACAGCACCTCATGTTTTTTATCTTAAGAATTGGTTTTACTGGGCACAAACTGGACAGTTGGCCTAAAATGAGTCAACTGTCTTTATCTCTTACTTGAGTCAGGTTTTTCACTCAAATTACTCACAAATGGCATCTTACTTCCACCGATGATACATTACAAAGAAAAGTATGGCTCTTTGTCTTCTGACTGTGATAATGATGATAATTAACAAAAGACAATAGTTAAATTCACACATTCAATCACAATTTCATGAATTGCTTTGATGAACAGCATAGAGCTCACTCTAAAATACAACAAAGAATCGCTAGCAGATGTTCAAGCAGCTGCAATTTCTCCCCAAAGAGAAAATCCTCTTTTCATTGACTTCATCAGTCTTTACTAACAGCATTTCAATGGATTTTTGATAATTTCCTGCAGAGTTTCTATTAAAAGCATCTTTGAGCATGTGAAATATGCTTCAAGCAGGATGACAGAAAATGAAAATCCAAACATCTTGAAGTTGGGAATTATTTAGGTAAAGCATTTATCACTGACAGAAAATGCTTTCCTACCTTGAATTAAATCTTTACTGTCACAGTATAAAGGAGACATTGGAAAATTAATAAGAAAAAAAAAATGATTCATACACTATTCAGTGGTGTCCCTTAAAACTATAGGGAAATACTAAAAGTTCACAGGTTCTTCATTTTGAAACCAATTAGTTTATACTGTCTCAAATCAAATAGTTATTAGTGCTGCTACTCTTTTGTGCAAGAAAAATATTCAAACAACTTCAAAAATTTTTACCTGTTTGAATTCATGTTTTGAAAAAAAAAAACAAAACAGTCCATAGTCCAGCAGATGTTTTGGAATATTTTCCTTTTTTTTCATCGCTGCTGAATGAGAGTGTTTCGTTAGGGTGCTGGTGGGCCTTGAAGTTAAAACATGTTAAAGCGATTCACTGGTTAGACTAGGATTTATGACCCTCTGCTGCATATTCTCCCTCACTCATTGTTTCCTGAGTATCTTGTTTTTCTTTAGCTGTCCTGTCTCGAAACGCCCCTCCCCATTCCCAAGAAGGAGAGGAAAAAATATTGTAAACATGGTGTTTTTATAAGCATGAATTTGCACATTTTTGATGTCAACTGATAGGCTATGGCACTATCTTTAAATTAAAAAGAGACCAAAAAATAAATGAATAAATAAAAAATGTTTAAAAATTTGAAAAGGAATAAAAAAAGGAAAAGTAACATTAACTACTTTTTGATTTTTTTTAATATTAAGATAATAAATGTGCATTTTTAGTATTACCAAAGACACTACACAAAACCACAATCCTGACGATATAGATTATATTGTGTTCTCATTTCAGTCGAAGTTTGCTTGCAGAAACTTTAATTTACATGCCGTTTTTTTTACTACAAAGAATGCACATTTTTTCAGGCATTTTTTTGCGCAACCCCTTCAACCAATCAAAATACTGAAGTTTAATTTGGTAAAAAGGTTAAAAAAAGACTTCTGCATTTGCCAAAACATTTCATTAATAAGGGTTGAACTATTCATTCAGTAATTTTCCTCCTCCCTCAATCTCCCAACCCAAATAGCAGCCCCATGTGGTGATTTGTGAAAAATAAACAGTTACCCCCCACTCCCACTCACCTGTGGACTTAATCCCCCTGAAGTTCTCCTTGAAAAATCACCTCATTAGGTTTTACTTGTAGCAGCACATTTTTAAGCAAGGTGTTTGTGGAAGACTAAGCTTTTGTATTACCAGCACCATCATGCACACATGCTGCTAGTCAACACTGAGTTTGACCCAAATACTTAAAAGTATTTTATGGCTCTACGAGCAAATTTACCCACAACCCCCCACTGGTGGTATCTGCCAGCAATTATTTGGAGCAACCCCACAGGAAGAGCCATCTGTAGCTTATTTCAATTTACGCACACACACACACACACACACACACACACACACACACACACACACACACACACACACACACACACACACACACACACACACACACACACACACACACAAGCGTGCACATGCATGCAAAGATATGTGCCTTTAAAATCTTTAATTGAGATGGATTGGGTCATCTAATTAACCCTAACACACTTGGGTGTCCTTTGTGCAGAAGAAGCCTTTGCTGTGGGGTATTGTCACAAATCTTTAAGTCACCACAGAACTAGTACACCTGTCCTCACTGTCTTTAGAAAGCTTAATTAGGTTTCGCTCTTCTTCAATCAAAAGGCTTTTCTCAACTTTTTGTCAACCCGTTCACAGTGATATGCTAAAAAGGAGACGTTGAAACAAATGAATGATTCTATGAGGGATCTTTTCAAAGAAGAAGAGATGTATTTTCCGTTCACACCCCATTCTGTTCAAAGTTTTCTTAGAAAAAAAAAAAAAAAGAACAACCTTTTTTCCTCAACAGATTTGAGCTTTGGCCAATGCTATATCATTACCTTGCGGATGGTGCTCATGGGAAATGCAAACAGGCAACATGTTTAGTTCAAAGTGCTCATCTGAATGATCATAAGAAAAAACTCACCTTAGTACTACTTATTCAGCTGACATCTATGAACAATACTTTTTATTCAGCTCTGCATGTTATATATGATTTTTTGTCAGAATTTTGACTTTCCAGCATGTTCTCAACTATTCTTTTGATTTAAAAAGATTTAAAAAGGTGTTTGATGACTAACAGACAAAAAATGTACCATCCCAGTAAATTACACAGGTTTTAATTCCAAGTTCAGGTCGGCACATCTGCCTTTTTTTCTTGGATTACCAATAATAAGTCCTGACATATTTAATTGTTGAGGGGAAGTACAGCCGGCACATCTTTTGGGGCCATTTAATTTGAAACGCAGTTCTTCCAGGCAGGGAGCGCAGCCAGAAGTCATGCAGAGAAAATAGTCTTAATTGTTTAATCCATATCAGTTATGCACCATATGGGAGAAATTACAGGTGCCGTGTGATGGGATAAACACTACTACTAAACAAATGTCTTAGGGGGAGTCTACACTAGTTTGTGTCTTTTAAGATCAATTTGTCTTGGCTCTTCCCCTATTAAACCAGCTAATAATATGTGCATGAATTAAAGCAGAGCATGGCAGCTTTAAAGGCTCTGCTTAAAGCTTAAAGTCTGCTGGCCAATATCTTTGAACATACAGAAAACAGACCCAAAACTGTAAAATTTCAGGCTTACAAACACACTTTGAATGATTTATGAATCATGTAGGGTGTTTAAACTGTAAAATAAGCTCCTTTAAGAACAACACTTTATATTCCACTGAACTCTTAAAGGGTTTTTCCAAAATTCCACATAAATTATGTTTTCCTTTAGTCTTTTTTCATCATTCACTAGAAAAGATTGCACCACTGAGGATTCAGCTCATCTCACTGTTAATATGCAGCCTCACTAAATGAACGGTAGAGTTGTAGCAGACGTTTATTCCGTGACCCTTGACGATGGTCGTTCCATCATTAGGACTTGAGACTTTTTATTCAACATGAATTATTTTGACTGAGTTAATGTGTTTCACGAATGAGTCTCAATTACCATATCATTAATCTCACTATAATCAGAGTTAGCGGCTTAATTGTGACAGAAAATCTCCATATCCTGAAGGCATTAATAACAGAACTGACATAGAAAAGAGTATTTGTAAATGTTCTCTCTGATGGCTGCATACAATGATGTGACCTGTTCTTGATGAACTCATGAAAGCATGTCTCTGTACATAGGAAACATGTCAGTACTGTGCTTTGGTTGCCTAGATACCCACTGTGCAATGATAAACTCTTTATGTAAATAGATGGCCAACCAAAGCTATAAGAGGAAAAGCAGTAGGGAAAAGGGTCTTGAGAGTACATGATAGTTTAAGCTGCCAATGTGTAGGATCTCAAGTAGAAACGAAGCTGCTGGGCTGCAAGAAGTTTACTACCTCTCTGAACCTATTGACTATGTTGACACCACAAAGGATCTCTTCACACACCATTCATTATAAAATTCTTCAGGGTACCAACAACAGTGTGTTAAAAGCTTGATGATGGTCAGGAAGCAATTTAATCACTGTACAACTTAACAGAATGTGATAGAGACTGAATCTGGCTTTCCACATCATAGTTGAGTCACAATGAACCATGAGCTGCACTATGAGTGAGTTGCACCATGGACTAGAATTAACTCCATGGTGCTGCCTCTTTTGGCTCCTCTCCCAATAACACCGTATAGCTTTATTTTCCATTTCACCACAGGTGATGTGTCTTTCATAACTGCCATGACAGAATTTGTCACCACATTGGTTCTCTAAATTGTGTATTGATGGCCATATTGGCAGTACATGAGGATTTATCACCATGTCAAAATTTTGAGTCTACTCCTATGATTACAGCATGATGAGCAGCTTGCCTATTTTTTTTAATTTTTTTTTTAGGTTGGCACATTGTACCTGCCAATCCATAGACTCAACCATGTAGCCTGTCTCCTAAATTGCCAGAAAATTAGCTGGAGTCTACATTTCCAAACTTAACCTGCCATTGTTTGGCTTTAAACTCCCCCTTTAGAAACCAGCAGGTAGTACTGCAGCCATGCATCCATTATTTGCACAATTATTAAAAAAACAAGTCTTCCCTTCTCTAAGCAAGTGACCACGTATTGAGCGAGATAATGCCCTTTAGATTACATCTAATCAGGACTTAGATAGGTATTGGATGCTCTGAAAGGTTTGGCCTCCACACCAGCCATAAAGCCTGATAATGATCACCTCAAAGGGCCTTGTTTTGTTTTCTTGTCCTAAAGGCAAATTGAAACTTTACCTTTTACCTTAATGTTGTATAATTGTCAAAAAAAAAAAAAAAACAGCCTGTAATGGTTCATATCTAAATGGAGGGTTTACAAATTCCAGAATGCACTGTTGTACAGTTTCCTTCCTCCTTCTGTGCCTTCTCTTTTTTACCCTTTAAACCTTCCTAATTTCAATTTTTATCCAAAGTTGAGCTTAATCTTGATTCTTATGTCAGTTTTTTCTTGTGCTCAAGTGGAGTAAATAAGCCCATTTTTTTTAAATTACAGTAAAGAGCAAGCATGCATGTTGGAATGACAGGGTAGTTCACTTGAAATATTGACATCAAGTAGCACTTTTTAATGTTTGTTTTGTTTTGTTTTCCAATGCCTACTTTAAGTCTGCCGACTTTACCCACCTGCTCTGTTATTCTTAAGGTTGGAAACTATTGTTTGGAGGGCTACTGACAGTTACAACCAGTCACTGTTTGGTCCACTCTCTAGTCTGAGACAGCTTTCAATCCAACATGCAGCTCTTCACACAATGACTGCAAAGATCAGTCAAATACAGGTAACAAGTTCAAGCCCATTGAGTTGCCAGGCATCCAACCAAAAACACAAGTTACAGGCTCTGAAGAATACACAAGTATACCTTTTGTTTTCCTTTTTTCATATATTTTTTTTTTTTTCCCCCACACTCTCTTCTGACCAAACAGAATCATGCAATCTGCTCTTCAAACTCCTCTTCAATTCTTCAGCTTCAAAAAGGTTTTCGTTTGATAGCGGCAATCCTGGAAAGGTCACAAGCATCAAGAAAATAGACGGAATGAGCCAAGAGGATTTCAAGCTGTATTAATGAGGACCCCCTTGGCCAGCAGCCGTCTTAGAGGTCAGGCCATCACCTAAAATGATAAAGATTTATCATGGGGAGGCAGAGGCTGGTCAAAGCGTTCTCTTATCTCGGGCTCTGCCTTTTTACAGCAGCAACCACTGTCAAGAGTCTCACATGGATGAAAGACTTGGCTACCTTCCACCCCTGTTGCAAACCTCCAGAAATATTCTGACGTCGGTAAATAATTCATCCACTATATTTTGTACTCTTTGAGAATTTTTGAGGAGGTGCAAGAACATTATGCCATGCTCTCTGTAGTGGGAGGCTCTCTCTGAAAAGTAGGTGTTACGGGACCTTAATGAGAGGGTCTCTGAATTTTACTGTTTCCTTTCTGCATCTAAAGCCTACTTTATTTATTTCAGCCATTCGTATTTGAACAACAATTCTTGATATGTTTGACACACATTCCATATAATGGGGATGGAAATAAAATTGGTATTAAAATTCATAGAATTTATATTTTACACTTTTGCTGCAAGATGAATTATGGTCGGGCCTTTATTCTGACATACATCTCTGTACATGACATTACAGCTTAATAGCAGTTGATCTGCTCTAGTAACACAGTGGTGCTGCAAGCTCACATCAAATGTGTACAGCAGATCATGTATATGTATTTGTGTCTACCAAGGCCTTCCTGTGATGTTGAAACAGCAGTGGCCCCTGAAGAGAAAAACATTGTTTATATGCCAGCCATGGAGTTTGGCACTTTTTTTCCACGGATGGTGCTGCTGTGAACTCTAGAACATGTGAAAGCTTTGAGAGAAATGCTCACAGCATTCATCAGGTTTGAAACTATTTCAACCAAAGAGAAAATAAACCATGCTGGTGTGCTCAGAGGGATTTGATGTAAAACTAATATACTCAGCCCATGAGCATGTCCTGCCCTGCTATTCACTTCTATTTATAAGGTTCATTTTTGTTGTTGTTTCTCCCTTTTTGTTTCTTTTGACTTGTGTTACAAACACAGAATAATACATTAACACATACTGTTAAAATCATCTTACTCCATATTCTGTCCTGCGTCCCTTTACCATCTTTTAGGGGACTCATTTGGCAAAATGTTTTATTCATTTTATTGGCTTTTATCAAACAAGGAGAAAGTCATTGAGATCACAAAAATGATAATAAAAAATATCCTCTCTCAGTGTGTGCTGGCCAAGACAGGCAGTGCAGTACACAAAGTTTTGCAAAATATAAGAACAATGTACATACAAGCAAAAATACAGAGAGTGATTATAATACATCACAAGAATTAACTGTAAAACAAGTCTGACAAATGTATAGAATGGTTATTGAAGCAGAACAGCTACAGCCAGATGTGTCTTACTCCAAGTCATTCTGCAGATTGACTCCTTTTTTTTCCATCTCAGTTCTGACCTCAAGGACAGATAGTGAGAAAAGATCCATGGACCAAAGATTCCTGTACTCTTCTTACTGAATTGTGTTTCAAGGATTTAGAGAAAGCAGATCTAAAACACACTTGCAATAAAGGATATGCTAGATTTGAAAGTGGAGCAGATATACTGTTCATCAGCAAAAACATAACTTTTAAAGCTCCCCTTCAGCGGTTGCCATAGCAAAGAGCTGGAGTTGAAGCAGGGTTTGAGCCACACCACTTACTCGTGCAGTTTGCGCTCCTGTCAATTGGGTCTTTGTATCATGCAAACACGTAATCCTTACTTCTTCTACAGTACTGAGTGATACAGACTTAGTACAGTTGGCTGTAAACAGGTTATTTTTGCTGTGAAGTTTGTCTTTTTAAACTTGTGTGTATTTGGTTCCTAGGGTTTCTGGAACTAGTCTCAAGTGGAGGCTCAAGGGACTGCAGTTTTTAGTACTTCTGCATCAATTCCATTTCTCATGACCAGAAATGGAAAAGATGCTAGAGGCACACCAAACTGTGTAGTAAGATTTAAGAAAGATTACAGTATGATTTATAAAAAAGTAGAGCTATGCCACTTAGGACTACTTTGGGAAACTATTTAAACAGTATCCACTTGCTGGCCTCTGCAAGGGGTTCAAATTTCTGAAGCCACGTCTGAAATGTAGAGGTGAACAATAATCTGAAGAGAAAAAAAAAAGAAAGAGGTCAGAGCGTCTACTTCAAACAGCAACTTCTTTTTCTGCTGTTTCAGTGAAAATTTTAGCTTTGAGGGTTATATCAATAAACTGCATTAAGGAACATAACTCAAAAGGACAATATTCATGAAGTCGACATTGAGGTGTTTTCTTTCACAGTGGACTCTAACCCCTGTCTCATGGGTGTCATCATTGTATTAGACTTATCAGAGTACCCTGAATTTCACAAAAATAATGCTAAAGGAAGACATTGAAACGATGCCTGAATGGCTAACAGCTGCTTGTTGAAATAGGATGGTAGTGCAATTGAACTGCAGGTGTTACAACACTGTTCCAAAAGGGCTAAGGCTAACTATATACAAAGGGCAGTCTTAATTGGAGAATATTGTTTCAATAATGCACTTTAACACAGATAAATGTGTCTATTTGGAAACCAAAACACCTTCACCAAACAAGTCGATTTTTATATTGGTCCAGCTTTACTCACTGTGTTTGTTTTAAATAAAGTCTTTATCCCTTTGAGGATGGACAGAATCCTCTGTGGATAAAATCAAAATATCACATCTGTTAATGATTAGGAGATGGTTTCTTATGTCAGCTGTCCCCACGAGACCATTTCAATTACGCTTACAAGTAATGAAACACATTCAGTTGACAGTATTGCTTTTCAATAACTGCAAAGCTTCTCACCACTGACTGTGGTCAATAACGCTGGCTGGAGCAAAGTCAAACAAATTGGACTGAAAAATTCCTCTTGTGTTTCTTTTTTTTTTTCCCTCAGAATAATGTTGTTAAAGGCTGGGCTATGTGGCTTTAAACGATTTGGCTCCAGCATCTTCATGGTGTACTCCTCCCCAAACAGGTTTGCTTTGGAAATAGAGTTCAGAAGCATAGAGCAGCCATCGCAGGCCACACCATCCGCTAAATGTTTAACTTTCCTAAAGGAGTCATTCAAAACAAGAATGGGAACTTGTCTATTGGGAAATACCTCCGGATTAGGGGGGCTGAAAGATTGAAAAAGTAATTTGAAAAATAATGGGCTTTTTAATGACTAAACCTATGGGACACCCAGATGTGCTCTTTGTTAATTTTCACTAGTGTAATGTAAAATTCCAACTGCTTAATTACTCTAGGACACACAAAGCAACTGGTTTTTAACGAAGCAATTATGGGAACAGCTCCTACTACATTGCACCACATCCTCCATTTCTCACCAGCTCCTTCCTCTGAGAAGCGCCTCTCTATGCTACAAAGTTATCAAGCTTTTTCATGTCTTGAGCAGTGACGGAAAACCCAGAGTATTATTATTTTTTTAACTCAAATCAAAGGTTTGTTTTGGCCCCCGAGACCTCAGATCATTTGAATATGACCTAATTCTCAATTTCTTACAGAATGAAGTAACTTAATAATAAATTGTTCATAAATAATACGGATATTTACCACTAATCTCCGCTTTTCTGACATTTCCTATGCTGAATGGCAGAGCAGTTTTCCTGGAATGCATTCATTTAGTTATTTCCAGAGTAGGAGGATGAAAAGGAATAAATGAATACATTTTATTGTTATATATTATTTGTGTAACACAGCTTTTTCCATGTGGTTTTTGCAATTTTGCAATGTAGCTGTAGCCTTTAATGGAGGAGAATTATTGTTAAAAAAAAAAAAGAAAAAAAAATCTTGGTGCATCACCTTTCCCTTTCTCCATCAACTCCCTGAGACTTGCTGAGGAACAGCTGTTGGTAAATGTCATTACTATAGCAGATGCTTTATTGTTGCTTTAATGGTGAAAAATCAGATACCTCAGGTAGAAACTTGAGGTGCCATTCATTAACTGTGATGCTGAGAGGTCATCATGATTTGTCAGGCTTTTGGTTTGCATGACTATTTGATCAAGGCCAACATGTTTTAGATTTACATACATATTGCTGTGAATGACAGGCATGATGTGCACAGATATTGGACTGACAAAGTCCCCCCTCAGACTTTGTGTAGGCTATAAAGTTGTTTAATTCAGTTATTCATACGCTGAACAAAAAAGAAAACAATGTATTAATATTCAAACGACAGCAGTATAAAGGAAATGGAAATTGTATTACCATCCCTTTGTTTCACATCAATAGGAATGTCAGTGTAACCTTTTTAATAAATTATACAAAAAGGTGCAGCACTTTCAGTAATGCATGATTTTATTTTAATTCTTTTCCTCTATCTAATTTTCAAATGCAGAAAATAGTGTTTTCATTCTTTCCAGTATAACATAAATGTTATGAAGGGCACAAAAGGGAATGAAAAAGAGAAAAAAAGTCACCCCAGCTCCAACTTCAAAAATTAAAATTGTGCCTTTGAGATGCAAATGCTCAAACAATATTCCTCATGTTGGATCTAAATTGCTAATGTACATAGTGTATGAGCCCAGTGTCGTCCTTTCAAGACTGGATATCTTGGAGACATGAGCCTGATGGTGTTGCTGTTGATCAAAGGGCCCAGGACTGTCAGGCTGCTCCCCAGAGACTCATTGAAATGCATTGGAACATGCATATTCCTTGTTGAATGTTTATGTTGTCTAACAGCTGCAAACCTGTAATTACTCAACCTTCAGACAGGACGGGGAAGTGAGAAACAACTTTAGAATACATCATTTGAAAAAAATATTACAATACCAGCAACTACCTAAAATAATTTCGCTGCACATGAGGAACAAAAAAAAAGGGAACTGCTACATGACCGTCTCAAATCTACCTCTGAAAGCCATCATTTTAAATCAAAATTGTGTTTCCATGACACCAGGCTGCTCTTTTTGATCCCATACAGGGTAGCACCTTGATAGTCCAACTATATGGATTAATAGCACTAGTTACAACACAGCCGTAGGCCCCCTGTATCCACGTTAATAGAGCCTATCCATTCCTGTCAGCTACTGGGGACTGATGGAATTGCAGGGGCGGCTGTGTACCCACACAGCAAATCATAAGCCCTCACATATCGCTTGAGCCTGACGAGTGCAATTTTCATTTAAAATCAAATGTATTACAGTGAGATCTATCAAACAGGGTCTGATGGTCTGTCTCTGAAAAGGCTCTCTCTCTCTCTCTCTCTCCTGCTGTCTGGACAAAGGGAACAGCTTCTCAGCCCAGGTTGCTTGTCTGCATTTCCGGCAAGGCAACCAGAACACATACACACATCTTGTGCAGTTTAGTCACTGGAATGCTCACAATTTCCTTTGTGTGTTGTTACAAAGTGAGTAACTGAACAGCAAAAAAAGCACCGCTGTTCATTTTAACATTTTAAATCCATGAATTACAGATACTCAGAAGAAGCAGATCTATTTGAGCAGATCTATATAATTTGGTCACCATATATATATATATATAGATATAGATATAGATATAGATATAGATATAGATAGATAGATAGATAGATAGATAGATAGATAGATAGATAGATAGATAGATAGATAGATAGATAGATAGATAGATAGATAGATAGATAGATAGATGGATAGATAGATGGATAGATAGATGGATAGATAGATGGAGAGAGAGAGAGAGAGAGAGAGAGAGAGATGACTTTAAGATCTAAACCGATTCACCATGGAGACCACACACATAAAAAGAGTTAAGACCAGGTTTTAACATGACAATCCTTGGCTCAAACACTTTCTCGTAGAATAGTGTACTAATCCATATAAGCACTACACCACACACGAAACACAGCTCATGTGATCCAATGTGACTTCAGAAGATAAACAAACACAGAGGGAGATCAACATCATCACCGGGCAGTCCTGATGTGTGTTCTTTCACGTAGCAAAAAAAAAAAAAAAAAAAAAAAAAAAGAAAAGAGGAAAAGATCATCGGTAAATAATGCCTCATGCTGGCCTCCTTTTTCAATTTGGCTCCAGGTACAGTTTTGTTTATTTGCTGCCATTCCCATGCGCTGTAACATCAGAGTGATGACCCTTCCCAGTTTGCTCTTCTTGTTGATTATTGACCATATTACGTCAGAGGCAGTCTGGAATTTTAAATATAAAACATAATTATTGAACATGTTTTATATTTAAAATCACAGATCAAATAGGCTCTGATGTGTTTAGGATAGGCACAACAGTTATATTGGGCCTCATTCACAAACAGTGCGTACGCGCAAATTTTTGCCTAAACTGTGTGTACAAACATTCAACACACAAATCTGTGATTCATCAATATTTTCTTACTCCAATGTGTTCCTACTCTGCAAACAAATTTAGAAGCTTCTCAGAACTTTCTCAGAAAATGTTAACACATACACTTTTAACTGAATGCATGACAAAATATGACTACTTTCAGTAAAAGAAAACAGTCTTCAATAAAATTCAAAAGTAAAAACTGTGAAATGACTAAATGTATTAAATAACCATGAGATTAATGCATATTCACCCTTATCATACATTTAATATTGAATCAAATACTTAAATCAAATACTTATTTTACAATTCAAAATGTCCCAGTGCATATTTTAAAATGTCGTAGTTTTGAAGTTAATTAAATTGTTGGGTATGGTAAATACAGCATCTCTAATGGAGGTAGGTTATAAAGCACATTTCAAAATGCAAAGTGAATGAAGACATGAATTAACTGCTTCTCCTTGTGACTTTATACATTTTCTGAGCAAATGACACACACACAGCTTCACTGTTCACACATACTTTTTTTATTCGTTTGCAAAAATATCCAGCAACTGTTTTAAGTGTTGTTTATGTTTTGGATACCAATTGCAAGCTCCCACACAGCACCCAGGAGCACCAGCTGATTATTGATCACCTCGTAAAGACTCCTGGTGCCGGGACAGTGGAGTGGGCTGTGTGGCTGACGCTGGCGGTATGGATGTCGAGGTCTGTAGCGCCGCCACCTGAACAGATGTCTTAATATAGATGAATCTTTGCAGCCGTATCGTGCTACCTATGCTATATCTTTGTTTATGTCTGTGGTGTCTTAGCAGTCGGTCCTTGGAGACTTTTTGCTGCTGCAGGAACTTTAAATTCCACTATACATATCAAACCACAAGCATCTTCCAAATGAGTGAATAAGTCACAAGAAATGCCCAAACATACTCTGAAACTCTGATCCGAAGGTAAGCTCAGAAAACTTTGGGTCATCACCAGATGAGCATAAAGAAACGGCGGCCCCGTGTCCAGCGAAGGTCAGCTAGAGCAGGGGTCTCAAACGCAAATTACATGAGGGCCGCTGAGCGTCCAGTCTTGTCACAAGGGGGCCACTTCAGGTGTTCCACAAAAAACAACTGAAGGGCCGGGTTTCACTTGAATTGGTATCAAGTGGCGGGCCATATGAAATGATTTCTTTTAAGCTGTGAGTTTGAGACCCTAAGATAGAGTAACAAAAAAGGGAAGAAAAATGAAGTGCTCTACAATTTTAAATGCTTAAAGTTTGGTCATGGATAAGTGGCAAAATTTGGCAAAGAAATGAGGATTTGACTCAAAGCAGGAAGAGGGGTTGTCAGAGGTGAAGGCAGATGTATTCAACCATCCAGCACACCGACTGCAGCACTTCCTTCCCACTGCACAAGTCTGCAGTCAGGAACAGTACATCTCCACTTGGGTAATCCTTACTTGTTGGAGAAATGTATTTCTAGCACTCTTCATGCGTGAAGCCAGTATTTTAAGTGGCATTGTACTCATCTCGTGATATTTCAAGAGGCTTGGCTCTCAATTTAGTCAAATAAAAGTCATCTTCTGCAGAGATTTTGATATTCACAGCAGCTACTGTGGCTACTTCACTTTCACTCTGGTACTGCACAACTCAGAGGAGAAAACCTGAGCAGCATGTTAGAGCACACATACAGTAGATTGATGCTGAAAAACTGGAACTTGACTTCACTCCACTACAGTTAATACAAGATGCAAGATGACAAAAGGGATTTAAGTAAAGCTTTTTCACATTCTGGGCTCATTAATTATCATAACTGTCATTCTCGGTGCAGCACTCTTATTTTGACAGTGAGTGATGGTTCATTTTGTGGTTGTAAGATGAGAGATCACATGGCTCAGGCTTACACAGGACGCTCTGTCTAACCTTTGCTAAAAGGTTTCGATAACAGGACAGCTGGGGATATTTTTAATAAAATGACTCAGAGCAGTGTGAAAATGTTGATCACTAGAGGCTAACTCTTGCTATGCTAACAGCAAACTGTATCCCACAAAATCCCAATTAAAACAGTATGATTAATTTACTCTGAGGCTGCTACAATGTGAGCCCCTTGACAGAAAAAAGGAGGACACCTTGAAAGAAAAAAAAATGGAAGGATGATATTCACTTCTGTCAAGTTGCATATTTCTCCTTTCTCTAAAGCTAATAATGACAAGGTTGCTCTTTGATGCAGGCGAGACAGTTTTTCATTTTCTACTGACTTCAAATTCCAGGTATTTAATCCTCCCTGGAAATGCCAAGCTTTGAGGATGTTACCCTGACTGTTCTTTAGAGTTCAGTGCCTCAGGAGAGCAGAGCAAATATGAAAAACAAAGCATTAGAAATTATTTCCTCCTTGTTGTTTTTAGGTTCGGCTCTTGTTTTCTCCATGCTTGGCAGCTTGGGCTTATGCTCACCTCTCAGTGTGAACGTGACTCAAAGCCACCGCCGCCGTGGTGTGAGGAGAATTTAGAATGAGGAGGACCCTCTGCTCTCTGCTGTGATTAGGGAGGTGTGCAGGCAGGGGAAGCCGTAAACACATTCACACACCCACACGCTCAAACACTACTAAAGGAGTGACATGTACGCACACTTATTCGCCACTGCATTCACAGAAACACAGACAAATGTCAACTCATGCACGTTAACAAAGCGTGGCAGCCAACAAAACAGCAAACAAATGAGGTTTTATCCCCAGGCCCGTCCACGTGCCCTCTTGAGAAAAGGGAGACATGCAGCATCTACTCAAATACACCCACAGCTTAATAAACTTTTAACAATACAGCAGAGTCTTCATTTGACACATTGAGTTCCCTGAATACTGTACAAGCACTTAAGAGGCTTTTACACTGGCTGTAGGGATTATTCCAGCATTCTGAGGGATGATTCAAGGCCTCTCAGTACAATGTCTTTCAAACCTTTTGAACTTTTAAAGGTTTTTCTTTATTCTAGCAACAATGTGCACCAATGTTAAGAATTTCCAATGGAATACTCAATATTGAAAAGTCTGAACTTAATGGAAATCGTTTGAGAACTGCTGTTCAGAAAAGCTGAAGTTTGCCACCTACGGTTTTTATCACTTGCACAAAGTCATTTTAGATATATTTTTATTTCCTTTTGCTTTACAAAATTATAGAAGCCTGATGTTTTAGAAACATATTTCTCAGTTTCATCCTCAAATTAAGGAATAGAGAATATAAAGTCAAACTGGCTGTCTAGTCCGGTGAGAAGATGAAAAGACAAAAAACATGTTTGAAATCAAGCTAATTGAGTTAACCAGACAGCCCACATTCAACTTTGTCTCTGTTTTTATCTTGAAACACTTCAAAACTGAACTTTGCCACACAATCCACGAGGATAGCAGAGCAATATGTCATTATGGCAGCCACCATAAGCTGACGCTACAGGTTTCAACTTTAATTTTACATTTGAACCACTACTATGACAGTAACACTGGTGCCAATTGACAAAGGTGACTATAAATAAATATTTTTGTCACTCAATATAAAAACTAACTTCTTTAGATAATTCAAGAAAACAACCTGAAACTAGTCAGTCTCTGCATTGTTGACTGTTTGGTTGTTTTTAACCCTGTATCTTGCCATTATTGGAACAAAAGGGAAACATTCAAGATTGTTGATAAAGATAAACTGAAGAAACAATTGTTTAAGGTGTTTAATGAGCACATCTTGAGATGAACTTCATGATGGCAAAAATCCTTTCCTTATTGCCAAATTCTGTCTAAAACGATGATAAGACGTGGGCTCAATCAACCCTATCTTCCTGTTGTAATAGCCGATGAGACTCTGATTTAAGAGCTGTAATTGGTTTCCAGTAGGGTACAGTGTCAGTTTCTCTATTCCCTGGTAGCCTCCGTGTACAGTTTAAGGACATGGCTGCTTGTCACAAGTGCAGGCTTGACTGGTCAGGGAAGAAGATATCCACTGGAGACACACTGGCTCTTCTGGCACGACTCTCTGTCCGTAATGGCCTCCATTCACAGGCTCTTCATGAAAGGTTTTACATGGGAGCTCCAAAGGCTAATTGGCCCGTGGAGATCAAGCTTATTGTTAGTTCTGCATGGCTTCCAGCAGCCATAGCTGCCATATGAATGCCTAATCACCATAGGGCTCCACACCTGACTAAACAAAGAACACTTTTCTAACCCCCCCCCCCCCCCCCCCCCCCCCCCAAAAAAAAAGTGACTCATTCTTTATCTTTTCTCACTTTGCCCCGTATCCTCTCTCTTTTTTCTCCTTCCTTTGGTCCCTTCTGTCTGAGATTATATAACAGGTCAGGAATTATTCTATTAATACCTATGGATTTTATTTTTAATTAAACCTCCACTATGCTTGAATGCTTTAAGCCAATCATCAAATGACTCTACTGAAGCCCTTGAGGTGTAGCTATTTGCTGGTGCTATAACTTTGTATTTTTACAGTGTAAACACTTAAAACTGTGTGATTTCTCTGTTAAAGCACAAAATGTCATTGATTTCTCTCAGGAAAAAGTCCCTGTTGTAGTTTAAACACATAATTCTAAAAGTCTTTTTTTCCCCCTTTCTTAAAGGTTAGAGAAGAATAGTTGACTCCTGTGTTGCCTGGTTTTTCTGGACTCTGTATCATTACCTTTAATTAGCCTTTAACTGAGGATGTGTCAGTACAAAGGAAAAGGTGGCATGAGATGCTTTTTTCATTGCTGTGCAGCTACATGCGTCAGATAGCTGTGAAGACTCAGAAATGGTGAAATTCCCCAGAGCTTCAAGTTTAAGTAGCTGAATGCATAAAAGCCTGCTGCAATATCAAAGGTTTGTAGAATGTCATTGCGCTTTAATATCCTTGTCTGTCATTTTGATTTGAATACACACCTGATTGCTCCTCACTGATAAAGCATTCATGCACCACAGGACTCCCATTGTAGAACCACTCCAGCCTGCTCTGGCTCTGCCTCTAAAGTGGGCAGGAGGATGTTTTGTGTGCTGATGTGCCATCAGGACAATTCTTACATCCTAGTGTGCACAATTGACCAATGACTAAGCCACGCCCCCTCTACTCACTCGGACAAGACAGGCGCAATGGCAGGCAACATGATACACGACATTTCACAGGATGCTTTTGATGATTTCTGGATGGAGAAAGATCACATATTATTTAGAACTCTCTAAAAGGGTTTAAACTACAAATTGGAGGAATGTATTAATCATTTTACTGTTTGGGGGTCAATAAAAAGCTTCGGTTACAAGCTAAAATTTGCAGATCCCAACATTACCAAATGTGGTAACTCACATCGCGTTGCCATCACCATCTAGAGGCTCAGCATTGGTCATGAGAAATATATAACTGCTTGTTTTACTATCTTTACCAAGAGTTTCTCTGTTAGTTTGGTGCCACAGTTTTAAAACTGAGTAATTTAACACCAAACTTTGTTCCCTCAGCTATTACATATCAGTCAATGAAGCTAAGCTCCAGAAGCGAAGGTTAGTTTAACTAGAGCCCTTTGAACAACAACTCACAATGATGTAAAATCACCAAAGTATAAAAGTAGAACCAAATAGGCCAACGAACTCCCAACAAACAAAGAGACACGATGAACCACAGAGCTAGAAGCTAACAGTAGGCTAACTTTAGCCAATGCCAGAGAGAATCCCAAGAAGTCTGTCAGACAGCAGCGGTGGTGTTAAAGATAACTTTCTATTTCTACCAGCAGAGTGACAATATGTTGCCTTGGATACAATGTCAGCTTACTATTGAACAGATGTAGACGTCCTTGTTTATTTAATTCACACTGAGTTGATGTTGTGTTCTACCGCACAACTTTATTCAAAAAAGACACTTTTCTCTGGTAAGTTGTGGCTTATGAAAGGGTAAAAAAGTACATCCCTTCGTCCAGCCTCTCAGGATACTTTGTGTCAAAGTTGCATAAATCCTATGAACACAGTTTGACCATTTTTAAACCCAAAGCCTCAGAAAAAAACTCATTAAAAACCAAATGAAAACCAACCTTCTGCAATGCATTTCAATGGACGTACAGGTAGAGAACGTCCGAGTGGATTGGAAGTTTATACGTACTGTTATTGGCTTTTCCCGGTTGTGGGTGGGACTTAGCCATAGGTCAGTTGCATTCTTCTTTCTGAAGCTTCTGCAAAGAAAGAGGTGTGATTGAGATTATTATAAAGCTTTTTTTTTAACACTTGAAAGAAAAATAGTGTAAGAGCATTTTAAGGAAGTATATAAGACACGTGTCTGTGAAAGTCGATTTCAAATTGACACAAGGTACTTTTCTTAAATATAAGTAAGGAAAGTCCCATTATGTCTCCATTTCAGTATATATTTATGAATTTATTTAAGGTTTTGAAGCCTAACATTGGCAGGCCCTATATTTTGAAATGACTCAGCCTATCAACTGACCTAACTGAGAAGAGGCGTTGGAGTTAAGGGGATTTTGTTAGGCTTCCCAACGAGCAACTACTATGTGCATGTAAGTCACTTTAGTCCTGTCTATAGTTATGAGAAAAAAACAACAACAAAAAAACCTTTCATTCTTGCTCATTTGAACATGTGTGTAATTGAATGTATGAAATGCTTCTGAAGCAGACCAAGAGCAGATACTTGTGGAATTGCATTATGTTGGCACATCTGCATCTTATTTCAAAACCAGAGGTTGCTGCCTGTCCTCATGGGCTCCTTCCTTTACCAGTATTTCATCAACAGTTGGTTTAACAGTAGCTCCAACACTCCTGACCAACCTCCCCTATGACCAGCTTTCACCTCGCATCATACAGACACCAGCTTACAATGAAAAATTAAAAGCAAAAAAGGGAAACTGGTCTACTCGTCCAGTTTGCCCCTGCTCCTTCACGACACACCTGCTAATAGGTTTTGGTTCCAGTTGATGAGCAGACTTCCACCGTTCTGGTAGCCCTCTGCATGAGGTGTCACTTAGCATACAGCAGATAAAGCAGGGCAGAAAGTCGGATGCTATAATAAAATTGAAATGTGATTTTTTTTTAAATCAAACAGTGTTGGCATAGATTTTACTTAACAAAGGTAACAAACTGTCTTAATGAGTGGGACTAGGCCTGGAGTCAACAGGTTAGCTGTTAGGAACCAAAAGCTCAGCCCATCAGGTAAGGCTGTTCACACTACCTTCCACCACTTCCCTGTTTTTATACGAGAAGAAAGTGAGAAAGAGAGAAATGGAAAGACAAACTGAGTGTTGATGTCTAATAGCATGTGAATCAGCCTTCTTACTAATTGATGAGATATTTGTTTTTCGTTTAGCATGCTAGTGGATCATGAGACATGCAGGAGACAGGAGTGGTCTGTTAAGTAGCTCATTATGCGACAAGGCTCCATTTAGAAAGGATACAGAGCCTCTGCAGGAAGAGGTATATTTAGTCCTTTAACTATTGATGCCTCACTCACTAACCCCATTGATCCATGTATAATTTAATCTGCACCACTCTGATATTTAATCATTAATATTTATCGCAAATGTTCGTTAAAGGCTTGAAAGGAGTTCTTTTGGGTGACAAGTACCACATAAGTGGTGCAGTTTTTGACACCAGATTTCCTTTTTCTTTTCCTGAAAAGAGTAAACAGCAGACAAGCAGGGGGATCTAAATTCTTGCTGCTTTCACCGTGGGGAATTTGAAGATTTGTCCTTAAGAAGTGTGTGTTAGTATGTCTTTTGCAAGATGTTTAAGGACAAGACCTTGTGCTGTTTGAGAAAATGTGAAAACAAAAACCCCTGCTCAACCTCTTTGGTCTCTGTTTGATCCCACGCTTGCTGGCTTGACTTTTGTTTAAAGCAGATGTAGCACTGCTGCGTGCGTGTGTGTGTGTTGCTCTGGGCAGCCAGAGGTCACAGTTTGAACAAAGACTGCCGGACACAAAGTGGAGGCTGTGTGATCAGAAAAAAAAAAAAGAAGTCACAGAGAACACGCCTCAATTACTTTCAATCAAAGGGGGGAAAAAAAAAATGCAAAAAGCCAAACAGTATCAAACATCTATCTGCTCCTGCTGCTCTGAAGGCCACAGTCCAGCCCTGGTGTATCACACCAGCATCTGAAATAATTGGAGAGTAGTCAGAGTAACACAAATTCTATTTTACCTGAGATAATTTCCACAAACAAAGAGATATGTTTAAGACGGTCTGCCATTCAATACTCATTAAGTTCAAGTAATTTGTGACCTAATTGGTACTTACTGCACAATAGTGCTAGAAAATTACTTTTGGATTGAACAGGGGGCATTAAATTAACACTTTAAAGTAACATTGGGGATTAGAGCAGTTCAACAACAATGCATTTAAAATTATATTAAGAAGTGAGTTTTCATCTTAATAGTGCAGTCATCTCATTAATGAGTGCAATGGATGACCTACATACTGAACACTTCTTTTGGGGAGGGGGTTCTCTTTATTTCAGATAATGAGAGTTTGCTTCTCAATAACTCGAGTGAGTCTTTTATCCCCCCAAAACCCTTTTTCCATTTTATTTCAGAAAATGAATGCTGCATGAGACATCACTTGCAGCAGGATTACTTGGAAAACTAGGCATGCAAATAATTTTTAATCATTTCAGATTACTTTGATCATATATGTATTTGTTCTTAGAGAAAACCGGCATGTTTTGGGGTAAACAGTCCATCTGTGGAACAGAACACTCATACAGTAGGTACAGCTTGGTTTAATAGATATAATTGCATAGCAACCAGACATGCAGGTAAGAAACTATTTATACATTTTCTCTTTAGCTTAATGCCAAACCACCCTGGTATTTTCCCACTTGTATTTGCACGCTACTAAACACACAACCGGTGTGCTGTATCTGACGGGAAAGCATATTCAATTATTAACTGATCTACCTCTGCTCATTCCCATTTCCTCACAGATAAAAAGGCCTATTAGACTTATTTCCTCCTTGTAGATAGAATGAAATATCATGCCTTTTAATGGATAGGTCTATTTTAATCTCCCACATTAATACTTTAGTATGCAGGATATTATTGTTCTGTACCAATGACTATAATTAGTTTTGTTTAATAATCTCTGTCAATCCTAAAATTGCTCACTTGCTGCGTTCCACATCTCGCTGGTAAAATCATTAATTTCAGAGTCTTTATAACATGGTGGGATGAAGATAGCCCATGATTAGGTGAACTGGTGAACTGGGAGTCACGTTTAAGGCATGAGATGAGCAGCAAAGAGGTTAACAGCTTACACATAACAGTGTGTTGTTTTTCCACAAGTTGGCATAGATGCTGTTCTTTGTCAAGGCCGGAGGCTCGGAGAGAACGGATAATGACTCAGAAATGATTCGCCTTGAAGACAAAAACACTCAATAAACATGGAAATAAACAGAGATTGCATGCCCATTAGAAAAAAATGTAGAAACTATTGAGAAAGATTGACAAGCTGGCTTAGTCTGATAAGTCTAAATCAGTATTTACACTTGACGTGTTTTCCTGCCAGTACTTTAAAATGTGTTAGAATGTAGGACGCCCACAGCCAAGGTCTATCTCTAGTAAATTTGTTATTCACAGCTCACAATTTAACGCAGTCTTTTCACTCAGGATGAAACCTTTGTGCTGTGTTAGTGCCTTGATCTGCACAATATACCTCAACAGGCTCTTTACATCCTGAATGCTTACTCTTGACAAGCACATGCATTCACTTTGGGAGCAGCTGGACAAAATAACAAAGACCGAAATGTCCATGACCTGCAAAAATCAAGAAAGTATGCAACAAGTTTGTAAGTTTAAGTTTGTGTTGTATTTCCGCTGAGAGTCAGAGGAGAGCATCTGGCTGTCAGCTAAGTGCATGACTGTAACATAATGTTTCCTCATGGATATTGATTACAACCAGTAGCATATTTATTAAGTCATTTTTTTACTTGTAATTCCAGTGAGGTTCGATCATTCATAAATAGGGTGAATGCAGCATCGTCTTAAAGCATACTTTGGAGATGCTTCAAATTACTATTTTTAACAGTAAGATTTTAATAGTAAAAAGTAGTCCACATTGGACTTTGATGAAAAAACCCTCGAGTGCCAATCGATTACAGGACCAACATAGGCCAGTACACCCACACACATATTTTGAGTAACGGGAGTAAAAAGTCCCCTCCAACTGCAGCAAGAGTCAGGGGCAGAAAGTTGTTGTGAACAATCAAAACTTTTAGTGCATTTAGATACCTGGAAATTACTTATAGCTGCATCACCATTGTTATAAACAATCACAAGTTCTGATACAGCCTCCCCCTGGCAGCACCACCACCCCCTCTCTCTTTTCTCCTGCCTCCTCCTCTCCTCAATGGCAGAGTCAAAGTGGCAAAGCACTCCAATCACATTACTGTATACCAAGGAACATTTAAATGCTAATGTTATAAGCTCACATGCCTAATATGATAAGCTGACAAGCTTATTATAAGCTCTGAAGTTTTAAGAGTTTCCCCTGTTAGTTATCACAGGAGGCATTAAATTGCATCGCTGCACTGTGCCAGAAGGTATGGAGTTAAATTCCCCAGCAGAAGAGATTATTTTGGCTGCTTTCTGTCAGCACTGTACGCCGTCAGGATCGCACATGATGGTTAGTCAAGAGACAGAGACTGCAGCGCAAGTGGTTTGAGCTCAATGTATATGTGTGTCGGTGTGACTGTGTGTGTATGTGTGTGTGCGCATGTGTGTGTCAGTGTGTAATATGGAGAGGATAATTTATCCAATGGGAAAATGCACCACAGCTGGGTTGCCTGTTATCCCTCCACTCCCTCAGTTCTGATAACATTAAACATGACAGGTAGCACTCAGGCTCATCACACACACAAATGTGCCACACTGATCACAACTGAGGGACTAAAAGGTTCCACATTTCCAATTTTAGACACACTTTTTTGTGTAAATGAAAGACAAGGTTGCATCTACAATAAAAATGTTCAGTTTTAATTTTTTGTAATTTTTAAGACATGTGAAAGCCCTGACCTTCTATGAGTATCAGTAAAAGAAAAAAGCAACAGGTTGTCAAAAACTCACAGTAAATCATAGAAAATTCGACAATCATCACAAAGTTTCTGAACTTTTGAACACACAGCTTTTATTATTCTGTGAATCCCTTAAACTTCACATTTCTCAAACTAAAATGTTAAAGACGAAGAAAGTGTTCACTTAAAATGTCACTGCTGTGAGCAATTTCAAATTTGAGACATAGAGAAACGTCTTCAAAGTACACTGGGAGGTCCAGTGGGTGAAATGTTGTCGGAGCATAACTCCACTGATGTTACATGTTTAAGTGTTAGCTCAAGACACGTGGATGTCCCCAGTCTTTTCAATGAGAAATCATTCAGAAAGTCATGCAAACGCAATCTCAAGAGTAGACCTCATAATTTCTCATGATTCAATTGAGTCACTTACATTTAGCGTACTTACATCTTAATCAGGTCCTCTGTTCCGCAGCCGTCCCATTGATTAACCTTATCACTTGATGATATACTTTGGACACATCATGAACGACGGGATCCTAACGACTGGCGTGGGCCTCGCTCCATGAACAGTCGCCGATCTCAATTAGTCAGTGATACTGCATCTGAGTAACAGCTGGCAGCTTCTGTCTGTCTAATCTCTCACTGCAGCTGTGCTGGAACAGGCAACATGCTAGCCTAATTAGCCATGCTGTCTCCATGGGAAAATGAAGCCTTGGGGTCCTAGATCAATGTTGCTGTCCCTTATTCACTCTCCTCCTCCACCGTGCATACAGAAAAAACGCTTAGAATCCCGCTCAACGAAAAAAGACACAAGAAAAAGCTATTGTTGTCTCTGAAATGGTTTTATTACCCTCAGTGAGGGAGGTATCATTGTGTTGTTTCTATGTTAGTGACAAAAGATGCTTAGATACGTGGCAAAATTAGACACTTGCGTGTGCACTCACTGGCACACCCATGTCAATTTTCTGCATTGCTACAGATGTGATTTTAAATTGATTGGACTAGATTACTTCTTTATCAGGTTTTCCTGCTAATGATTTGTTTACAACGCCAACAGCAAGAGTATCAAACACAAACACACACTCGTACACACAAAACTAGCTATGGCAGTTTGTTTTTGTGTTTTCTTTTTTTCTTCCCCTTTTTGTCACTGAAGTTGCTGAGGCAATGGGAGGGAATTGGTTTTTGCAGCCAGCATTTCCAATCCTTCTTTGACACGTATTTGCCTCGTATGTTGTCAGCATCTCAAGACTTGGAGAGAGAAGTAATGAAGCCAAGGATTTAACAGCATGCTTGGGGTAATGTACAACTGAGCAACTTGAAAATGATGCACCCACTTTTAGACAGTGATCTGATTTTCTCTGAAGTGTACTTACAGACTTCAGCTCCAGCGTTCAGTGTATGACTAAAAATAAGTCCAACCTTCTTAATTAAAAAAGAAAAAAAATGCACCTCACATATTGCACCTCTGTACAAATGAAATGGGTAGCAAAGTGGGTGAGAGATGAAAACAATTACAGTTTTTATAATTAAGATTTAACACATCATCAGTCCATATTCCCCTACATTAGGTGTGAGCAGAAACATCAAAACTCCTCCAGAAAATGTCAGCTGATTTGAGCATTGTTATCAAGAAGTTCACAACACACGACACAATGTCACAAGGTGAGTGTCATACTGATCAACTCTCATTATCTGCATACTATTTTAAGAAGACTGGTAACACTGAGTATGTCATATGTTGTAAACTCTGCAGAGGTAACAGTAACCTGACATGCCAGACGGACAGTTTCATATTTCTGCCGTGATAATATTTTACAAGACCATCTGAGTAGCAGCTCTTCGGATTTGTTTTCAGAGGTGGGACCTTCAAAAAAATCAGCAGCTGGTGATTGGACGACCGTTCTGATTGACCCACTCACCACAGACCAATCCACATCAAGCCCCGGTTTGACGTAGCTCATGTGCGTCGCTGCTGAGGAACAAGAGACAAACAACTACAGGAACACGAGAAACAGCTGTGATAATGGTGTTAAATGACTGCTCAGGATCAGAATCAGCTTTATTGGCCAAGTATTTCCAAGGAAAACGAGGAATTTGACTCCAGTTTAAACTACAATCTCTCAGAACAAATGTTGTGTCTGCAGCCATTTTTGCAAAGTTAACTTAAGAATCAAAGGACTAAGTACAAAAGTCTGCTGACGTCACGTCTGCTCGTCACTTTTGCTGCTCCTGCAGCTCCCGCCTCTCTTCCTTGATTGGGCCGTAAAGAATTAAGCCGAGTTAATTCATTGGTCAATAGGGCCTGATCGAATGGATCTGCAGGGTTTCAGAAACTGAATCAGGGAGGTCCATCTGCTCTGCAAGGTAAAGATAGCAGAGCCTTGCCCTTCACTAATTTAAATCTGCCTCTACTGTTCGCAAATTGAAACATATTTATTTGTTGTGTTTTGTTCTCCAGAGGTTACTCAGTCAGAGAAGCACATTAAGGCCACACACAGAATAAAAGAAAAGATTTTACATTACTTGCAGGAGTCGTTTGGAGCATTGCAGTGATTTTTATTCATAACATCCGGCAAATCCAGACCAACTTGCTGACTCTAAATCTATTGCTTCAGGGACTTGAGGAAGTTAAACTTCCTCTAAAGGTTTTCAGGGTGTTTTGTTTGATGTGGAGATGCATGGTGTCATTGCTACGACCCCTGTTTGCTGTAACACCACCCCCCCTCCTCCACCCCTGCTCAGCAGGGCCCAGTGTGGGTCACAAACCTGTAATAAACAGGAGGAGCCGAGGCGCGATTTGGGAAAAATGGGCACTTTCCACAGCATCTGAAAACGTCTGGAGTAATGCACTAAATTATTGGGGTCAGTGACTCCACCCGCTCTGTTGATTTGTCTGTGGACACAGAAGGCTTACACTGACATTGAAGGACGTTTTTCCTCCACCAAGGACTGTAAATTAAGAGACATGCCTACACCAGAGCAGAGCAGCTTCTGTGAGGCAGCATGATTGAGGTGCAAAGAACACCCTTGCTAATGTAAAATACACAAACAACCCTGTGAGGGCTTAAGGTTAAACATGTATATAAAGACATAAGAACATAATGTCATCACTGTATTAATCACCACAAAGAGATGTGTTTTGTGCTCTGTTGCTGGAGCTGCACAGGACCTGTCATTTTACCCAAAACATACACACACAAGCAAAGCAGCAGGAGTGTATTTTTAAACATCCGGCATCCACACAGTTGCACAATTGCAGCTAATCAGCCTAATGAGGCAAAGATTGCAGCAGTAATCAAGCGTCATTAGGTTTATGAGTATTTATTATCTGTGGCACGGAAATAATAAAGAAGAGCACCTCTTGTTGATGACACACAAAGGAGCGTAGCCCTGCAATCTGTTTATTAATAAAGCTCTGTCACCTGGCCACCACAACTCAACAGGCCAGGTCATTCATCAATGCTGGGCCCTGACACACACAAGATAGATGTACTTCCCTGTTCTGACCTGAATGTTAGACATTTCAAAGCTGGCAACAGAAAGCTACACATGGTTCAGGGTGCCGTGTAGGTGGCCCCGGGCAGAGATGTCTCCCCCTCCCTTGTTTCCCTCTGCGTTGTGTGTCTGTGAGTGCACGAACGCGCGTCCACATCTGTGGCACAGAAACACAGCATATGCAAGTGTGGAGAGTCGATTTGTTTGCCTTCAATTCCAACCGTGCCTCATCTCGTTTGCCTGTAAGCAATGTTTCACGCTGGTACCAGCCAGTTTGGGTGACTGGGGGATGAAGCTTCCATGCGGGTCTTCTCTATGTTTTCTCCCTTTTATTTTAGCTGCTTGCAAGTGATGTCATGCTTGTTATGGATCAAATTACCTACATAACCAAAGAGGCCACCCGCTCCATCAAGCTGCTTTTATGTTTAAAAAGCCTTTTTACATTTACAGGTTAAAATTGGATTTAGAACAGCGTTTTTTTTAAATGCTTTTACCATATTTGCTGAAAATATTGGACAAATTTGTGAGTGTGAGGGAAGATGCATTAGAGAGAAGAAGCGAGGCAGCTGTTAAAAGACTTGTCTGAGAGGGAAAAAAAGTGTCTTCATGCAACTTTTCATTCTGTGTGAATTACAACCAGCTTTGTTTGTATCATCTGATTCCTCTTGGGACAGGAGCACTTGGAGATTAGAGGGGATAGTGGGAGTGAGAAATTGTATCTGTGCCTGTTGTTTTGTGTGGATTAGTGTCCCGAGCATCTCCTTAACCTGCAGAGAAGCTGACAGTCATGTTCCTTTCAGGGAAATGTATTTATAACTTTTTGTTTTCTTGTTTCTCGATGCCATGGCTCCTAACTAAAGCATGCTTTCACCAAAGGGAAAGAGGAAAAGAGTGGTTTCAGAGGTTGGAAGTCTTTTTACACTTCATAGAACTAAAACCAAAATGTAAAATACAAAGTTTTCTCCCTGCCAGTGTTTGCTTTTCAGATGGCAATTTAACAGTTCTACCATGAAAGGTAGAATTTAACTTTAGTACATGTGGATTAAAATGCAACTTTTACGGCACCTTTTCACCCCGCCAGATCAGTGTTTGTAGGCAAAGCAGCACCGCTCCCGTGGCTGCAGATCCAGCTCACTGTATCTGAAAACAGGCTTACATTAGCCAAGAGCTATTTCGCAGGGACAGCCAAGCAGAAAAATAATTCAAAGGCTTGCTTATCAAGAAAGCTGGTGTGAAAGTTCAACAAATGATTATTCCTGAGTCAATGTTCACATAACTGGTGGCCTGAAATGGGAATGGATGTCAGGCAGAGATTCTGATTCAGTGAATTAATTGCTATCAGAATCAGCTGGGGAGAATAGGAGCTGAAGGCCGCCGGCGCTGCAGCGCTCGCCCCACAGGACCTTCATATGTGACAACACAAACAGAATCAGTTTTGGGGTGAGATGATTGGTGAACCTATTCCCTCCTTGCTTTGCAACATATGAACAAATCGGTGTATCACTTTATTCATGCACTTTCTTAAATATATAAAAAAAAATATTGGGTAAAAAATGGAAACTAGGTGCATCACTGCGTTATTGCATATTCCATGGAGGCAGCTCAATCTGATATGTTAGATGAGAGTGTCCCTTTAGATCAAGACAGAAAATAGTTCCTTTCCAGCTCTTGCCCAGTCTATTAGGGAGTTGTGTCATACCAAGTTTTTCTCATTTCCATTTCATTAATCTATTCATCACAAAGAAAAATGCATGAACCCCCCTGGTTATTCGTTGTCCTGCTAAATGTCTTGAAACTGCTGCTGTGGGAATCAAGAGACATGTGCTGCCAATGCAAAAACCAATCTTTCAATGAGATATTTTAAACTCTGTGCTGGGTGTTGCATCAGGTCAGCTCAACTTTCAGCTGACTGGATTAATGCTGATTTGTCCGCCGCTTCGTTCCTCAACCTCTTTGGCCCAGAGTGAAATATCTCTTTGACCACTGGATGGATTGCCATTAAACTTTGTACTCCATAAACTTCGGGTCCACCAATCAGTTTTACTAGCTTTTTAAAAGTGTTTTATTGGATCCGTCATAACCTTCAACATAACAGCATGGTTTGGCGTTGTGTGGAGCATCCAGCTCAGTCCTCTCAACAAGATCATAATGATGAGCAGCAAAATCATTGGACTGGACCTAGATCCACCAAGAAGTATTTACAACCGACCAAATAAAATACAGGGACTACAAATAGCCTTGAAAATCTCACTTACTCTCCCAAACTAATACAGCCACTCACCTTCAGGCCTATGATGCAGGTCACTTAGTTTTAAGAGCAAGAGCCATGAGCTCTGTGCCTACCTGCATAAAATCTATTAAAGACAGAGCTAGCTTGCATACTGAACAAAAGGTTGACAGAAATGTTCAGACATACTGGTTGACATTTTCAGCAGTTTCAAACTACAGTTGCCTGTTTTCTTTTTTTGGTCAGTCTGGAAATGTGTGTACTCGAGAGTGACTTGGTCTGTATTTGTCGACAGAGCTGTCAATCATCTGTCAATTGAGTAATAAAAGTTAACCTTTTCAAATAAGCAGTTGCTCATAAATCAGCACTAACAGAGGTCATATGTTGCTGAAAAAAATATATTTATGACATGCGTTTTTATTTTCGAGTTTAGCCTGTGTTTCATAGTTTTGCTGATATTCAGACCCTCTGCAGGCAGTCACAAGTGGGAGCTTTTAAGGTTCTGGCTTCATTGGGGTAACTCTTGTTCTGTCCATTGTTTTGCACATTATGTGGCCCCCACAAAATTATGTGCAAGTCAGTAGAAAATGAACTACCCAAGCCTGCCAACTGTGATATTTTACATATACAAAAGTCTGTTCTGAACCTGACTGAGTTAATGTTCAAACCAAAGCACTTAATTTGTCTAATCATGTCATACAATTGTTAACATCCTAGTCTTTTTTTGTATTTTGTGTTTATGCGCCTACTGTTGCACACTTCTGAAAGTGTAGGAGTCTTTTTTTTTTTGTATTGCAAAGGCTAAAAAGTAGTTTGTTTTCAGCAGTAAAAACTGGAGCTTTATTTGTTTTTTTAAGAAAAAATGTATCTATATATTAATCGGGGACTTTAATAAGATCGTTATAGAAGTAATTATAATTACACACACATCAGTACAGTGAGAACATGTAGTGTTACTGACAGTGTGGCACGAGAAAATGTCAGGACTATTTTCTGGATTGATTTCACCCACAGTGAACATGTTCATTTCAGGTGAAGAAAAGAGGAGGGAGGAGAAACAGGATGAGGAGCCCTGGGACTGATTATGATAAATGTCACGCTTTGAATCATATGTTTTTACTAAAAATATCTGACAGACCGAAGGAAGATTTATGAGTCTGTGAGATATTTGTATTTTCTCTTTGGCTTCACCATGGAAGTGCCCTGGCACAGTCAGCACCAATTCAAACGCAGCTGGCCTGCTCGGGGAAATTCATCTACCTTCATTAGGAATGCCAAAGTGACTCTGAAGATGCAATTCATTAATCCTCGGCAGTGAACAGTGTTCTTCATATTGTTATGGAAAATCAATGTGATTGAGCTGGAGGGCTGCCAGCACAGGCTTGTGTTGAGAAGCCATGAAACACAGCTCTAATTTATGCAGACGGCATCACCAGATCAAGGCAAAAAAAATTCCCAAAACACATCACACAGTGTTAGCCTTACTTAACCGTGGGGTCAGCATCATCAGAGACAAACAGAGTGTTCACAGTGCAGGTGGGAATCTGACAATGTATGAATGGTGATGATAGATGATATTGCGGTGCTTGGCTTCATCCTGCAGTTTGCTTTGTCAGGAATCAACAGGTCCCTAGCTCACTCACATCTAATAGTGTATGTGATTACAAGTGACAGAACAAAGCTGCAAGCAAGATGATGATGCAATTAGCTACCTTCAAACTGAAGACTGCTGCCATTCATTAGCTGTGAAACAAACATGTAGTATCAGAATTAAATAAAATACCCCAAGTGACAGAACATACTCAGGAAAAATATATTTATATTTTGCCCCCTAAAATTCTTCGAATGCAGACATTTTTCTGATCTTCAATGCTGTACCTGGAGGTCAAATTTTCCTTGACAAAGACTTGATATAAAATACCCAAAATAATGAAAAACAACCTTACAAATTTGATGGCTTTTGAAATAATTCTGTGCACTCTGCATACTGCACTCATAAAAGTTCAATACCAGAAGGCTTCTGAAGAGGGAAACAATTTTAAAAACACTTCAGAAATCTTAAAGTTGCCCTTAAATGAGGCTTCAGGCTTATCTGTAACTTAAATTTTTATTAAACCTCAAAAATAAAACTGCAGTGTGATACCAGGTAAAATATACAAAATAGAAACTTACAAATTCTTAAATGTCAAGAGCTGTGGGAGCCCATGGGTATTCTGTAGTTAAGTCCTAGGTGTCTGGCAGACATACGCTTCAGATTCTGTTGCTGTTCCCAGATTATGAGGAGGATTATTTGAAGTACTTTCAAGGCTCTGAACACTCCCTCGAATACGTAATATGGTAACTGATACTGAATGGAAATCATTTTATAGTTGGAATTTGACATTCAGAGCAACCTGTAGTGCATACTGTAGGTACAACAATTCTCCTTTACTTCCTCTTTTCACAGAAAATGTAAGTGGAAAAATGGTGTTATGGGAGAGGAGTATTCTTGGCTCCCTGATAGATTTTGTGATTTTGATGATGACAATAGACTCCACCATAACAGGCACTAAAGGGAGGGTTTATGCACCTAATTACCTCGCAGGGAAAAAAAAAAAAATCGTACTCTTTTCTTAGTCACACTTTTTTTTTTCAGTGCAAATGCAGAGTATGCATATGGAATTTGGATTTGTTGGATAGGGTTTTTCAAAGCAGTTTCCTGGACATACTGTTCTCCTTTCATGGTGCAGTTAGTTAAGTGGCCTAATTTTTAGTAGTGGTGCATAGAGTTGGATGTTGAGTTTCAACTATTGACGGGAACTGGGGCTAACATATTGATCCTTCCAGAAATGTTCTAACTTTTTAAATTTCGATTCCTTGTTTTAGTACCCAGTCCACCAACTGGAAGAAATAGCCATTGAACATCAATTAAGAAGAAGCCCCCCCAAGTGTGTTTACTTTGTATCTGTGGGCAGTGTATGGCAGCACTTAAGTTCGGCTGAACTTCGGAAAAGAGCAACATTTGCAACAGTTATATTGGGCAAAGGAGAGTGCTTGATCAACATGGTTCAACACCTCCCTTTCATGGTGTAGAAACGGCAGCTTGTCTGTCCTTGACATTCTGCGCAGGCCTTTCTCAAGTCAGAGTTTGGTAGGTAAAAAAGTAATTTACGTCTGTCTCGTGCAAACATTGAGGCAGCAAACAAATTGTAGTGCTTGTGTGTCAATTCAAATATCCAGCTAACGTTAGCCCGTGTACTTTTTCCGAGACAAATGACCTGACTGAGCCAGGCAGTTGACCTGACTCCGGAGTGTACTTCTCCATACACTGTAGTGTCTAAAAGAAAGACATATGTGTAACAAATTGAAGAGTGCCACAGAAAGACTATACTGAGCTTTTCTCTGAGGAAGAGGCACAAAACACAGTTTCATGGCAGATCTATATGTCTATCAAGAAATATGGTCGCTAAGCTGCTGTATGTTGGTGAAACCAAAGAAAGACATCATTTGTCGACAGATCTCGCTTTCGCATAAGTATGCATTCAAGCATCAAAGATATTTTGTGAAGGTGGAGTTCTGTGTACAGAAAAAAAATCATGGAGATGTTCAGATATCTCATCCAAAAAGAACTCTGGTTGAGGACCTCATTTTAATAGTGTAAACTTTTTTGATTCTGACTTTTATAAGAATCAAAACCGAGAATGGCTGAGAATGGGAATTAAAATGAGGAATCAAAATCAGAACTGGAATCGCTACAATTCTGACGATGCCCAACCCTAGTCGCGCATGTGGCTAATGCTACAGCCAAACAGGACGTTTTGTAACTGTATGCTATGACTAATGGGAATGACATGCCTATTGATCCAGATTTCTACAGCCTGATTCCCGAAATAAACAAACAAATAATCAAATAAAAAGAATAACAAAAAAATTGACTGAAAAAACTTAACACTATTGAAAACACATGTAGAACACGAATAGCTTACATTTCAAAACAGCATTTTTCATTGCAGTCATGTTGCAGTACACTTTTGTCAATATTGTACCCTTTTAATCGCAAAGCCCTTTAGGTTTGTGTTCTTCTTTATAATTGTGGGGCAGAATTTGAAGCAGAAACAAGGATGGACTTTGGATGCATTCCACTCATTACATGACAATACATCTCTATTGAACCTACCACTCCCAATATCTGTTTCAACTTCAAGTTAGACGTGTCCATAATTTGATCTTATTTTATTTTCAAAGAGAGCCACAAAAAAATCTGTGTCCTTTTTATAAAGACTGTCTGCAAGCATTTTGGCTAATGTCAGCTTAGAAAGTAGCCAACACCTGAAGGTGAGATACTATTTAAATGAACACATCTCCTGACCTCCAGAATTACAACTTTACTCTATGTTTTATGTCGATATGTAATGACTTTGATGATAAAATAATCTTACTGGCAATGAGGATTTTGAACTTGCACCAAAGGACGTCAGCTTTCGCCCTGTTGGCATAGTATCACTGGGCTACTTGTGTATGTTTAATTAGTGTTGAGAACTGACAGGCTCGCTGCTCCCCGTTCCTTGATGTTTCTGGTTGCCTTTGGCACCACTGACCACATAATCATTGCTGGGCACATCAGGGACAGGGCTTGATTTTCAAAGCCTTTCGCTCCACTGATTCGCTGTGCATCCATGAGATTGATCACAGTGGTTTATCTGTGGCAACATGTGCTTCATCCCTTCAGATTTGGGAGGTGGTCGCCTAAAGGGGTTGTGTCCTTGCTCCAGCTCTGGCTGAGGCACCACGCAGGCTGAGGGAGGGGAGGAGGGACACTATGACAGCAATACAGCCACGGCCCATCAGAAGCTGCCTGTGGCCCCCTTGTGATTAAAGCAGCGAGAGGCTGAAAAAAAAGGGACAGAGGGAGAGGAAGAATGGGAGCGATAGAGAAAAAGAGATAAAGATACTATCATCTGTTGCTCGAAAAAGGGGACAGATAAGTGCCGTCCTATATTCATTAGGCCTCCTGCTCAATTAAACCAAAATTATTTCTTATCTTCCCTCCCTGGCTAAACTGTCAGCGTATCAAAAGATTGAAACATCGCTGCAAGCTTGATGGTAAAATAATATTCTAATGTCTTGGAAGGAAGGGGGGCAAAGGACTCCCTCTGTAAACAAGGCTGTGTTTGGGTGCATAAACCGTATAATATTTCTCTCACATTTAAGAAAAGAACAGGAGAAAGCATCTCTACAGTGATTACAAAGCACGAGTGGAATTTAAATAGATGGAAATAAATGTAGCGGCACTAAATCAAAGCAGGAGGTAGCTGTTACTGTTTTTGGTATTCAGAAGATGGTGCTATTTGTTTGAGTATGCATTGTATTCATGAATCTGTTTATTTGCTCCCTGTGGCTTTCACAGCTGCCCTCTGCAGAAAGATTCTGTTTTATCAACACTGCTTGACACAGCTAGGAGTCCTTCTTACAAACATATGCACGCTCTATATTAATTTGCTTGAGTTTTCGAGAAGAAATATATATATATATAAAAAGACATGAATCTAATTCAGCTTAAATTGGAGCTCCTATGCTCCTATTGTATAAAAAGCCATGCGTGTCATAAAGTTGTATTTATTGAGGAGACAACCTCTTTCACTCCTACTGCTGCTGATTCCACCACAACAAATACAATTTTTACATAATTATTTCAGTTGCTGTTAATATAAGCACCACAAAGTGCATATAGTCTAATTACAAGAAGCTTAATCACCTTTTCCCCTTAATTTACATGTAGATCTTTGAAAGGTTCCAGATTTAATAATGCGTTCAGTGTCACAGGAAGTTCAAAACTAAGTACCTGCTTTAAGAACATGATTAGATCTGAAAGTCAAATAAAAAGAAAATGTAATCAGTGTGAGGAAGCTGAAGTGAATTTATTGGCTCTGTGATCTTGTCTCATATTTTCCCTTCACTTTGCACCAGTTGCTGTCAAGGAGAGGGACTTTTGACTGTGGGACCAAAAAAAAAAAAGGAAAGAGTCCGGGTAATTTAGACTAATTTGAGCCAACTCAAATCTCAGAGCCTATTCCACAGGAGACTTCGAGAGCTCTTTGAGACAGTCAAAGATCCGTGCCAGTGTAGCCAGGAGAACAAGATCATTATTTTCATCGCACTTGTTCTGTATACTGTAAGCTAGAGACAAGGCCAGAGGGAAGGGAATTGGCATTGATTTTTTTCTTTAGAAATTGATTTTTTTCTTCACTGACAACAGGGTGAAGGCTTCAAAAAATATCAGCTGGAGTGAATATGAACGGCAGTAGCTCATGGAGTCTAAAAATGTCTGAGATTGAACCTCTCACTTGGTCATCCACAGAGCTGTTAAGGGCAAAATAAGACCTGGTATTAAATATAAAAACCCTTAGAGTGTAGTAGGGCACGACTATTAAATCTATATCTTTAAGATATGAACTCAAGGTGTGTCAGGCTTTCAGGGATGGTTCCACTTTCTAATTTTAGTGTATCACCCACAGGGGATACTGGTCAACTCGGCCCCTCTATTAAAAAAGTGGGCACAGAATCAGCACAGAAGTGATATCAACTGCTACAGACAAGACCAATTCATCACCTGATTTGGCTAATTTCATGCAACTTCAACCCAAATAAAAATGTCAGGGTTAAGTTTCTGATATACACTTGAATGTAAGAAAGCCAGGGCTTTTGAAGTTGGTGCACTAATAGCATGTTTATACAATTAACACATTGCGACTCTCAGCCCATCCCATGAGAGATCAGAGAGCAGCAGCAGTTTTCTCGAGAATGCAAAGGCCAAACAAAACTTGAGCAGAAACTGATAAAGAAATGGGTCTTTGGATCAACAAGTTCAGGTGTCCTGACAAATCACTTTCTCAACAAATTATTCACATTTGCTGTTTATTTATTGAAAGGTTGAGTGCAGGTTATAGAACATTTTAGTGTAGCATTCATGTAAATGTGCTGGAGTTAGCCATGAGGCTAATTTTCAACTCTACTAGGTTATAGCAGGGTTCATAGCAATAGTTAGAGATACATAACAACAGGTAGAAACAGTACATCATAATAGCGTAACAATAAAAACACAATATACCACATATGAACCAAGATACTACAGAAGTATTTAAAATCTCTAGTGATACTTTCGGGTCAGTCACACTTTTTTTCCTCCTTTTTTTAGCCCCTTTTTTTTTTCCTCTCCCATGTTTTTTTGAACATGTAGTACTTTTTAGGTTATTTTTAGGATAACAATTACCTTGTTAGGGATTGTTGCAACAGTATCAGACATGCATTTATGTAAAGCAAGCATATTTCTAAACTCTAGTGTTGATTAAAGCATCAAAAACTTGAAAAGTATCCCTTTATGGGAAGAAAATGTGCTTTCATAATACAACTAACCAATAATTAATTTTAGAAAAAAATAAACAAACAAAAAAACCAAAAACAATTAGTTATGTTTGAAAAGAAAATAATCTGAAAGCCTTTTTGTTTTACCATCATTTGCTGACCTTGCATGTACGTGTTCTTCTGCCTGCAGTGTGCTGATGTGTTGTTTGGATCAGTGGGCTCTGAAAAAAACAAAAACACAACCAAATAAAAATAAAAAAGAGAAGGGAAGATTTTTACAGACACAGTCTACTTTCACAATTTCTTTATGTACCAAACCACAGGGGAACAAGACTCAACAGGCTCAAAGACAATTGTAAAATTATGAGCAGCCGAAGAAATCCACCTTTACCCGGTGGATAAATGTGTGTAATGTGAGCCCACAACCATAAACAGGGAGCGAACTTATGCTATCACACATGTGACAAGTTCTCAACAGTACTTCAGAACCTCCCTGAATCAGAAAACACCTGCATCACATACCACAGCAGCCTGGATAAATCACTAGTTCCCTGCTTAATTAATGATGACTCATAAAATTAACAAGGATAGATTTTATTTATATAATGGTTTTACAGTCAAAGTCAATTTTCATAACAAGACAGAAAACAAAACAAAAGAGTAAAGAATACAAGTTATAAGACAACAAGAGCAAACCATTTAGTTAACTACTTTTGCACTTCCCTCTGTTTTCTGGAGTTGCAAATGGACCTATACAAGTGTCCCTGTTGTAGTTGCTCATAAGTAGCTAAATTCAATGTCAACATTGTGTCCCTCTGTAACAGTCATCATGGCCTCTGTGCTGGTTCACCTGCTGGTTTCCAGATACAGTGGCAAAGCTGTCCATGATCTCTTGTGGGTAAGACACCTACTACTAAAAAGTACTGTCTGAAACCCCACATACTAGATAAGCGGACAAGAGCTTTGAACTGTTCAAATTAGAATATTTGAAAGCTGTTAGAAAAGAAGAAAAACAGGTTCCTGTTGCAGCCATTTTGTTGCTACATTTGGTAATCACACAGAGTTAAACTACTGTTAAAGAGGCAGTCAATGACGGCTCTGCCTACTGCAGCCTTGATACCCCAGACTTCGGTGACAGGCTGTTTAATTGGGAATCTATTGTAAAGCACAAAGCAATCAGGGGATTTATTTTTTCTGTCTCCACACGGTGCTGATCAAGTACAGGAATAAAAAAAAATGTTCAAGAGGAGATTTAAACCTAATTCTTCCACTACTCACTGAAAACCAAGCAAACATTTGCTAAGATAATGAGGTATAATTAAACAAGGTATGCATCTGCCAATGAAAAGCCTATTCATTCAAAAAGTCTTCACTTGAAGAGATGTAATGCAAGGAAGTTTGAATCAAAAGCATGGCATCATCACATACATGCTAATATCTACACCTGTCCTTAGACAATCTCCTTTTCTTCCATGCCGTGCAAAAGGTTGTGAAGAATCCCACAACTTCTGCTGTTTGTTTTCTATCATAAACAGTTTCTGTGTTATTTGTTGGCTGTGATACAACATGATTGTTCTCTTATCCATCTGTCTATTTTTGTTCCTTCAGAAAAACACCATCACAACTAAGTAAAGCAGAAGGCAGGTCGAGGAAGAGAGGCTTGTAAATTGCAACAGTTATTACGAAACCTGCAAAATGGTGCTCTTCAGAGATGCATTATGTTGAAAATGCAGCATTTTCCCCATAAGTAGTAGACTCCCTTAAAGCTGTGTAGGCATTTACACTTGCATATTGCCTCCGCATGAGGCCTCGAGCTGAGATCATCTTGATCTTCTCACACTCTTTGCTCTCATGCATATGTTTGTCTCTTGGGTAGATTTTTTAATGGGAAACAGTCAATAATTGTAACGTTGTACATCTATGGTGGAGGGCACACACAGTTCACTTCACACATTGTGGCTTACTTTATATGTCAGCAAAATGCCTTTGACAGTGATTAGTAAGGCCTGTCTTGTTGCTGTGGCAGACTGATATTTGTCGTAGAAGGTCAAGTAAATGTGTACCACATTAATGTAATTATGCAAAACCATCGGGTGCAAAAAGCTGTCCAAAACTGACATATCCCATTCAATTAGAGGGTACGCTGATGTAACTGATGTACTTAGACATCTTAAAGAGTGGCACACATTCTAAACAGATTTTCATCACTGCAAGCCAATTTGATATGCTTCCAATTTGGCACTGAAAGAGCATGTATGGAGTGGCATTCTGCAAAAAATACAGAGTGTTTTTCGAAGAAAGCCTGGGATTAGTTGGCTCTTTCTTTTGCTGCTGTTCTTAATATATCCATCAGTGTGCAGAGGACGTAATTACTCCTGAAAGGTGGAACAAGGAAGTGGCTTTTACGCTTGCAAAAAGCATCCCTCAGAATGATGACCGAAGGAAGTGAGATCAGAAGCAATTAACTGCTGAGGAAGGAAAGTCACAGGGCTCTAAATCTTATTGCAACGCAGCACTTGGGTTTGTGTTGTTGTTAATTACAGCAGTAGCTCTGACAAGTAAAAGAAGATGAGCTTTTTACTTATTGGATTCTTATTGAATTAATGCAGATCTACACAATAGTTTCCTTCTGATCCCACACTTCATGAAACGCTGAACTCTGATCGCGACTTTTGATACCTTTGAAGTTTTCTAGCTTTAAAAAATGCTGTTTTAGACTGTGTGAAGGTTCATCATCCCAAACCTCTCACATGGAACACTTCCAGACCTGCTGTTGTAGCCCTGATACCCTCTGCGGTTTAGATTGACAAGCGTTAAATAGCTTAGCGTTGGCTCCTATATGCTCTATTATCACAAGAGGACATATCGACTGTTCCTGTTTAATGCATCAAGACTCCTCCTGTAGCACCCTGTCTCTGGCCTTCATCTATGATTCATTTTTATTACCCATCATTCCCGGGACACAGGCCCCCTGAGGCCTCTACATGGCACGTGCAGGCAGAGCGGAAGTTAGCTGACACCTAATCTGTGCAATGGTGGAGCAGTGTTATTTATTGGAACTCTCAGTGAATCCTGATTCATTGACGAATAGAGCTGGGAGCAGATCAAGCATTCAGCATACATACACAAAACACATAATGTGGTGAAAGCAAGGTTACTAGGCAGGCTCTCTTTACGCCTTATACTGAAAAAGAAAATAGAATAAAAATTCAGATCATAACCTCTCCTTTCCATGTGAATATGTCAGAATAAGTCAAAGCCCAGTTACCGAGCCCTTCTGTGTTTCTCAGATTACTTTGAACAAAATCACTTTGACCAACATGCGGTGATTCTCCATGCTGACAACTCCCCTGCAGATAATTTCCCTGTGTGCCTCTGTGTACATATTCCCCTTTCCTCGCTCCTCTATCAAATTTAATCAGTCTCAGTTTTCTTCACAAGCCTCAGCAGCAGTGCGGCCACTAAAAACGCAACACGACTGACAACAGCAGAACTCGATTAATTTCTCAGCCGCTGTGGCTGCAGGTCTTCTGTAATATTTGTCTTAGCTTGGCAGGGGTCTTATGTATGTAAATTGATTGGAAGGTGTCCCAGAATATCAACAGTTAGCAATGCTCTGTCTAAAGCTATAGCATCTCACTATTTCTGTCTAGACGTGAGTGCATATCTGTTGTTTCACCATATCCCAAAGTTACTGGATCTAGTAACTTTAAAAGCAGAGGGATGGTTTTCGTGTAATACACAGTTTGAGATGTTTAAAGCTGTGTGGTAAGCCCCATCATCCAGCAGGATAACATCTTTAGAGGATGGGTACACCGTGGTCATGAAGGGATGGGCATTTCAGCAAGGCTGTGGTGTTAAAGCAATGCTCAGTGGGCACTAAGGGGCCTGAAGTGTGCCAAATGTTCTTTTCACTATTACTCCAGCCTCAGCAACCTGACTCATGGTACGTTGTTGTGCAGTTCTCAGCTTGAGTGTTGTCTTTACTAAATTTTTATCACGACCATCTCTCTGCAGAAATCAAGACTTGTCATGCACAACAATGTGTTTCTAATCTTTGTCCAATTCAAGTCAGCTGCTGTCCAGCTCAAGGCCTTTTTACTCCCTGTACTTTGCTGACTGAGGTGGAACACCCCGTGTCCTTGTGAACCTTCAACATGTTGAAACTTCAAAAACCCTCTTCTCTTTTAACCTTTTGCATGTGACATTTCAGTGCTGGCCCACTGTCACCTAAATGGCAAAAGGTACATGTTTCTGAAAGGCTTATGTGGTTAATGTAATGTATGCTAATATAAATGAAAAGAAGGCAGGAGTGGATTTCTTCTTGGCAGCAGTCACTGTTATGGACCTCATAGGAATCCTTCAGCTTTTGTGGCTAGCCTCAATGGACAAGTGGGGAACTGCAGTGTTTGTGCTACGGCACAGAAACTAGAGGTGATTTTTTTATTATTTATTTATTTATTTATTGTAATTTTTATCTAAAAACTGAATTATTCAAACCTGATGAAAACAATAGTCAGCCGGATTGCATTGCTTAATATATCATAATAATACTCTCCACTCCACTCTGCAACAACATATTTCTTCATTTCTTCATAGAAAGGCACCCTAGTTAACCAGTCATGGTGGGGTGTTTTGGTCAATGAATAGCCAGACTCCGACCAGTCCAAAAGCCACACTTTGCTGGATTTAACTACATGATTAAAAAAAGACTTCATTTGAAAGCTTCCAATCTTCAAAACCTCTTACTCTCTTAGTGTAATTATAAAGAAAAATACAGCTTCTGTCTGACTTCTGCCGACTTACAAACTAGCACTAATTTGTTCACTTGTTGTGGTATTTATTCCAAGCCCCCCTTTTTCAGCACCTCATTGAGTTTATTGATTCATTGAGAGTTGTTGCCGTCATTTTCTCTAATGGATATGCAGCAGGCCGAAATAACAAAGGGAAAATATTGTGCTTTCACTGGATGCAGAGCTCGGCTAAGGACCATTTGGATTAATGTTTGTTGCTGTGATGCATGTACTGTATGTACAGTATTTCCTGGTCTTGGAGTGCATTTTAGGCTCTGATTCAATAAATGGATTGCAAAAAAACACTAAATCGTTTGGTGCTGGGCATTTAGCAGAATGAGGGTGTCTCCCCGTATGAATCATTGTGTTTCAGAATAAAAGCTCCACATCAGCTTTGCTAAGCCCAACACTGTTGCGTGCACCTAAAACAAAGCTTCCTAAAGCTAAAAGGTGCTCAGAAGTAATTGACGTATGAGAGCACCGCCTTTGAAGTCACCTATCAAGGACAAACAGGTTTATTTCACATCTCTAATAGTCACTCCCTGCTCTCATCGTGGACCAGAAAGGGCATATACCTGGAGGAAACTGTTGTCTCGAGTGTTTCAGGCCTGTCAGCTTTTGACAGCAGCAACAAAGAAAACCAACCAGAATGGGTGCAAGGTGAAAAGAGCCCCCACAGGTTTATACCATCACTCTATCTTCTTCCGCAAGAGAGAATGGAGAGATGTTGTCTTCTGCAAGGTGGCTTCTTGCACCTTTCCCGTTTGGATTAATAAGTAATCGGTGAAAATGTAGCATTATTGTAGAGGCTTTCAGGCAGCCTGGCTGTGATGCTGTGGATACATTGGAAATCTATCTCTTTAAAAATGAATATGTTAAAGAACAGGACCTCCATTAGCTTTCCTTTAACATTTCTCTTCCACCTTGTTCTCTGGCCTCATGCACTCAGGCTAAGTGTTGTGCACATTCAGAAATCTGGAAGACCATGTGACTTTTAGGAGTTTCTAAAGTCAAGTTGGGGAAAAATTGAATATTATAAACCTCAAAAAAAAAAAACATTAATTTTTTGTTTATTTATGTTGTTTGAGAAAAGACTGTCAGGTGCCTTGACACTTCACAATGCCTGGGGTTCAGATTAATCAATCAGAGGCTGAGCCTTTAACTTTCTACTGAATAGAGGCTTGATTGAGCTTGACCTCACAGTGTCACTTTACAAAGTTATGAACCCTTCTCTCTGTCACCAGTGGAACACAAGTAAAGCCCTTGAAATTACAAGAACACACAAGTACATTTGATAACCCACTGATTTTCTGATAGATTTCTAAAAGGCAATATACAAAAGATCCATGAAAATGGAAGTTCCCTGACTACCAACTGTAGTGTCATTTCCTTTTTACATATTGTGTGTAACATGGAAATTAAGCTTAAAAAAAGAAGAAAAAAAAAAAGAAAAAAAAACAGCATAGTCAGCCTGTGGTTGGCTTTTGAGAGCATCGGCACCCAGTGGATGTGAAATGTGTTAAAAAAAACCTGTAAATTAGATTGATAGAGAAATATATGGATGTAAATTGGCAGAAATATTTTATAGCATGTATCATCATACCATACAGAAACAGAATGAAATGGTCCATCAAGAATAATGGCTATACCAATACATGACATTCTGTCTATCTGTGTAAAAACCTGGGGATCTCCAGTGGCTTTAACATCGATCGTTTGCTGTAGCCCTAAAAGTGACTGTTTTGACTGATATAAATATCAAGCTTATGTTCTGCCATGGGGATGATGTGCATTAACCAGCGTGAAAACTCGCTAACAATGGGCTTCTGTCAAGCAAACAAGAATAGAAATGTCACTCCTGTCAAAGACGGGTGCTGACCAAAGTTCTCACTCTGTCTCTCACCGGCTGCTTTTCTGTGTCTCCCCCCCTGACAGAAACTCACTCTGAGGACTTGAAAGGAAGACTCTGTATCTTCCATAATTCAAACATTTCAGAGCTTGATATTAGTGCGCGAGCCAAACACCCCCTTTATGTCGGTGGTGGTCCTGCCTGCGTGTGGAAAAAGTAGCACCCAGAATGCACTGAAACATTTATGCTGGGTTATTTCTACTTCAAGGAATTTTTCCTTTTTTATGACTTTATTTCTGATGCAACATTGTGCAAATTCATCTGGTTGAATTATTCATTAATTGAATTAAAGCCACTGAGCGAAGATCAGTATGGGCTACATCATACCACCTTAAACATTTATGCAACAGTATCTTATGTGTTTGTGTATTTCTCATTTTAAGGAAAATGCCTGTGCTGCAACAGACTAGTTGCTGACATTAAGGGAAACATTAGGGACTGGGAAAATAAGTCAGGGGTAATTCTTGAAATTGTATTATTATTATTTCTGAATGTTAAGTAGAGGCATGCAGAGAGGCATCATGCTGTATTGTAACTTCTATTACACTGCTGCTTTTTTGGGAGTAATAAAGGAACATGATTAGTCCTGCCCTGGAGGGCTGACTTGGAGTTTTGCCTAATTCTCCTCTATGCTCGAACTGTGCGGTTATCACCTCAGGGGTGATTGGAAATGTTCCTTTTTTTCCTCTTTAGGCATCACAAATCACTTAGGCTGTAAATTAATAGCGCAACAGATAGTACATAGAAACGTAACATGCTGCGAATATCCTGCACATTCTTCCTCAAAATAATTTAATTGGTAAACATGCAGGATACTTCTGAATATAGGAGAAAGCAATTACTTCAACACAATTTGTGCTCATTCGTTAAACAGTTTCAGCACATGACATGTCCTCTGTTTTCTTGGTGTGCTAAATTTATGCTACTGTGTGAGTGTGTCCAATAATCCCATCTCTCAAACCTTACAGAAAGCCTGCCATTATGGAGAGTGGGAGGTCATGGAAAGCGGAATCATCCCAGGGTGAGCATAGGAGTCTTCTTTACCTTTATTGCTTCGTAGTGATTGGCTGTTGCGTGGATTGCAGGGCAGGGTTTTGCCCTAACATCTGTCTCAAGTAGCTTTCATTATTTACCAACTCTTGAGATGATCGAGAAACAGAAGCTATCCACATAACCTGAACCAATAATGACTGCTAATGGAAAATAATGTTTTAGCTTCAGTGCAAACAGGCTGAGGTGAAATGTGCTGGACTTCAGATTGATTTGATATGACGTGTGTGATCTGGTTGTCCTTGGTGCTGCTTTTGCTAAAAGAATGAATCACCGCTTATGTTTTTTTTTTTTTTTTTTTTTTTTTTTACCAATCAGAGTCAAGTGCTTAACAGTGCTGTGAAAGTTTTATTAAGTCTCAACTTACAATGAATTACTGTGCAGGGTCTGCATACTTAAGGCCAATGCATCGTCTGATTTTTAACCAACAGCAACCTTGGAAATTATCAAAGCCTACACATTAGAAAGACCCATTTGATTCTTGCAGTGACAGTTGACATCAAGTGCTGTGGCAAATAAGGATACATTTATTGTTTTTTTGGGGGGTGGCAGTTTTTATTATCCTATTTTAAGACTGCATGATGTATGTATTTGCAGCAAATGTGAAAGCACTTTTCAACATGTGTTACATTTCTGGCATCAATACCCATTTTACTCCCAGTGCTACCTTGTATATTAAGCTATTTAAACTATTGCCACACCAAAAAAGTAATTGTGATTAGCTGTAAGACATACAAATAATAAAGAGCTTTCCAGTAGTGCTGTTATTGCTGTGGAAGACGTTTCTTCCAGCTCAGCGCCTTAACAAAATTTGAAGGAACAATGACAAGAAGAAATGAGCAATCAGTCATTTTATTGTCAGATGTCTAACAGTCTTTTTAATTGAGAATAATTGGTGAGGGTGAGCACTGGTTTACTGGCACCACCCTTCTTGGCATTAGCTCTGCACTGTCACCTCCTTATCTCTCCCAGTTTTCATCATGCAAACACGCACAGAAACACCATGCCTGTGCTTTGAATGCACCAGTAGGCGAGGATAAGCTATGGTCTCAGTCACACATGTCTAATGCTTGAAACAGCAACAGCAACAAAGGCTTGCAACATCCAGTTTGCAGCCTTCAAACAGAGATCTGACATGACAGGGAGGGAGAGTGACAGGGTAAGGGAGACAGAGGGATAATTCTTTTTTTATCTAAAAAAACATTCTGGATGGAGAACATCTGCATTTTTAGAGTTTTGGTTTACATTTAAATTTCATTATTTATAGGAAAAGAAATTGTGCCCCTTTTTGCAAATTATCCTTCTGATACAAAGTCTGTTTTACAGCTTGTTGCATGTGGACAAAGGACATATTTCATTATCGCCCATGCCTTTTATGCTTGCTGTGGGGATGTGGCTTGTTTACAGCTACACACTGACATGTGAGGTGCCTGTTATTTTAATGAGCTCTGTAAAAGTTTGACAGAAATGTCATGTAAACCACAGAGAAAACTTTTTTTTTCCAACAAAAAAGGGAAAAAAAAGGTCTTTGTAGAAGTGTTAATAGTTACCAACTACTAACTAGGATGTGTAAAATAGAAATAGAAATAGTAAACTTTGAGTGAGATCACTATAAACGTCAGGAAATCTCAAATGACCCTGATTGCAAAGCGCCTAATGGAGCACAGTGCCAGTGCTTGATGATGATGATGATGATGATAACTTCAGAATTGAGCTCAAACTGGCATTAAAAATTAACTTACTTACACATATTTCACATTAGCGGCAGTCTCAGACCATTACCATGGGGATGTAAAGTGTGATGGCAGAGTGCAGCTTGCAGTTCCTGACCCTTTGTCGATCACAGTGTCAAACATCGGCTCACATCCTTTGCATGATCTTCATTTCAGCGAAATTAGCAGCAGTTTTCAAAAAGTGTGCTGCCTGTGAGCTCAGTTCGCTGTGCGACCACGCAGAAGTTATGTGTTTGCAGTCGTTGCTATTGAGTTGCAGCATAATGACCAAGCAGTCAACCCCAAGAATCCCACATCTCACTTTACAATCTTTACAAGGTATCTCTGGCAGCTTCGTGACAGGTATAAGGCTAAAGATACCTGTCATGTCTAAAACAAGTTGGTAAGAGCTTGTCTTAGAGAAGCTGTCTCTATTTTCTTATTTCCTAGCATTTCATTTTGCTGCTGGGTGTGTGTAAAGTGTAAAAAAAAAAAAAATCTTAACAAAATAAACTGAGTTACGAGATAATGTTGGGCCTGATTTTCCCCTCCTGACAAAAGTAAGCTAAGTCTCTCTTGTCAAAAAGTTAGTTATTGTTGACAAAAAAAAAAAAATCCATCTTTTTTTCCACAGTAGAACAAGCACCAGCACTTGACTGGATGAGATTGTAATGTCCTGAGGTGCAAAACTATATAGGTAAATGGCAGTGTCTGTTTAAAGCACACATTGTTTGTGTATCAAATTATAAGCTCATATCAGGAGTGTAAGAACTAATCAACCTTTCAAGAAACTTAAACATAATTATAAACAAACCAGTTTTGTACTCATAAATAACATTTGTTTCCTCCTCTGGTGCCTGTTTCCAGTGACTTCGGGCTTATTTTGCATTTTAGCCAATTTAATGAAAATTGATTTGCCATAAGGTATGCAAAATACTACTACTACTACTACTACTACTACTACTACTACTACTACTACTACTACTACTACTACTACTACTACTACTACTACTAATAATAATAATAATAATAATAATAATAATAATAAATAAATAAATAAATAAATAAGTATGAATAATAAGTGTCTCTTCTCTTTGTAAAAGTGTCTTTTAGTTCCAAAGGCTCTTAAAGGTAAAAACAAGCTGTGTTTGATAAATAATAAACAAGGATAATTCAACAAACAAAGGATTTCCCAAACTAAGTTTACAAACAACACAAAACCAAAACTTACATCAAAACAGAAGAGTGCTCTTTAAAAAACAGGAGCCAAGGAACAAAGCCAGATAGGGCTACAGTTTTACACAACACAAGTTCAAGCCAAACCACATTTAAAAAAATGCTAGGCTTGTCCAAAGATGGGGGAAAAAAAAAAAAAACTTTGTTGAAGAAATATCCAATTGAGTCCATTACAACCTTTGGCAGCAGCTACATTAAATCCAGTTGCTACTGACTGAAGCTCCAGACAGCCTTCTTGAAACAGACACCATCTTCTAATTGTCACTCCTGATTGGTCCAGGCAGCTGCCAGATGCCCCAATCCTCCATCTTCAACAGCAGCCTGAGTGCTGTCAAGTGAACTGTCTTGCAAAAACAGAATGTTATCATAAAATTACTTTGCATTTACTTAGAAACTTAGAAATACAGATGGATGGACAGACAGATGGATATAACAAAATAAATAAATATATAAATAAATAAATAAATAAATAAATAAATAAATAAATAAATAAATAAATAAATAAATAAAGAAAGAAAGAAAGAAAGAAAGAAATAAGTTAACAATCCAGTGACAAGTATTATTATTATTATTATTATTATTATTATTATTATTATTATTATTATTATTATTATTATTATTATTATTACCAACAATGAGGATAACAGCTTTTCAGTGTTAGATATGTCAGTTTTAGTTCATGCAGGCTTGAAGAAGACTGTAGAGTATGATGCAATGGTTGCTGGCTCATTCTGCTTCAGAAGTCAGTTTTCATTTTTATTTTCCAAGAAATGAAATTGGGATATTGAAACAAAAAAATTCCAAAAAATGTTTTATGCTTTAGACCATCACAACCCCAAAACCGCTTAGAGATCTCTTTTCTTGTAAAATATGTTGTAGTTTTTTCCTCATTACTCTGAAATCCATAGAAAAACAGTACACTGATCCTGTGATATTGAACAATCAAAGACAAGGCATCTTCCTTTCAGGAATCAGGTTTGATGGAATACCTTCTTATTTAAACCATGTCCATACAGTATTTTCAATATGTTCTTAAGCTTTTGAAGTTATGATAAACCTACACCACAGTATAAGCTGCAAGTGGTTCTGTTCAAACACACTCTGCAGGGTCTCTCTCTTTCTTGCACCAGCTGCAGAAGAGCATGTCCACTAAACTTTCACATTTTCCTGTGACATGGGCTGCTCCGGATTCACAGGCAGCACCCCTTGTAATGGAGAGGTGAAAATTACGGCCAAAACAGCTGAGCCACGGCCATGCCAGTTCCTACTCTGCAACCGCGCTATTTGTGTCGTTATCTGTACTGTAGCAGACCAGTTCTCCTTCACCCATGTCCCAGTTAGGCTACAATGAGTGCAGGCTGTAAGCCGAGTGAGCCGCTGTGTGGATATCCTGCATGCTGAAAGTTTCCAAACATTGCCACTTCAGGGACCAATTTCTGGTAATACAGTGGACAGGCTCATGTTGGGAGTCATGTTAACACAGGAGTACATATCTGTTGTTGCAGCAGAAAGTCGATGTCTCCTGTGTAGCTCTTTTTTCATCATCCTCTTGGCTCTCTGTGTACATGCTTTAGAGTGCTCTTGTCAGATCTTCGCAGTGTGTTCTTCATGAGTTCTCTCCTTTTTATTTCTGCCTGAATGATGTTTTATCATAGTTTAAATATACTCTGACTGCATCTGTCAGTGTCACCATTTGTCACTGTCATGTTAACTTTTTTACAGAGAAGGCAAATGTCTGAGCCAGCTGCCTGTCTTGAGCCAGATGTTTATGGAGATAGAATAGTAGCAGACAAGTATGTTAAGAGTTCATAGAACAGATCAGAGCTACTGAAAGGATATCATTTACCTAGAAAGTCAGTGTACAGTAATAATCTTTTAGGTAATAAAATACACAAGCTTAATAAACATTGGCACATAACATGACACAATCTTGTTATGATAAAGCCCAAGTTATTTTAAAAGAAGCGTAATATATGGTTAAAGAAATAGTGCTCCAATTACAGATAGTTTACCTAATTCATCTTACTACAGTACAGTGAATCTTGCATCACAACTGGAAGGTTGCTGGTTCAAATCCCCAGCTAGCAGGTGCTTTTCTCTGTGTGCTCCTGGAGGTTCACTCCAGGTTCTAAATCTTCCTCCTTCAGTCCAAATCATGCTCATTAGGTTGATTGAGGGCTCTAATTTAGTTAAAATTGTCTCTACTTGTTAGCTTTATTATAAGCTGTCAGCCTGTCCACCCTGCGCGCTGCCAATTGCACTCAACAACAACTGGGATGGGCCTCAGCCTACCTTGACCCTAAAAGGGAAGAAGTAGTAAAAGATAATAAATGGATTATTCAGATGTAAAACAATCCAAGCAGTGCACAATTTTCTTCTTATTTTTATTATTATTATTTTTTGTACAAGGTCAAATACTGGTGAAGAACCAACAGTGCACTCTTTAGGCAAAGCCATTTATTCATCTCCATCCTTGGTTAAACCTTCAGAAATGCTCCAGTTCAACTACAAAGGCATGTAAAAAGAGAAAAAAAACATAAATAAATAAACAAGATGTTGGTAGCACAATAACATCCACTATTCAATAAATCCATAATGAGTAGAACCAGACTTATAGGTGGAGTGCCATCTGTCTTAACTCAGCATTATATCAATGGTGAGTGCAAATGTTTGGAATAGTTGCGTTAAACCATAGACTGTATAAAACATAGACGTAGTCTCGCCGAAGTCACCCGTCTGTTTCTGAAACGGAAAATGAAGCACACGGCTATAGCGGCCATATTGGTTGTGGCAAGGGCTTCACCTACTGCCATAGGGCGCCTGTCGTTCACGTGACCCTCAGCTGTGCCTCTCATTGGGGGAGCTCACGATGTTAATATTCTCTGAACGGCCGAGTTAGAAAAAAGGTCACCCCCTTGTACAGTGGGTGCCGGTGGTAAAATAAGCGACTCAGACAGAAGATGTTTTTTTGAACCAGGCTGTGAATAGGTTAAATTCTGCTTTGAAAATGGCTTTTTTGGCTTGGTGTGTATGTGACTTCCAGTTCTTCCTGAGCCAGCCTCAAGCCAACACAACAGCAGATTTTAGCGCTTCCGCATTGTCTCAAATTCTTAGACCGGAGGTTGCCCGTTGTGTTAAACACACACACACACACACACACACACACACACACACACACACACACACACACACACATACATATATATATATATATATATTCAATACAAACATTTGAAGCTCTCAGTAAGATGAAAATAAGGGGTTGAATGACAGTAAATACACAATGTATTTTTCACTCTCTCATAGAACCCCAATATAGGGTTTAAAGACCTGACATGTTGGTGAACAACTTCAAAGGATAACCACTTGTAGTGTAGACACAGCTCCCTTAACAGAGGTGATACATGATTCTCTAGGGGTACATTTGTACTATTTGTACATTCCTTTAATTAAACGTACAATGTGTTTTCACAAATGTATCATTTCCTCTCATAGTCATCTCACTTTCACTACAGTGGTTGAGGTCTGATTTGATTCTT